>NC_133451.1:77320000-77680000 GCF_048565385.1 Saimiri boliviensis
ATTTCTAGTGCCTCCAACAAAAAGATCCTCTTCATAGCACCATATCCCACAAATTCCATTCACTCAGAAACTCTGGATTCTGATGGCTATCTACTTCTAACAAAAATAAATTAATGTTTAAAATGTAATCTTTACAGAGATACACTATAGAAAGTAAAAATCTCTGTTCAGAACTTCCAATACTATGTTGAATAGGGCTGGTGAGAGACAGCATCCTTGCCTTGTGCCTGTTTTCAAAGGAAATGCTTCCAACTTTTGCCCATTCAGTATGGTATTGGCTGTGGGTTTGTCATAAAAGGCTCCGGCCAGTGCGGTGGCTCATGCCTATAGTCCCAGCACTTTGGGAGGCCGAGGTTGGTGGATCACATGGTCAAGAGATCGAGACCATACTGGTAAACATGGTGAAACCCTGTCTCTAATAAAAATACAAAAAAATTAGCTGGGCATGGTGGCACACTCCTGTAGTCCCAACTACTCGGGAGGTTGAGGCGGGAGAATTGCTTGAACCCAGGAGGCGGAGGTTGTGGTGAGCCGAGATCACGTCATTGCAATCCAGCCCGGGTAACAAGAGTGAAATTCCATCTCAATAAATAAATAAATAAATAAATAAATAAATAAATAAAAGGCTCTTACTATTTTCAGATACTTTTCAGCAATATCTAGTTTATTGAGAGTTTTTAGCATGAAGGGGTGCTGAATTTTATTGAAGGCTTTTTCTGTATCTATTAAGATAATCATGTGGTTTTTGTCATTGGTTCTGTTTATGTGATGGATTACATTTACTGACTTGCATATGTTGAACCAGCCTTGCATCCCAGGGATGAAGCTGACCTGACCATGGTGGATAAGCTTTCAGATATGTTGCTGGATTCAGTTTGCCAATATCTTTCTGGAGATTTTCATATCAACATTCATCTGGAATATTGGTCTAAAATTTTCTTTTTTTGTTGTGTCTCTGCCAGGTTTTGGTATCAGGATGATGATGGACTCATAAAATAACTTAGGGAGGAATCCCTATTTTTCTATTGTTTGGAATAGTTTCAGAAGGAATGGTACCAGGGCCTCTGTAACTCTGGTAGAATTCAGCTGTGAATCGTCAGGTCCTGGGTTGGTTTTTTGTTTGGTTTGGTTTTCTTTTTTTGGTAGGCTATTAATTACTGCCTCAATTTCAGAACTTGTTTTTGGTCTACTCAGGGATTCAACTTCTCCCTGGTTGAGTCTTGCGTGTCTGGGTGTATGTGTCCAGCAATTTATCCATTTCTTCCAGATTTTCTAGTTTATGTACATAGAAGTGTTTATAGTATTCTTCTATGATAGTTTGCATTTCTGTGGGATCAGTGGTGACATCCCTTTTATCATTTTTATTGTGTCTATTTTATTCTTCTCTCTTCTTTATTAGTCTGGCTAGCAGTCTATTTTGTTAATCTTTTCAAAAAACAAGCTCCTAGATTCACTGATTTTTTAAAAGATTTTTTGTGTCTCCCTCTCTCTCCTTCAGTTCTGTTCTGATCTTAGTTATTTCTTGTCTTTTGCTAGCTTTTGAATTTGTTTGCTCTTGCTTCTCTAGTTCTTTAAATTGTGATGTTAGGGTGTCAAATTTAGATCTTTCTTGCTTTCTCCTGTGGGCATTTAGTGCTATGAATTTCCCTCTAAACACTGCTTTAGCTGCCTTAACAATTTTGTTAAATTGTGTCTTTGTTTTCATTGGTTTCAAAGAACTTATTTATTCCTGTCTTAATTTCATTATTTACCCAGAAGTCATACAGGAGTAGATTGTTCAGTTTCAATGGAATCGTGTGGTTTTGAGTGAGTTTCTTCACCCTGAGTTCTAATTTGATTGCACCGTGGTCTGATAAACTGTTATGATTTCCATTCTTGTGGATTTGCCAAGGAGTGTTTTATTTCCAATTAGGTGGTCAATTTTAGAATAAGTGCTATGTGGGGTTAAAAAGAATGTATATTCTTCTGATTTGGGGTGGAGCCTTCTGTAGATGTCTATTAGGTCTGGTTGGTCCAGAGCTGAGTTTGTATCCTAAATATCCTTGTCAATTTTCTGTCTTGTTGATCTGTCTAATATTGACAGTAGGGTGTTAAAGTCTCCCACTATTTTTTTGTAGGAGTCTAAGTCTCTTTGTAGGTTTCTAAGAACTTGCTTTATGAATCTGGTTGCTTCTATATTGAGTTCATATATATTTAGGATAATTAGTGCTTCTTGTTGAGTTGATCCCTTTACCATTCTGTAATGCCCTTCTTTGTTTCTTTTGGTCTTTGTTGGCTTAAATTCTGTTTCTCAGAGTCTAGTATTGCAACCACTGCTTTTTTTTTCTTTCCATTTGCTTGGTAAATATTCCTCAATCCCTGTATTTTGAATCTATGTGTGTCTTTGCACGTGACATGGGTCTCCTGAATACAGCACACCAATGGGTCTTGACTCTTTCTCCAATTTGCCAGTCTGTGTCTTTTATTGGGACATTTCACTCATTTTCATTTAAGGTTAATATTTTTATGTGTGAATTTGATACTGTCATTGTAATGCTAACTAATTATTTTGCCCGTTAGTTGATGCAGTTTCTTCACAGTGTCAAAGGTCTTTACAATTTGGTGTGTTTTTGCAGTGCTGATACCAGTTTTTGTTTTCCATATTTAGTGCTTCTTTCAGGAGCTCTTGTAAGTCAGGCCTGGTGGTGACAAAACCTCTCAGCATTTGCTTGTCCGTAAAGGAGTTTATTTCTCCTTGACTAATGAAGCTTAGTTTGGCTGGATGTGAACTTCTGGGTTAAAAATACTTTTCTTTAAGAGTGTTGAATATTACCTCCTCCCCCCCCAACCTACTTCTGGCTTGTAGGGTTTCTGCAGAGAGAACCACTATTAGTCTGATGGGCTTTCCTTTGTAGGTAACCCGACCTTTCTGGCTGCCCTTAAAAGTTTTTCCTTCACTTCAACCTTGGTGAATCTGATGATTATGAGTTTTGGGGTTGCTCTTCTTGAGGAGTATCTTTGTGGTGTTCTCTGTATTTTCTGAATTTGAGTGTTAGCCTCTCTTGCTAGGTTGGAGAAGTTAGGCAAGAGAAAGAAATAAAGAGTTTTCAAATAGGAAATGAGGAAGTCAAATTGTCTCTGTTTGCAGATGACATGATTTTATATTTAGAATACCCCATTGTCTCAGGCCAAAAATCTCCTGAAGCTGATAAACAACTTCAGCAAAGTTTCAAGATACAAAATCAGTGTGCAAAAATCACAAGCATTCCTACACACCAATAATAGACAGAGAGCCAAATAATGAGTGAACTCCCATTCACAATTGCTACAAAGAGAATAAGATACCTAGGAATACAACTTTCAAGGGATGTGAAGGATCTCTTCAAGGAGAAATATAAACCACTACTCAAGGAAATAAGAGAAGACATAAACAAATCTAAAAACATTCCATGCTCATGGATTAGAAGAATCAATATTGTGAAAATGGCCATACATCCCAAAGTGATTTATAGATTCAATGCTACCCCCATCAAGCTACGATTGACTTTTTTCAGAGAATTAGACAAAACTACTTTAAATTTTATATGGAACCAAAAAGGAGCCTGCATAGCCAAGACAATTCTAAGCAAAAAGAACAAAGCTGGAGGCATCATGCTACCTGACATAAAACTATATTACAAGGCTACAGTAATCAAAACAGCATGGTACTGGTACCAAAACAGATATATAGACCAATGGAACTGAACAGAGGCCTCAGAAAGAACACTACATATCTACAACCATCTGATCTTTGACAAACCTGACAAAAACAAGTAATGAGAAAAGAATTCCCTATTTAATAAATGGTGTTGGGAAAACTGGCTAACCATGTGCAGAAAACTGAAACTGGATCCCTTTCTGACACCTTACACAAAAATTAACTCAAGATTGATTAAAGACTTAAATGTAGGACCTAAAAACCATGAGAACCCTAGAAGGAAACCTAGGCAATACTATTCAGGACATAGGCATGGGCAAAGACTTCATGACTAAAACACAAAAAGCAATGGCAACAAAAGCCAAAATTAACAAATGGATCTAATTAAACTAAGAGCTTCTGCAAAGCAAAAGAAAATATCATCAGAGTAAACAGGCAACCTAAAGATAGGGAGAAAATTTTTGCGATCTATCCATCTAGCAAAGGGCTCATATCCAGAATCTACAAGGAACTTAAACAAATTTACAAGATAAAAACAATCCCATCAAAAAGTGAACAAAGGATATGAACTGATATTTCTCAAAAGAACACATTTAGGAGGCCAACAAACATATATATATATATAACTAATCATCAATGGTCATTAGAAGAATGCAAATCAAAACCATAATGAGATATCATCTCACAGCAGTTAGAATGGCAATCATTAAAAAGTCAAAAAGGCCAAGCCTGGTGGCTCAGGCCTATATTCTTGGAACTTTGGGAGTCTGAGGTGGGCAGATCACGAGGTCAAGAGATCGAGACCATCCTGGCCAAATGGTGAAACCCTGTCTCTACTAAAAATACAAAAATTAGCTGGATGTGGTGGTATGCACCTATAGTCCCAGCTACTCAGGAGGCTGAGATAGTAAAATCACTTGAATCCAGGAGGCAGATGTTGCAATGAGCCGAGATTGCACCACTGTACTCCAGCCTGGCAACAGAGTAAGACTGTCTCAAAAAATAAAAAAGACAACAACAGATGCTGGAGAGGGCTAGAGAATATGTGGAGAAATAAGAATGCCTTTACACCATTGTGGAAGACAGTGTGGTGATTCCTCAAGGATCTAGAAACAGAAGTACCATTTGACCCAGTAATCCCATTACTGGGTATATACCCAAAGCAATATGAATTTTTCTACTGTAAAGATACATGCACACATATGTTTACTGCAGCACTGTTCTCAATAGCAAAAACTTGGAGCCAACCTAAATGCCTGTCAATGATAGACTGGTTAAAGAAAATGTGGCACAGATACACCATGGAGTATTATGCAGCCATATAAAAAAAATGAGTTCCTTCCTTTGCAGGGACATGGATGAAGCTGGAAACCATCATTCTCAGCAAACTAGCATAGGAACAGAAAACCAAACACCACATGTTCTCACTCATAAGTGATAGTTGAGCAAGGAGAACACATGGACACAGGGAGGAGAACATCACACACCAGGGCCTGTAGGAGAGTGGGGGGCTAGGGGATGGATAGCATTAATACCTAATGTAGATGATGGCTTGATGGGTGCAGCAAACCACCATGGCATATGTATAACTATGTAAGAAAAACCTGCATGATCTGCACATGTATCCCAAAACTTGAAGTACAATTTAAAAAAAAAAGAAAGTAAAAATCTGTTATTATCCTTCTCCAGGTTTTTCTCTTTGCATATAGTTTCGTAGTGTAATTTTCTTCCTTAAGATATAACAAGGATTTTAGCTAGGTACAGAATACATTTTTCACATTATACTTACACTTTTCTTAGTAAGTAAAGAAATATACACTATTTCTTAAATAGAATGGATGGATTAATTTTTTTATTGAAAATTCTTAATTCTGCCAGGTACAGTGGCTCATACCTTTAATTCTTACACTTTGGGGGGCCAAGATGTGCTGATTGCTTAAGCCCAGGAGTTCAAGACCAGCCTGGGCAACATAGTGAAATACTATCCCTGCAAAAATATTAAAATTAGCTGGTTGTGGTGGCGCACACCTGTAGTCTCAGCTACTCTGGAGTCTGAGATGGAAGGATCACTTGAACCCAGGAGGTCAAGGGTGCAGTGAGCCATAATCACGCCACCACACTCCAGTCTGGGTAACAGAATGAGACTTTGTCTCAAAAAACAAAAAATAAAAAAAAAAGAAAGAAAATTCTTAAGAAGTGAGGAAAGGTACATTAGGGAGAGCATAAGGCAGAAAGATATACGGTGATGCTGCAGAAGATTTTCTGCCTCTGAAGGGAAAGATGAAGGAGTAGAAAGAAGAGGAAGAAAACTAAGAGAAAACATGGTGGCTCACATACTTTACCTTCTTAGAATAGAATGATTTTTTAATTCAATGATAAATTTAAAAATCACAGAACATTGAAATCCAAGCTTACTAGTTTAAAAAGGTATGATTATATTATTACTGTTTTAAGACATTATATTAGGTTTTACTATATATTATAGCATGACACTGGCCCTTAATCCTGTGAGTAGAAGCATGCTAACATGCCTGCAGGCATTTTAAGCCTTGTAATTTTACTGTTAAAATATTATTAGAACTCTATTATTGAGAAAATTAAACTTTGTCACAGCCACTTAAAAGATAGTATCACATGAAGAGATTCCCTAATCAATATCCAATAATCAGAATTATGTGTTTAGTTATATAGGGCCAATAAGGCCTTTTCCTTTTTACTAGCTTTGTGTGGGTGTGGGTATGGATATTTGTGTGGTGTGTATATGTGCACATTTTCAGGAGAATATCCAGAAGCATGTCGTATAGAATTTTAGTTGTAGAAGGAACATTAGAAATAAACCAGCAAAAACCCTTAGACTTATAACTGGGGAAACTGAGGTTTGAAGACATTTCAGTAAGTTGATCAAGGTCCATAGCTACCTGGGCCAGAACTCAGGACTCCTAAATTTCTACAAACAGAAAAATATTCCATGCTCATGGATAGGAAGTATCAATATCATGAAAATGGCCATACTGCCCAAAGTGGTTTATAGATTCAATGCTATCCCCATCAAGCTCCTCTTGTAAGCTGAATATTTTTAAAAGAAGAAAAAAATTGTAAAAAAAAAAAAAAGACATTTATGCAGCCAACAAACATGAAAAAAAGCTCATCATCATTGGTCTTTAGAGAAATGCAAATCAAAACCACATTGAGATACCATCTCAGGCCAGTTAGAGTGGTGATCATTAAAAAATCAGGAGATAACAGATGCTGGAGAGGATGAGAAGAAATAGGAACACTTTTACACTGCTGGTGGGAGTATAAATGAGTTCATCCACTGTGGAAGAGAGTGTGGTGATTCCTCAAGGATGTAGAGCTAGAAATACCATTTGACCAGCAATCCCATTATTGGGTATATACCCAAAGGATTATAAATCATTCCATTATAAAGACACATGCACACATATGTTTATTGCAGCACTGTTCACAATAGCAAAGACTGGAAGCCAACCCAAATGCCCATCAATAATAGACTGGGTAAAGAAAATGTGGCACATATACACCATGGAATACTATGCAGCCATAAAAAAGGATGAGTTCATGTCCTTTGCAGGGACATGAATGAAGCTGGAAACCATCATTCTCAGCAAACTGACACAAGAACAGAAAAACAAACATTGCATGTTCTCACTTATGAGTGGGTGTTGAACAATGAGAACACATGGACGTAGGGAGGAAAATATCACACACTGGGGCTTGTCGCGGGGTGTGGGGCTATGGGAGGGATAACAGAGGGGTGGAGGGATAGGGGAGCATTAGAAGAAATACCTAATGTAGATGACAGGGTGATGAATGCAGCAAACCACCATGGCACATATCTACCTATGTAATAAAACTGCACGTTCTGCACATGTACCACAGAACTTAAAGTATAATAATAATAATAATAATAATAATAATAATAATAAAGAAATCCATTTTAAAAAAAGAAAGAAAAAATATAAGCTATAACAGGATTTATTCGTTCCTACGATTAGCTTATGGCAAACAACTATGAAGGTCCAATAGAATTTGGCAACAATCTAATGGTGATCAAAGTTAGTTGAAACATTTTGATTTATCACATCATTTAGGGTTATAAGTCCTGCTTTAAGGCTCCAGGGTTAAACTCAAGCTTCATAGGTTCTGTGCCATTTCTTCTTTAGAAATCAATGAAAAGGAAGGCTAGAAAGCAGGCAGAGGGAAGTTAGCATCTGAGGACCAAAATACAGAAGCAGCTCCACTTGCTTCTTACTTTCTCTAGAGATAGAAAATTCTGGGTATTTTGTTTCTCTAATTCTTTTTCTCAGGTTGGGATATAAAGTTACAAATATAGATATAAATGTTTATAGAAATGTAAGATTAAAAGCACAATTGTACTGTTGGCTCTCTGATGCAAATACCTTAAATATAATAACTTAAAATTTTTCTCTGTTCTAGAGTGGCTTTTCTGCCTATGTTATTCATCTTCCTTTCCATTCCCAAATCTCACCAGATAAGTGATTTCAGAAGAAATGGGAAAGGCGAGGAGAGGCAGGATAAATAGTTCCCACTGAGTGTCATTTCTGGTTACCTGTTGCTATATGACAAGTCATTCCAAAACTAAGTAGTGTCAGGCAGTAACAATTATATTATCTTTCATGGTTTATGGGTTGTCTGGACTTGCTCATTTATGCTGTTCTTCTGGTCTCATTTTGGTCCGCTCAGATTGTGACATGGTTACAGACATGTGACTGAGGCAAAAGTTAACTCTAAGTATGTTCCACTGGGACACTGGGGAAGCTGGGATTTCCTCTATTCCATTTTACCTCAGGGTCTCTCCTTTTTCTGTGGCTTCTCAATCAAGAAAGCTGGAACTCTTACATGGTAAATCTAGGCTTCCAAAAGCAAATGTGCATGAGTTACTTGCCTTTTCAGGTTACACAATGTGGGAGGAATCTATGCAATGCTGTGAATACCTGGAAGCATGGCTTATTAGAGAATATGCTTGGATAGTAACTGTCACAAAAGACATATCAGAATCCCTGGGGAAGTGTAAGTGTTACTTGATAAAAATAATTTTAAATATTGTAATAAAATATATGAGAAAAGAGTAAAGAAAGCTATTGCTTTTACAACTGAAATACAAGAAAACATAAAGCTTTATGAAATATTTTTGACTGGTGGGGATATACAATTTATAGCCCATGATCTTCAACTGAGGGGAATGATCATCTAATTAGTCATATCATAATCTTGGGGAAGGGTGGCATGAGTTTTGTTTCATTTTGGGGGGGGTGAGGGCAGTGCATCAGAGAAAATGATTATATATTTCATTCTTAGCAATTAAGATTTCAAAAAAATTTGATGTGCTGACTTTCTCAGCTTGAATTTGAGGTTTGAATTCTATTGACTTTCTACTAAAGCAAAGTCTTTTACTGTATATTTTCATTAGATTAGAAAAACAGAAAGAACTGAGGACTAATGCATATTGGCTTTCAGAAGTTCTTTCTCCAACATTTCCCCTTTCATTCTACAAACATGTTCAAAGTGGAAATTTTGTCCACAAAAGAAAACACAACCTTTTAAGTCAAATTTAACCCTACTTTTTCTTTATGACCATCCAACTTATTCCCTGGACACAGAATTAAAAACAGTGAAATGTCCATTAGTTTTTACATTCATTAGTGTTAACATCTAAGATTTCAGATTTTCCTTTAACTGGGAAATTTTCAGACTGCTCCATGGAGAAACTGTACAAGGTCAATGAGCTCCTTATTAAAGAAGCTGACCCTTGGGAAGGTGTGAAAAGGCATTCTTCCAAAGATGATATTGTTATTACCACACATGGAGTTCCACTTTTATAAATAAAACAGCCTAACTTGAGTAGGTTGGGTCATTTAAAGCCAATCTCCCAATACTACAGGCCATATCATATGGAGACATATTTATGGTGCACAAATGCACTGAAATGTACTGAAAGAGATATTTCCAAGGTTACCTTAATAAATCAAATAATGACTGAAAAAAATTATGTAAAAATGGCTTTCCATTTTTGAACAATAAATACTGGGGCAGTTGGTTCTGTCTCTATTCAAAACTGAAACATAATCTCCAAATACCAAAAGTCTAACTCATTGCCTAGCACTCAGAAAATATTCAATAAACATTTGTTAAATGAATGAAGGAATGAGTCCATCAAGAAACAAGAAGTATATGCCCTCTAACCTTCTTCCTTAGCACTCAACTGGAATGTTGGATGCTATGTGTTTTCTACTGTTTATTCCTTATTTTGATATATCTTGAAATTGAAAACTACAACTATGACTCATCTCAATGGCTATGCTTTGAATAACCCATGTTTTTCCTTGTTCCATGTCTTCAAATTGTTATAGCTTTGATACTGTTAAATGTTAATGAATCATGCTCTTGAAGACTAAATGGAAAGATACTCTGTTCTGTGGTCATAATTTGGCTCCTACCATGTTTTTCCACATCCAAAGAGAAATAATGGCCAAGAATGTTCAATAATTGATGGAAGACATGAACTCCCAGATTATAGAAGCACAATGAGTTTAGAGAAAAATCAATAAAAGTGAGTCCAAAGAGCAGATAAGCTGAAAAACGTTAAAGCCAGATAGAAAAAATATGTATAAAATCAGTGAGAGGAAAGGCAGAATACTTAAAAACAACAAACAAACAAACAAAAAACCTTCTTAATAGCAACATTAGAGTCCAAAGGACAATGGAATACTATCTTCTAAGTATTAAACTATCAATTAAGAAGGGGGAATAAAGATATTTTTAGACACGCACTGAGGTGATTTCCCACACAGATATTCACTACAAAGAACTACTAAAAGGTATAGTAAAAAGGAATTAAATGTAAGAAAAAAAGTGAATTGTTTTAAGCAATGTAAACAAATTGACAAGTAAAATAAAATATTTAAAATAAGAATTGCCTTTTAAAAAATTAGTAAAGATAAAATTGAAAATAAGTTTAAAACAAGGAAAGATAAAAATGCCATAAAATAATAGCATGGAATACGAGAGATGGAGACTAAAGTTAAAACAATATAAATGGTCTTCTATTGTTTCAAAAAAGTATATCTGGATGCTAATTTTAGAATTTGTTAGGGCAAATACATATGTTAAAATTTTAGGAAAAACCAAAAAAATAACAGAAATAGAAGATATCACAACCAAACCAATAGAGAATGGATAAAGAAGATTTAAAAATTAATCTAACCTAATAAAAATTTGAAAAATAAAAATAAAAAACATGATATCTAGAAAATACAAAATAAGATAGCAGCAATAAGGTCTAATAGATCAAGAGTCATAATATATGTAAACAAACTAAACTCAATAATTAAAAGCAAAACTGCCTGAAATTTTAAAATCCAGTAATAGGTATTTACAAGTAACACTGGGATTTTAAAAGAAATCCAAGTATATATTCTTCATAAGATAATACACATTGACATTGAAAATTTGCAAATAAAGACATAAAATAAGAATTATCAGAAAAAAAGAAAGATAACAATCATATTAATACTACAAAATTATAATTTAAAAGCATTATTACAGATGAAAGGTATTTATTGCATGATAAAAGAGAAAGTTAGCAGAGAAACTTAAAAATCCTGAGCTTGCATGCACCTAACATTATAACATTGAAATATGTAAAGCAAAGATGGCCAAATAGAACAGCTCTGGAGTGCAGTTCCCAATAAGAATGCAGAGGGTGAGTGATCACTGCGTTTCCAAATGAATTTTTACTGCCCATAGACCAGGAGATTCCTGGGTGGAAAAGTGCCACGAGTCTCCAGCATGGCTGTTTCAGCTGGTGCAGTGGGCCTCCACACTGCACCAGCACAAACTCACACAAATCTGGGCACGTTTCAACTGGCACCTGGAATGCCTGGGAGACAGAGTCACCCATTCAACTGAAAAAGAGGGAGCTGAAACAGGGAGCCAGGTGATCTGGCTCGGTGGGTACCACCCCCACAAAGACCAGCAATCTGAAATGCACTGGACTGAGAGTTTGACAGCAAGCACAGCTGGACCAGTGACATTTCAGCTCTGTGGGGGGAAGGGCATCTGCCATTACTGAGGCAGTCCACCATTACCAGGACAGTCCACCATTACTGAGGCAGTCTACATTTCAAAGTGGAAATTTTGTCCACAAAAGAAAACACAACCTTTTAAGTCAAATTTAACCCTACTTTTTCTTTATGGCCATCCAACTTATTCCCTGGACACAGAATTAAAAACAGTGAAACTCCCATTAGTTTTTACATTCATTAGTGTTAACATCTAAGATTTCAGATTTTCCTCTAACTAGGAAATTTTCAGACTGCTCCATGGAGAAACTGTACAAGGTCAATGAGCTCCTTATTAAAGAAGCTGACCCTTGAGAAAGTGTAAAAAGGCATTCTTCCAAAGATAATATTGTCATTACCACACATGGAGTTCAATCTACCAAGGCAATCCACCATTACTGAGGCAGTCCATCATTACAGAGGCAGTCTGCCATTACTGAGGCAGTCCATCATTACCAAGGCAGTCTGCCATTACTGAGGAAGTCCATCATTACTGAGGCAATCTGCCATTACCAAAGCAGTCCACCATTACAGAGACAACCTGCCATTACTGAGGCAGTGATAACTATACCTCTATAAACAAAACACAAGGAAGTTCACACAGCAGCTGGGCAAAGCCCACAGAGGCACAGCAATGTCTCTGCTGGAAGACTGTAACTAGGCTACCTCCTTGCTGGGCAGGGCATCTCTGAAAAAAGGAAGCACCATGTCACAAACTTATAAATAAAGCAACACTTTCCCAGGACAGAGCACCTGGAAAAAAAAAAAAAAAAGCAGTTATGAGTTCCGCTGCAGCAGACTTAAACATACCTGCCCAGCAGCAATGAATGGAACAATGGAGCTCACAGCTCAGACCTTAAGCTCCTATAAGGGACAGACTGTCTCCTCAAGCAGCTTCCTGATCCCTGTACATTCAAAGAGACACCTTATAAAGGAGAGCTCAAGCAGACATCTGGCAGGTATCCTTCTGGGACAAAGATAACAGAAACTGGCAACAACCCTTACAGTTCTACAATTGCCACAGGGGATCCCCAGGCAAGCAGGGTCTGGAGTGGACCTCCGGCAGTCCTAAAGCAGAGGAGCCTGACTGTTAGAAGGAAAACTGAAAAACAGAAAGAAATAACTTCATCCTTAACAAAATGGACATCCACTCAGAGATCCCATCTGAAAGTCACCAACTACAAAGACCACAGGTAGATAAATCCACAAAGATGGGAAGAAACCAGCACACACACACACACAAAAAGAAAACACCCCAAACCAGAATATCTCTCATCCTCCAAGGGATCACAACTTCACACCAGCAAGGAAACAAGGCTGGTTGGAGAATGAGTCTGATGAACTGACAGAAACAGGCTTCAGAAAGTGCATAATAACAAAATTCTCTGAGATAAAAGAACATGTTCTAACCCAATGCAAAGAAACTAAGAACATTGAAAAAAGTTTGACAAAATGCTAATGAGAATAAACAGCTTAGAAAAGAATACAAATGAATTGATGGAGCTGAAAAACACAACACAAGAACTTCACGCAGCATACACAAGTTTCAACAGCCGAATTGACAAAGCAGAAGAAAGGATATCAGAGATTGAAGATCAACTCAATAAAATAAAAGGAGAAGGAAAAATTAGAGAAAAAAGAGTATAAAGAAATGAACAAAGACTCCAAGAAATATGGGATTATGTGAAAAGACCTAATCTACGTTTGATAGGTGTACCTAAATGTAATAAAGAAAATGAATCCAAGCTGGAAAACCTCTTCAGGATATTATCCAGGAGAACTTCCCAACCTAACAAGGCAAGCCAATATTCAAGTTCAGGAAATACAGAAAACACCATAAAGATATTCCTCAAGAAGAGCAACCCCGAGGCACATAATCATCAGATTCACCAGGGTTGTAATGAAGGAGAAAATGCTAAGAGCAGCCAGAGAGAAATGTCACGTTAACAACACAGGGAAGTTCATCAGACTCACAGCAGATCTCTCAGCAGAAACTCTACAAGCCAGAAGAGAATGGGAGCCAATAAAGAAAAGAACTTTCAACCTAGAATTTCATATCCAGCCAAACTAATCTTCATAAGCAAAGGAGAAATAAAATCCTTTACAAACAAGCAATTGCTGAGAGATTTTGTCACTACCAGGCCTCCCTTAAGAGCTTCTGAAAGAAGCACTAAACATAGAAAGGAACAACCGGTACCAGCCACTCCAAAAATGTGCCAAATGGTAAAGAACATTGACACAATGAAGAAATTGTGTCAACTAATGGGCAAAACAACCAGGTAGCATCAGAATGACAGGATCAAATTCACACATAACAATATTAACCTTAAATGTAAATGGGCTAACTACTCCAATCAAAAGACACAGACTGGAATACTGAATAAAAAGTCAAAACCCATTGGTGTACTGAATCCAGGAAACCCATCTCAGATGCAAGGATACACATAGACTCAAAATAAAGGGATAGAGGAAGATTTACCAAGTAAACGAAGAGGAAAAAAAAGAAAGAAAGAAAGAAAAAAGAAAGAAAGTAGGAGGTGCAATCCTAGTCTCTGATAAAATAGACTATAAACCAACCATGGAAAATGAACAACTGGCTCTTGAATGTAGACTGGATAAACAATGAAATGAAGGCAGAAATAAAGATTTTCTTGAAAAACAATGAGAACAAAGACACAATATACCAGAATCTCTGGGACACATTTAAAGCAGTGTCTAGCAGAAACTTTATAGCAATAAATGCCCACATGAGAAGCAAGGAAAGATCTAAAATCGACACTCTATCATCAAAATTGAAAGAGCTAGAGGGGCAAGATCAAAAAAACTCAAAGCCTAGCAGAAGACAAGAAATAACTAAGAACAGAGCTGAACTGAAGGAGATAGAGACATCAAAAACCCTTCAAAAAATTAATAAATCCAGGAGCTAGTTTTTTGAAAAGATCAACAGAATAGAGCACTACCCAGATTAATAGCAAAGAAAAGAGAGAATACTCAAATAGATGCAATAAAAATGATAAAGGGGAAATCACCACTGATTCCACAGAAATACAAACTACAATCAGAGATTACTACAAACAACTCTATGCAAATAAACAAGTAAACCCAGAAGCAATGGATACATTCCTGTACACTTGCACCCTCCCAAGCCTAAACCAGGAAGAAGTCAAAATCCTGAATAGATCAATAACAAGGGCTGAAGTTGAGGCAGCAATTAAAAGCCTACCAACCAAAAGAAGTACAGGTCCAGGTAGGTTCACAACTGAATTCTACCAGACATACAAAAAGGAGCTGGAACTTCTCCTTTTAAAGCTAGTCAAAACAATGCAAATCATTTTATGAGACCAACATCATTCTGATACCAAAACCCAGCAGAGACTCAACAAGAAATGAAAACTTAAGGCTATATCCATCATGAACATAGATGCAAAAAACATCAATAAAATACTGGCAAACTGATTGCAACAGTACATCAAAAAACTTATCCCTCACAATCAAGGAGGCTTCATGGCGAGGATGCAGGATGGTTCAACATATGCAAATCTATAACATAATTCACTACATAAACAGAACCAAAGACAAAAACCATATGATTATCTCAATTGATGCAGAGAAGGCCTTCAACAAAATTTAACAGACCTTTATGCTAAAAACTCTCAATAAACTAAATATTGATGGAACATATCTCAAAATAATAAAAACCATTTATGACAAACTCCAAAGCCAATATCATACTGAATGGGCAAAAACTGGAAGCATTCCCTTTGAAATCTGGCAGTAGACAAGGATGCTCCCTGTCACCACTCCTATTCAATATAATACTGGAAGTTCAAGCCAAAGCAATCAGGTAAGAAAAAAGAAATAAAGGTACACAATTAGGAAAGGAGGAAGTCAAATTGTCTCTATTTGCAGATGACATGATTGTATATTTAGAAGACCCCATCGTCTAAGCCCAAAATCTCTGGAAACTGATAAGCAAATTCAGCAAAGTCTCAGGATACAACATCAATGTGCAGAAATAAACATTTCTGTACAGCAATAACAGACTTAAAGAGAGCCAAATCAAGAATGAACTGCCATTCACAATTGCTACAAAGAGAATAAAATACCTAGGAATACAACTAACAAAGGTTGTAAAGGACCTCTTCAAGGAGAACTACAAACCACTGCTCAAGAAAATAAGAGAGGATATAAACAGATGGAGAAATATTCCATGCTCATGGTTAGGAAGAATCAATATTGTGAAAATGGCCATACTGCCCAAAGTAATTTATAGATTCAGTGCTATCCCCATCAAGCTACTTATGACCTTCTTCACAAAACTGGAAAAAACCACCTTAAACTTCATATGGAACCAAAAGAGAGCCTGAATAGCCAAGTCAATTCTAAGAAAAAAGAACAACACTGGAGGTATCATGCTACCTGATGTCAAACTATACTACAAGGCTACAGTAATCAAAACAGCATGGTACTAGTACCAAAACAGAGCTACAGATGAATGGAACAGAACAGAGGCCTCAAAGGCAACACCACACTTTGACAACCATCTGATCTTTGATGAAGATGACAAAAACAAGCAATGGGGAAAGGATTCCCTGTTTAATAAATGGTGTTGGGAAAACTGGCTAGCCATGTGCAGAAAGCAGAAACTGGACCCTTCCTGACACCTTACATTAAAATTAACTCCAGATGGAGTAAAGACTGAAACATAAGATCTAACACCTTAAAAACCATAGAAGAAAGTATAGGCGAAACCAATCAGGACATAGGCATAGGCAAGGACTTCATGACTAAAACACCAAAAACATTGTCAACAAAAGCCAAAATAGACAAATGGAATCTAATTAATCTCCAGAGCTTCTGCACAGCAAAAGAAACAATCATTAGAGTGAACCAGCAACCAACAGAATGAGAAAAAAAATTTGCAATCTACCCATCCGACAAAGTGCTAATATCCAGAATCTACCAAGAACTAAAACAGATTTATAAGAAAAAAACAAACAAACAAACAAAAAAACAAAACAAAACAAACAAAAAAAAACAAAAAAAAACATTCAAAAGTGGGAGAAGGATATGAACAGAAACTTTTCAAAAGAAGACATATATGAGGCCAATAAACATATGAAAAAATGCCCTCTTCACTGGTCATTAGAGAAATGCAAATCAAAACCGCATTGAGATACCATTTCACGCCAGTTAGAATGGCGATCATTAAAAAAATCTGGAGACAACAGATTCTCGAGAGGATGTGGAGAAATAGGAACACTTTTACACTGTTGGTAGGAGTGTAAATTTGTTCAGCCACTGTGGAAGACAGTGTGGCAATTCCTCAAGGACCTAGAAATAGCAATTCCATTTGACCCAGAAGTCCCATTACCGAGTATATATCCAAAGGATTATAAATCATTCTATTATAAAGACACATGCATACATATGTTTACTGCAGCACTGTTTATAATAGCAAAGACCTAGAACCAACCCTAATGCCCATCCATGATAGACTGGACAAGGAAAATGTGGCACATATACACCATGGAATATTATGCAGCCATAAAAAATGATGAGTTTGTGTCCTTTGTAGGGACATGGATGAGCCTGGACACCATCAATCTCAGCACATTGACACAAGAACAGAAAATCAAACACCACATGCTCTCACTCATAGGTGGGTGTTGAACAATGAGAACATATGGACACAGGGAGGGGAATATCACACACTGGGGTCTGTTGGGGGTACTAGGGGAGTGACAGTGGGGAGTAGGGAGCTGGGGAGGGATGACAATGGGGAGAAATGCCTGATATAGGTTATGGGGATGAAGGCAGCAAACCACATTGCCATGTATGTACCTGTGCAACAATCTTGTATGTTCTTCACATATACCCCAGAACCTGAAGGGCAATAATACATAGATAGATAGATAGATAGATAGATAGATAGATAGATAGATAGATTTAAAAAGAAATATATAAAGCAAAAAAAAAAAAACATAATTACAAGTAGAAAAAGTTAAATACAACATGTCAGGCGATTTGAGCATGCTTTTCTCAGAAATAAAATATATAGCTGCCAAAGTCACAAATAACACACAAAGAAAAAACACATTTATGTAGAAGCATTATATCTAAAAACATATATAAAACTACATATGGAAACCATCCTCCTCAAATCATTCAAAGCCACTAAGGAAGTTTCAAAAATTACCAAATAATTTTAAAAATTCTGGACAATTTTCTTTTAGTGCAATTCCCTATGATAAAAATAAATAAAAATAAAATACCAAATAATTGATTGATCGAAGAATAAATCAAATTAAAATGATAAAAATAGTAATAAAGAAGACTAAAAATACTATGTATCATGACTTGTGGAATACAGCTAAAGTGATGTTTAAAAGATAATTTATAATTTTAAATGTACATTGGGAAAAATATATATTAAAAAGTAATGAGCAAAGCACAAATTTAAGAAGTGTATTAGTATATTCTCACACTGGTACAAAGAACTGCTCAAGATTGGGTAATTTACTGCTCAAGATTGGGTAATTTATTAAGCAAAGAGGTTTTATTGACTCATACTTCCACATGGTTGGGGAAACTTACAATCATGCTGGAAGGCACCTCTTCACAGGGTGGCAGGAGGAAGTATGAGTTCCAGCAGGGGAAATGCTGGATGCTTATAAAACCATCAGATCTCATGAGAACCTACTACCAGGAGAACAGCACGGTGGAAACTGCCTCCATGATTCAGTTTGCTCCACTTGGTCCCGCTTTGACACGTGGAGATTATTACAATTGAAGGTGAGATTTGGGTAGGGACACAGAGCCAAACCATATAAAGAAGTAAAAATAGCCACTACAAAGTGAATCTAAAGAATGTATATGAGAAGAAATGATCAGAAATGAAGCAGAAATTAATATAACAGAAGATACTAATCATTGAAAAGAACAAACTAATAAAAAACTTGTTATTTCTTAAGACAAAATAGACTCTTCCAATGTAACCAAGGTGGGGGTAGAAGGTGGAGGGAAAGGAATCAATATTAGGAATGAAAAGAAGGACACATCCTCAGTTAAAAAGAAACATTACAACATAAGAAGCTATTGGAAATAATTTTATGCTAGCAAGTTTGAAAATGTGAATTTTGTGGATAAAAATGTGGAAAAATGTATAAATGACAAATATCGACTAGATTTATTTAAAAAAATGGCCTCAGCAGACAACTTGCCCTCAAATAAAAGCAAAAGACTCATACAATTTCACAGATTTTGCAGGCCTTTCAAGGAAAAAATTCTATTTATATAAATTGTTTTGTGGGCTAGTTAAAAGAACAAGAGCTCTCCAAGTTATTTTAGAAATAATAATATCTATTTCATACATAAAATGGATAAGGAAAGTACAAAGAAGAAAATTTAGAAGCTATGCTTCATTACAGAAGCAAAAATTCTAAATAACATATCAGTTAATGATTCCAGTTATGACCAAAGAAGACTCATTCTGGATCTGAAAGAATGATTTAAAATTAAGAACTGTATTAAGTAATTTAACACATTAACTCATGAAAAGGTTATTATTTATTGTCTCATAAGTACAGGAAGAATTATTACCTAAAATTCAACAATCATTAATGATTTTATAAAACTTTATACCCACGATAAATTAAAGGGAATTTCCTGAATATGATGAAAGATATCTAACAAAAGCCTATAGCACAAAAACCTTTCAACAGTAAAATGTAAGAACTATGCCCTTCAAAATTAAAGGGAAGTATGCTCGTTATCATTACTTCTATTTAACATTGTAATAAGTATTCTAGCCGATGCAATAAAACAAGAAAAGGAAATAAAACATATATGAGAACTTTATAAAGAAAAAACATGAATTATTGTTAAAAGGAGATAAAAGCCTAAATAATAAAAAAGATCTATCATATTCCCGAAATGAAAAAGTCAGTATCACAAGTAGGCCAGATATCTCAAAATAAAATCTATAAATCTATAACATTTTCAAAACCTTCCAAATATTTTTAAAGGAAGTTGATAAGTTGACATTACAATTTGAACAGAAGTGTAAGTGGCCAACAAATGGAAAAAACAAACAAACAAACAAAAAAAACGACCAGGGATAAAGCAGGAGGATCATCATACTACATATCTAAAATCTGATGATAAACAATAGCAAATTATTACAACAGTGTGACAAGGTGCAAGGATAGAAAAGTAAATTAATAATACTACAGCATTTATAAGAAGCCTCTTATAAATACATAGTATTTTGGCAAATATGATAGAGGTGGCATTACAACTGAGAATAAGATAGACTATTCAATAAGCAAGAATGAGAAAGCAATTCATCCCTATGGAAAAAATAAAATATTTATTTCATACACAATCTAAAAATATAAATTTAACATGCTTAAAAAGTAAAACTTTAAAACGTAAAATGATAGTATCTTTTAATGATCCAGTAAAAAAAAAAAAACGCTTTTAACTAAGAGACAAAAAGGCATAAGCCTTAGAAGACTGATAAATGTGAGCATATCAATGTTTAAAACTTCAGTTTTCTTCAGTCTTCTTAAGTTTAAAGAAGATATTCATCATGCATGTAATAGACCACGAGTTGGATCTGAAATATATAAAGAACCCATACAAGGCAAAACAAAACAAAACAAAAGAAAGCAAAAACAGACAGAAGGAAAAAGAGAGAAAATCAACAGCTAGAAAAGTTGATGATGGTATGAACAGGCAATAGAAGAGGAAACCTAAAATGCTAATAAGCATAAAGAATATTTTTAGTTTTAATAGCCTATTATTAATAAATATTTCATACCTATAAGAAAGGCAAATTTTAAAATCTGTTGAAGATGAAATCAAATGGGAAGTGTCTTACATCATTGTTAAGAGTATAAACTGGTACAACACCGTTAGCAAATAGTTTTGTAGCATCTAAAAAGCATAAAATGTTTATGCCTGAGGTCCTAGTATTTCTATTTCTGATTTTTCAATTTATAGAAATCCTTACACATTTACTCAAGAAGACGCTGACAGGAATATTTATCACATTTTTTTGGTAACAGCAATAAAATGGAAAAGGCCTAAATGCCAGTTCATTCACTGTGGTAGGAACTTTGAGAACAGAAGGAAAATCCAAACAAAACTACTGACCTCACTGAATTTATATGCCATAATTCAAGAATTTCAAATACAATATTTTACTCTGTTTACCTCCCCAATCTTTCTGTAAGTTGACCAGAAGCATATTTACATTTTCCCCCAATCTGAATAAGAATTAAAAGGATATTATGCCTGTGGTGTGTCTACTTATTGCTTAATGAGGTAAAGCATTTTAGTATAGTTTAGTGATATGAAAGCCTAAACAACTGTAAGAAATAGTAATGTCATTAGGCTGTGATGATACTCAATGAAAAAGTAAAAAGAAATTTGCAGTTGTCATATGTTATTTGAATGAACATGCTACCAGAAATGTCACTCTGTCAGTGCACTAATAAAAGACTAATCCCTCAAAAACTGATAAAGAGAAAGCCCAAAGGGAAAATGGAGGCTTATAGTTAAGTGAAAGTAGCCAACAGACTTTCCAGAACACAGATTTTGAGATTAGATAAATCTGGCTTCAGTCCAGGCCCTGTCTCACTGTATTATGTGTCAAATCATCTAACTTATTTGAGTTTCCTTTTTGCCTTCTATGAAATAGAATAATGCCTACCTCAGGAATCACCTGTACCCGTTTGGATGGAGCTATCAGTGTGACTGATGTAGAGACTCACACAGATTCCTTTACACCCTCACAAGACTTGAACATCTCAGGACCACATGCTTTCCAAAAAACAAACTTCAGAGTGCAAGGAATCCAAAATTTTCAGGTTGTCAGTCATGACCTGTATTCACACACCATAAAGTTTTCTACATCTTTTAATCTGACTACATTTTATACTCTTTCTCAAACTTCCAAACTTTTTACAGACTGCCATAGAAAAAATATTTTAGAGCTTCAAACTCTCAAAATATTCTCTTTTCACTTTTTTTTTTTGTTCCACCAAAAATCTGCTTTTCCCTGAGGCCCCTTTCCCAGATTCCCTGTCAAGCAGTCAGTGGCTGTTTTCTCTCTCACACACACTTTATGCCAATGGACTGCTTACAGAGCTATTTCTCATTCTTTGGAACTCTACAGCTCTTGTTAAGATTCTGTGTCAGACTACACTACACTCTACTCTCCTTGATACAATCATTTGCAGACCTTAATATAGACCTCATTCCCTGCAGATTTTAGCAATAGCTCTTTCTCAAACACTACTGTCATCATAAGTCTTGGTTATTTCAACATTTACATGGATAATCTTTCCAATATTATGACTTCTCAACTTCTTGATTTCACATCCTCCCATGATCTCATTTACTAGCCCAACTACCTCATGATTGTAATCTTGTCATTATCAATAATTATATCCCCTCTATGACCTCAATATTCTTCTTCTTCCTAATATCTGACAACTGTATCCTTTGTTTCCAGTTCACTACCCCTAGTACCTCAATTCAAAGAATTCTATGCACTAACACCTCTAAACTTTAATCCTGCAACCCTGCTCATGTTCACATTTTCTTTCTTCAGGCTTAGATTTGATGGCCCATAAATCTTTCTCTCCATAAACCCACAGTTACCTTAGTTTTTTACTACTTCAAACTTGCTGTTAAAACCCCAACAGTGTTTAATTATCTCCATGTTTACTCTGCCCCTACAGTTAAAGGCTGAACATGGTTACAGTGACATCTCATTTTGAACTCATCTGATGCTCCAAAAATGTTAGTTCCTCAAAACAGATAGGTAGGAGCTGCCAATTTATGTAAGCAGGTTGGCAGCAATGGGCTGACTTTCAGTTGAACACAAATATTATTTGTCCTCCCACTCCTACCCCCAGAACTCTTGGAAAACTCTAGAACTTGTATTCAACTGAAGGAAACCACCCTGCCTCTGCCTCTGCACCAGCTAAGTTGACATCTGAGAAAAACCCAGAGGTGAGTGCTCGTTCAAGAGTTACTCCAGCTTAGCATGGCACAGGCTCAGTCATTAAAGCCATCCTAGAGTCCGAAGCTGTATGCTCCCTGAATACCCATCAAGCCAGAGCCACTTCCCTATGGTAGCTCAGATCAGTAACCTACCTACAGGGGCAGTAGCAAGTTCTACCCAGAAATATAAAGTTGACAAAGTTGTTTTTGACACTGCTATGGCTCATTTCTCTATTTTCTGCTTTTTGTCCAGATTACCTCTTTATCAATATCTATGACAAAAAAATATGATCTCAGTCTCATTGCTTTTCATCTGAGATTAAATCAATTTTGGAATGAAAGGCTTTTTATCTTTAAATCATTTAGGGTATAAGTAGGCACATGATGGGATTCTTTTGATGGTGAAGTGTTTTCTTTCTCTGCCTATAATGTGCCTGGATTGGACTTGGGTTTCCTGGATCAACTTTGAATGGATATAGTACAGAATAAACTTCTTTTTTTTCTGTACCCATTAGCTTAGCACAATCACTTGGAATGTGACAATCCTCTCAAATAGTACATTTGACCACTTTTCCTTAATTTTAATGCTGTGACTATTTGGGGGTGTATTCAGTTTTTCATTCATTCATTAATCCGTATAATCAATCAATATAGATTAAGAATCTGCAACAATCAAGGCCTTGTGTTGAATGCTGAACCAAAGATGAAAAATAAACAGTTCCTGATTAGTTATCTAGTTCTCACAGGAAGGTGAATAATGATTATTATCAGGTACACTACAGGGGAATAATTTCACAGAGGACATTAGAACTGCTATTTATAAATGAGAGTTTTACCACTCAAAATATCTAAAGCATTCAATAAAAGATGCTAATTAAAAAGACATTATTATAGTCTTTCTCTGAAAAATCTCAAACCATTTATAAATACTTTTTGCAACGTGTATGTAAGAGATAAGATGGGAGAACAAAACCCACATAGAGGTCAGTAATTTATAACCATAGAATTTAAGAGTTGAGAAGCATATTCAACTGATCAAGTCTTTCTGGTTTCACATCATAAATGTAGAAAGCAGGAAAGAGCACTGTTCCAGTCCTTAAAATAAGAAAAAATCCAGATAAAATGCAAATTAATAAGTTTCCTTAAACCCACATGAGAACTGGTCAGGTGCCTGCAAGAAGGAACAGGGCCTGAGCATTTGCTTACCTGTGACAGAGGCCACCAGATAACATATAAGCCACAAAAATGACTCAATGAGAAATTGTGGAAAACTTGCTTGGGGCCAAATGTGAGACAAGTGTGAAGTGTGAAATCTCCGGGGGATGCAACTCTAGGGGGGCTTTTCAGCCTCTTTCATGCTTTTCCTCCATAACTTCCTCCAGATGTCTGCAGGGAGGATCACAGAGCATCCTGAGAAAGCTTTCCAAAGTGGCACCTGCTCAGGGAAGGAAACAGCAGTCCTTGCCCAAACTCCCCAGATCCATCTTGCCTATCTCCCTGGTAGAAAGTCTGAATCCGCAGAGGGAAGTTCAACAAAGACTGTCACCTTAGTACATCGATTGAAACCTATTGCATCTAGTGTAACAAAACAGAAAATACGAAAATCTTCTTTGAGGAGAAGCCAAAATACAAGTTCAGTGCTACAGCTAGTGGAGGAGCACTTGGGTAGCTCCCAGATGCCCAGTATCTTCCTTAAACCAAAGCTTAATCATAATATGAGAGAATGTTTCCTTTCTTATAGCTCCTATCACCATATTGATAAGTACTGAGCAAAAACAGTGGGAAAATACTTCTAAAAGAACTACAAGAGACAAATTCTCTCTGGGGAACATACATTGAGAAAAACTTTATGGTATACAAATCTATACACTGAACACAAGAAGAACTTGAGCCTTTTGGTGCACTGATGAAATGACAGCAACAGACTTCAAACCCAGCTGAACCGCTGATACTGGTAACATAAGCCACCACATTAAAGGCATAGCAGAAGGAAAGATGTGCTCATTTCCAAGCAGGAAATATATTTATCTCAGTGTATGCTGTCATATACATAGATATATGCATATTTTTCTTTTATCAATAAATTAAGAGGCGTAGGAAAAGGCAAGAATAAAACACAGTTTAAAGAGAAAAAACAATTGGGCTCAAAGTAGACTGCCATTTTACAAATCTATAGAAACAACTTAAACCCAAAGCAATCACAAGAAAGGAAATTTTGAAAGTAACTGATTATGACATCATAGGCTCTAATAAAAAAGGTAAACAACAAGTAATATAAGATAGGTAATTTCAACAGAGAGATGGAACAGAGAGATGAAAATGATAGAAATAAAAAATAGACACAGGGAGGGGAGCACTACACACTGGGGTCCGTTGGGGGGAAATGGGGGAGGGACGGGGGATTGGGGAGGTGGGAAGAGATAGCATGGGGAGAAATGACAGATACACGTGAGGGGATGGAAGGCAGCAAACCACACTGCCATGTATGTACCTATGCAACAATCTTGCATGTTCTTCACATGTACCCCAAAACCTAAAAAGCAATAAAAAAAAGAAATAAAAAATAGAACAAAGATAAAGAATACCTTTAACAAACTCAACATTAGACTCAATACAGTTATAAAGAGAATCTGTAAACTTGAAGATAGGCCAACAGGAGTTACTAAAATTGTAAGATAATACTTAACAGCCTAATGTGCACATAATTGGAATTCTAGAAAAAGAAGAGAGGATGATGTGGAAGTAATATACGAACAGGTAATGTATGAATTTCCAGAATTGATCACACACACACACACACACACAGGCCCACAGAACAAGAAGAAAGATAAATACCTAAAAGCACACCAACATATATTATATTCATACAATAGAAATGTAAAAGTATTTTTAATTATAAGAAAGGAAAAATACAAATAAATATTCCTCATGAGCAAAAATACTTAACAAAATATTAGAAATTGAATAAAAGAATATATAAACAGATAATATATTACAACCAAGTAGGGTTCACTCCAAGAATGCAATATTGGTTTAACATTCAAAAAATATATAATCTAACTTATTAATAGATTAAATAAGGAAACCCACATGATATTAATGACAGATGCATAAAAGCATTTGACAAAATTTAAAGTTTTAATTTTTAAAAAATTCCCAGTAAGACAGAAATAAAAAGGAACTTTCTTACCCTAATAAGGGATGTCTACAAAACAAACAAAAACCCTATGGCTAACATCATATTCATTTGCAAGAGACTGAGGACTTTCCCCCTAAAATCTGAACAAGGCAAAAGTGTCTTCTTTGATCACTTTTATTCAATATTGTGCTGGAAGCTCTATCCAGTGCAATAAAAAACAAACCAAAATAACTAAAGGCATATGGATTGTAATAAAAGAAATAAAACTTTCTATTTGCAGACAGCATGATTGTGTACACAGAAAATAACAAAGAATCTATAAAAATGCTTCTAGAAATAATAAGTTTAGAAAGAACACAGCTACACATCAATTTACAAAAGTTAATTGTATTTGTATATATCACTAATGATAAATTAAAATTTGAAATTTAAAAATATTATTTAAAATAGGACCTAAACTATAAAGTACTTAAACATAAGTTAAAGAAAATATGTAGAGTTTGTGTTGAAAGGTGCAAAATTTAATGTAAGAAAACAAAGGAAAATTAAATAACTAAAGAAACAAAACGTATTTGTGGATTTTAAGACTCAGTATTATTAAATCTATACATTCCTTACATTTTCAATCAAAATCTTAACAAGCTTTTTTATAGATATTGACAAGACTATTATTAAATTTATCTGAAAAGGCAAAGGAACTAAAAGACAAAAAAATTCTAGAAAAGAAGAACAAAGTTGGAGGACATACACCTGCCGATTATTAGTTTTACTATAAAGCTACAGTAATCAAGACAGTTTTATTGGTGAAGGGATAAATACACAGATCATGGAACAGAATAGACAGCCCAGAAATAGAACCACACAAATACTATCAACTGATTTTTAGGCAGAGGTACAAAGATAATTCAGTGGAGAAAGGATAGTTATGATAACAAATGGTGCTGAAACAATTGTATATCTACATGCAAAAAAAGTAAACCTCAACAAATACTACATAAATTATATAGAATGTAACTCTAAATATATAATATACCTAGTTGTAAATCATATAACTTTAAAACTTTGAGAAAATAACCTAAGAGTGAATCTGCATGCCCTTTGGTTTACTAATAAAGTTCTATATACAACACTAAAGGGATAACGTTTTTAGTAGAAAAATTTTATTTACAAAAGTTCAAAATTTTACTCTGTAAGAGACACTGTTAAATGAATGGAAAGGGAAGCAACAGACTGGGAGAAAATATTTGCAAATCATGTATCTGATAAAGGATTTGTATCCAGGATATTTCAAGACCTCGTAAAATCCGGTAATAAGAAAACACAAGTGAATTAAAATATGGAAAAAAGATTTGAAAGGACACTTCATCAAAGAAGATACATGGGTGGCAAATAAGCACATGGAAATATTTTCAACATCATTACTCATTAAAGAAATAAAAAATAAAACAATGAGATGTCTCTATATACTTACCAGAATGGTTAAAATTTTAAAAGTCAATGACAGTTGTCAATCTAAAAAGGCTACATACTATATGATTCCAACTATATGTTATTTTGAAAGAATTAAAAAATTAGTGGTTGCCAGGAATTTGGGAGAATAAATAGGTGGAGCACAGAGGACTTTTAGGGCAGTGAAAATACTCTGTATATTATTATGGTGGATAGATATCATTATGCAATTATCCAAATCCACAGAAAACAAATACAAAAGGAAACCCAAATGCAGGTGTCCCCAAACTTTTTACACAGGGGGCCAGTTCACTGTCCCTCAGGCCGTTGGAGGGCCGCCACATACTGTGCTCATCTCACTGACCACCAGTGAAAGAGGTGCCCCTTCCTGAAGTGCAGCAGGCGGCCGGATAAATGGCCTTAGGGGGCTGCATGTGGCCTGCGGGGCTGTAGTTTGGGGATGCCTGCTAATGTAAACTCTGGCTCTCGGTGATAATAATATGTCAGTGTAGGTTTATTAATTGTAACAAATGTACCATTCTGGTGAAGGTAATAATGGGGGAGTCTTTGTATGTGTGGGGGATAGGGAATATATGGGAAACTTCTGGACTTTTAATTTTGTTGTGAACTCAAACCTGCTTTAAAAAATTAAGTCTTTTAAACAAATACTTGACAGTACCAAATGCTGGAAAGGACAGAGAAACCAGATCATTCATACATTGCTGATAAGAATGTATAGCCACTTTGAAAAGCAATTTGATTGTTTCTTGGGAAGTTAAAAAAACAATCAGAAATCCTACTCACAGGTATTTATTTACCCAAGTGACTTAAAAACTATGTTCTCACAAAAACTCATATGTAAATTTATATAGCAATTCATGATTGCTGTAAACTAGACCCAGTTATTTTCCAACAGCTAGAGGTAAAAACATACTGTGGTACATTCATACAATGGAACACTGTTCAGCAATACAAGGAACTAACTACTGATTCATACAACAACATGGATGACTCTCAAATGATTTTGCAATGTGAAATAAACCAGACCCCACAGGCTGCATGTTGTGTTTCAATTTTGATGACATGCTGGCAAAGACGAAACTACAGAAATGAAAAACAGATTTGGGCCAGACGCAGTGGCTCATTCATGCCTGTAATCCCAGCACTTTGGGATGCTGAGACAAGAGGATCACTTGAGGCCAGAGGATCACTTGAGGCCAGGAGTTCAAGACCAGTCTGAGCAATATAGTGAGACCCCATTACCACAAAATTAAAAAGAAAAACAGATTTGTTTGGGGGAAAAGAAGAAGGATTGAGTACAAAGGTACAAAGCTGCTGCACAAGGGAGATGTGAGAGGGATGAAACTGGTCTCTGTTGTACTATCGGTGGGTACAGGACTACATATTTGTAAACACCTATAGATGTATATACCACGAAAGTGCAACTTTCATTGTTTGTACACACACATGCACTGACAAACAATCAACTAGGATGGTGGGGAAACCCAGGACAGATTTCTGTAACAAAAGAATCTGATTGTACTACAAATGAAAGATATCAACTCACTGAAGGGAATGGGGAAGAGGAGCTGATCTAAATAGCTGAAAAACTGTTTTGTCTGGGTACTCCAAAGTTAAAGTGTATAAACACTGTGTTTGAGTCAGTAAATTTGTTTCTCACAGGAGTACAGTTTAGCAATTCTGAAATTATATATTTATTAGCACAGAGCAAATAAGTAAATATATGTGAGAAAATAAGAACCAGATTCTTCACTGTCAGAGAAAAAAGTTACAAATAACAAAGGCGGAATCCTAGCAAAAAACTTGTGATACAGAATAGAGCTGATAATGACTGTATGGATGGGTGTTTATTTATATGTGTGTGCACACACACACTAGATAGAAACAGAAATATAGTATATGTGCGTACCTTAGCTGCATGTGTATACATGGGCATGTCCACATATACACTCATAAGTGCCTACAAGCACTGATACTGCAGCAACATTGAGAATACCAAGCACCAAAATCTTGGTTTCTCAGTACCAGTGTCTAGTGAAAGAAATAGACTCATTGGAGAAATGGCTGAATCTAGGGCTGGGATGCAGAAGATACAAGAGAATTCTGGAGCATTTCCAAAACCACAAAGTAATAGGACTTTTTTTTTTTTTTTTTTTTTTTTTTTTTTTTTTTTTTTTTAATGGGAGCATGGCAATTTGAAAGAATTCCCAATGGCCAAAACTGAAACAACTTGAACAACTAAGTAAATAATAACGGTATTGGATTGCAACCGTCTAAATAAAATAGTTCTCTATGGGTCCATACTGATAGGAATAAATAATAAAATACATCTATGGGAGAGAAGACAAATCATCTTTGCAGATGAATTACAATGAAGAAATGTAGAAGGAATGAGGGAAATAGAAAATCAGCATTAGGACACCACACAAATAATTGTTACAAGCAGATTAACTAATGAATGCCAGAAATCATGGGCAAAGCTTTATAGATAAGTAACATATTTGCTAAGCCTCAAGATGAATTTTTCAAAATATATATTAATTACTTGTCATGGTTTTAACATATGTCCACAAATTCTTTGATATTCTTTCTTTTAGGAAGTGGAGCTTAATTCCCCTTCCATTGAGGGGCTACTGAGTTTAGTAAATAACTTTTGATGAATAGAGTATGAAAGGGAAAAATAATCTTTATCACGTAGGAAACTGGCAGACACAAACCTAACAAGGTGATAAAGTTAACATCACCAGCAGTAAGTCATTTTAATGTCATGTAATCCTGATATAATGCAATGTGAAAAGGACACTTAATCTCTGTGGTAATCTTTAATAAAACCCATAATAATCCTGGTCTGATTATCAGAAGACATAAAACAGATCCAAATTGAGGGACATTCCACTCTTTGAAAGTGTCAAGATCATTAAATATAAGGAAAGACAGAAATAATCATAGAATGGGGGTAATACAGAGACACAATGATTAAATGCAATGTGGGGTCCTGGATTTAATCCTGGAAAAGAAATTAGAATATTAGTAGAAACTGGGGAAATCCAAATAATGTCTATTTAATTAATAGTGTTATACCAATGTTACTTTCTCAGTTTTTAATATAAAATGCCAATGTAAAATATTCACCTTAGAATAGTTGAGTGAAGGGTATATGGGAACTCTCCATACCATTTTTTGCAACTCTTCTGTAAATCTAGAATTATTTTTTTATAAAAGTTTTAGGCCAGGTGCAGTGGCTCATGCCTGTAATCCCAGCACTTTGGGAGGCCAAGGCGGTTGGATCACCTGGGGTCAGAAGTTCAAGACCAGCCTGACCAATCTGGTGAAACTCCATCTCTACTAAAAATGCAAAAATTTATTGAGCATGGTGGTGCATGTCTGTAGTCCCAACTACTCAGGAGGCTGAGACAGGAGAATTGCTTGAACCCAGGAGGCGAGGTTGCAGTAAGCCCAGATTGCATCACTGCACTGCAGCCTGGGCAATAGAGCAAGACTCAGTTTTTAAAAAGTTACAAAAATTCCATTACTCTATTCCCACTCATCAAAATGGTGAATTTTTGGAAACAGCAATCAGTAATCCCAAGACTAGTCTAGTCAAGCCATAAAGCTGCATGTTGCAGTTGGACATTTTGCAGCTGGGCTCAGGCAGCATCCTGAGTCTTTTTTGACCAGCTTTCTCCACTCTCCATCTCCACATCATCACTGCGAATGGCAGTCAAAAGAAGGGCAGGACTCCTGCCATTGCTCATGCTTTCCATGTAAACAATTTTCCCTTCATCCTGTTTTCTTTAAAACTTTGACCTAATTTCTTTCACATGCTGAGCTAATTCTCATGCCTGTTTAAAGGTTGCTAAAAATATCAGTAAGGTCTGCTAAAGTTCAGAAATGAAGACCCCATTCGTTCAAGCCCTGTGTTCTTGAGTCATCATTTCTTTAAATGCATGACAAAAATATGTTCCCTTTTTTCTCTCCTATTGATAATTTTACATTAAGACATCATTAGAAAGCAGCATCTGGGCTGCTTTTCAAACCACACTAGCTGAACTCATTTTTTTCCCCTTTACTAAAAAGGTCCTTAGTTCACATTTATGGATTTTCAATTAGCAGTAATAATAAAGAACAGTGTGCAGTGTTCAGAAGACTTAACTGGCTGCTTTCAAAGTAAATCTTTAAGTCCAATGATCAAGTTGTTTCTGATACTTAACAAAGGCATATATTTATGCTGCCAGAAATTTAGTGCCATTTTGGGGTTCATTTTTCAATAATTTTTATTCTTGGACACTTGTCACATGGAAGCATTTATTTCTAGAGAGGCTTCACCCAGCAGGCCCAGAGACACAGGAGGCTGGGAAGACAACATAGGTTTACTAAGTAGGAGGTGTACCATGGTTTCTTTCTCCTTGTTTTCATTCAGGATTCATTTTATTTCTACCAACAGAGAAGTGCCAAGACTGATGCATTGGGCAGAAGAATTCAGGAAGTGGGAAAATACCTAGAAATCTTTATTTGCTAGTGGAAATCATCAACACAAAAATGATGTCCACAGACGGCTTACAACAACTAATTTGAGGATCAAATATGTTAGCATTTGCAAAGTGCAAAACAGGCATGTGGGTTGCTTAAGGCTCCAATCTCTTTTCTCTAATAGTCTTTTCTCCTCTGTGTGTAGGATTGTTGACTTCAGAGACATAGCAGTGCTTTTCAGCTCTGTTTCAGGCAAAATCAGCTATCATACATTCACAACTTAGTATGAATTATGTCAATGTCATCACCTCCAGGAATTACTTCTATTTTTATACTTTAGTCCTAATTTAGGAAGAGTGATTTGTTTCCAAGATCAAAAAAATGTTTAGCCATTGATGATTATAAGAAAAAAATGGACAGAAGCTAGACAAGAAGAGAATCTTCCTGCAGTCACAGATCTATCTGCCTGCCTTAAGGTCAGCACATATAAAAAAACTCAAAGGTGTTTTCTGCGACTTTCACTTACTGTAGTTTCAGGTTAAATCATTAGAGCAAGTTTTATTTTTCCTTCTCCTCATTATTCACCTTGCTGTTACTTTAATCTTTGCTCAGTTTGACAAATGAGAATTTTGCCAGAGGGTTAAAGAGGAATCAGCTGAATTCCATCCATATTCAGGGCCTGTGCTGATGTCCTCCCTGGGTTTAATGCTCCATATAGTTTGGCACAGTGGCACTTCTTCTCCTGCTAAAACACCCCTTAGCTTGTGTGGCATCCATCAGCTTGCTTGTTGACTTAGTTTCATTTTCTGTTTTCACGGCCTGCTCAACTGCCTGCAACAGCATTAAATTATTTTTCTGATCTTTCCATCTCCCTGGGTTCACAAACTGCAATTTATGGAAGTCTTTAAAACTTAAAGGGCTTTCTGATTAAAGGTAGATGCCAAAGAAATGATAAAGGTCAAAGAAAAATGGTACACTTTTAAGAGACAATACCCTTCACAAAAATGCCATATTTTCATTATCTTCCATGTCATAAGGAAATATTACAACCCATAGAGAACTCAATATGGAAACTTAGAAATGAAAGGGGCTTTAGAGATTGTCCAGTCCAATATCATTTTACAGACGTGGACACTGAGGCTTAGTGAAGGTTAGTCACAAAGTTTTTCAAGGGTAGAATTGGAAGATGAATGGGGCTTTCTTAAGTCAATTCATTGCTATATTACCACATTGTGCTGAACCTTAATTGCATATTCTTAATGATAAAAGAATATGAGGAAAATGGAATAGCAATCAAGGAAAAAAATAGAACATTTTTTTCATTTTCTTTTCTTTTTTTTTTTTTTTTTTTTTTTTTTGAGACGGAGTTTCGCTCTCGTTACCCAGGCTGGAGTGCAATGGCGTGATCTCGGCTCACCGCAACCTCCGCCTCCTGGGCTCAGGCAATTCTCCTGCCTCAGCCTCCTGAGTAGCTGGGATTACAGGCACGCGCCACCATGCCCAGCTAGTTTTTTGTATTTTTAGTAGAGACGGGGTTTCACCATGTTGACCAGGATGGTCTCGATCTCTCGACCTCGTGATCCACCCGCCTCGGCCTCCCAAAGTGCTGGGATTACAGGCTTGAGCCACCGCGCCCGGCCACATTTTTTCATTTTCTTTTTAAAACCAGAGTCTTGCTTTAGAGTAATTTGTCTAGCAGTAAAATGACCATCTACCTGATTGTCAAAAACAAACCATGGCATCAGGTGGAGGAGGCATGTTATTTTGCTCTCTCTGTTACATCTATATCCATATAGTCCATGAGCCCTACTATGGCTTCCTTTGTAGCATTTTTGTTGCCATCTTTTTCTTTTCATGCATATTGCCACCATTGTAGCTCAGAATCTTATAAGCGTACACCTGGGCCTTTGGAGTTGAGTTTTTCAACTGCTAGTCTTTGGTTAGAGTAGAACCATGAAACTGATATTCCTGAAGTATCATCTTCAACATAATATTATCATCAGTGGAATCTCTAATTTCTACTTTTTCTGACTTATTCTGCAATCTTGAGGCTATGGTTCCTTCACCCTTCAGTTTGTCTTCTTTTTTCAGTCCTATGTTTAGCCAGTCCAAATAGCGTTTCTTTGGGGCATAGTAACTGTGAGAGTTTCATGGTATAGAAGAATGACTAGGGGCATCAGGGATTTTCACAAACTAAAGGCATCACCATTTTACTGCCGTTTAAATTATTCTCTCTTATATTTACATTTCCCCAGTGAAAAAGGTGAAGCAGTGCCACATCACTCACCACTGTTTTCATTTTAGCCCTTCTCTCTGGACATTGACATGAGAATGAATTCCCTGCACTTGCCATGAATTTGCTGTGGTGTTGACCAGGAATGCTCTTGGGAGTTTTCTCACTTTGGTCTGGATTATGACTGTTTCCTTTTGAAAAAAAGAACTCTGTATATACTAGTAAAACAGCCAGCATGAAGAATTTTTCCCCCTAATTTAGTGAGCATCATTAATATCTTTGCAAAACTATGTTCAAGACTTTATCAAGCTGGCCCACTTCAGAGAAAATGAAGCCAGGAAGCTTGACATAGTTCCAAAGACCAATTTTTGCCACTCACATTGTGAGCTATTCCTCAATGTTTAGCCAATATATCTTCTTTCATAGATAGTCTTCCTTCATAAATAATGTTTTGTACTACATTAGTACCACAAAAAGAGCATGCCCTACTTTTGTCTTAAGTTGAAAATTATCTTCAAAGACCAGTCATTTTGACCGTTTGAGTTTTCCCTTCCGTCTGAAATCAGTAGAAAGTATAATGAAACAAAACAATGACTACAAAAGATAGTTTTTAAATATGTAACAATCTATGTCAATATATAAAATGCTTTTATATTTATTAACAGATCTTTTTTGTGGGGGATGGGAGCCAGGGCCTTCCTCTGTCACCCAGGCTAGAGTGCAGTGGCGTAATCATGGCTCACGACAGTCTTGACCTCCTGGGCTCAAGTGATCCTCCCACCTCAGCCTTCCAAGTAGCTGGAACTGCAGACATGTGCCACCACATCCAACTAATTTTTAAATGTTCTGTAGAGATGGTCTCATTATGTTTCCCAGGCTGGTCTCAAAGTTCCAGGCTCAAACGATCCTCCTTTCTCAGCCGCCCAAAGTGCTAGGATAACAGGTGTCAGCCACTGCGCTAAGCCAGTAGCTCTTCGATTCAGCATTTTTGAATGAGTTCAATATGCCACTTTGATCCCCTGTAAGACACCACAAATTCAAAGAAGAATAAGGCATAGTCCCTATCTTCAAGGGTCTTACAATCCAGGAGTGACTGTTAGGTAAAGAATCTGTTTTACACCAAAAGCAATGGCAGCAAAAGCCAAAATAGACAAATGGGACCTAATCAAACTCCACAGCTTCTGCACAGCAAAAGAAACAGTCAGTAGAGTGAATTGGCAACCAACGGAATGGGAAAAAATTTTTTGCAGTCTACCCATCTGACAAGGGGTTGATATACAGAATTTACAAAGAACTAAAACAGATCTACAAGAAAAAAACAAACAAGCCCATTCAAAAATGGGCGAAGGTTATGAACAGACACTTTACAAAAGAAGACATACAGGAGGCCAGCAAACATATGAAAAAATGCTCATCATCACTGGTCATTAGAGAAATGCAAATCAAAACCACATTGAGATACCATCTCACACCAGTTAGAATGGCGATCATTAAAAAATCTGGAGACAACAGATGCTGGAGAGAATTTGGAGAAATAGGAGCACTTTTACACTGTTGGTGGGAGTGTAAATTAGGTCAACCATTGTGGAAGACAGTGTGGCGATTCCTCAAGGACCTAAAAATAGAAATCCCATTTGACCCAGCAATCCCATTACTGGGTATATATCCAAAGGATTATAAATCATTCTACTATAAGGACACATGCACACGAATGTTCATTGCAGCACTGTTTACAATAGCAAAGACCTGGAACCAACCCAAATGCCCATCGATGATAGACTGGATAGGGAAAATGTGGTACATATTCACCATGGAATATTACACAGACATAAAAAACGATGAGTTCATGTCCTTTGTAAGGACATGGATGAACCTGGAAACCATCATTCTCAGCAAACTGACACAAGAACAGAAAATCAAACACCACATGTTCTCAACTCATAGGCGGGTGTTGAACAATGAGAACACATGGACACAGGGAGGGGAGCACTACACACTGGGGTCTGTTGGGGGGAAATGGGGGAGGGACGGGAGGGTGGAGAGGTGGGAAGAGATAGCATGGGGAGAAATGACAGATACAGGTGAGGGGAAGGAAGGCAGCAAACCACGCTGCCATGAGTGTACCTATGCAACAATCTTGCATGTCCTTCACATGTACCCCAAAACCTAAAATGCAATAAAAAATAAGAAAATATGAAAGAAAAAGAATCTGTTTTAATTAGATGAGACAAGTACAATGTGAATATATAATAAATTGTCCCATAATATGTCAAACAAGTATTGTCACAATAATAATGGACTCCTAACCAATATATTTTTTGAATCTTTAAAAGTCCACAACCTTTTACTCTAGAAAAGGTATGGAAAATAAATATTCTTCCACCTGTTGACTCAATCTATTGATAGTAGCTCTCTGAAGAACTGGATGGAGAAGGATTTAAAGTTATTTTCAAGCTCAGAAAAAAAAATTGTTTGAATAATTACTGATGCCAGCCATTGGCCTAAGAATAGGAAGAAGGGGCTTGCCACCTCTCATCTATAACATGCCACTACTTTATCACACTTTCTCTACCCTATCACATGGTCACTTTCATCAAAATTTTCATCATTTACACTTCATTAACCAACTCTTTTCTGGGGATAATTAAGAATAGCAGTTTCCCTCACGGCTTTCTTTACTTTCAGAGAGATGAAATCATCAGCAAGGCAAGTCAAGAATTTACTCAATTAACTTCTTTAGGGTTAATAAGACTTTGAGCTGATATTTGCATCCAATCACTACTGTATTTGTCTTTTGCCAGCATTGTGACTTGCATTAGAATTTCTTACCCAGCAAATAAAATTAAAAATTTAATCTTAAAATAGGAATTTTTAAGCCCCAAAACAATCAAAGAAATCACAAAAGGAAAATCCAAAAGATTTCACTACGTAAGTATTCAAAATACATTTAAATACGTCAAAATCACAATGACAAAAAAAAATTACAGGGCAAGGAAAAATATTTTCTAAAAATATAACAGGTAAAGGATTGATACATTTAACTGTTTATATAGAAACAAGTCTACTAGGTTGAAGTACAAATTAGACATGGGTTAAGCCCACGGAACTAAACTAAAAGTTATGCCCTCATCATCATACAAATAAAAGAAGTCATTTCATTTAAAGAGCCAGACCTATCTGCAACTATCTACAAGCGACTCTAGGAAAAATGGTGGAGAATCCCATCAGGTCTCAGCATTAGCACCAGTTTCTAGGGCATTGCTGTGCAGTAACACTATTGGCAACAGGTGCTATATACTCTAGTGTGTCCTTGTCCACTGCTATGATCCCTGCACAACCTGCAATAATTTACTACCTATAAACATGTCCATAGTAACTACTGTGTATCAGGCAGTCTTCTAAGCACTTTACAAGTATTAACTTATTCCTCATAACAACTCTGTGTGGTAGGTTATTATTACTAGTTCCACTTTACAGTTGAGGAAATTGAGGAACAGAGACGTTAAGTAGTTTATCCAAAGCCACACAGCTATTAGGTTGGTGTGAACGTGATTGTAGTTTTTTCCATTGAAAGTAATGGCAAAAAGAGCAATTGCTTTTGCACCAAACTAAGAGTAAGTAGGGTATCTGGAGCTGAATTCAAGTAGCCTGATTCCAAAGTCTGTGCTCTCAAACATTTTCTGAAAAGGACTAACACATTCTCCAGAATCACTTCTTTTCAAAGAATTACCATGCCTGGCCTCCCAAGAACATTATTCTCTCCTTCATGTGTTGTCCCTCGGTTTTATTTATCAACGTTACAAATTAAGAATTAAGAGTCCTAGGGCCGGGTGCGGTGGCTCAAGCCTGTAATCCCAGCACTTTGGGAGGCCGAGGCGGGTGGATCACAAGGTCAAGAGATCGAGACCATCCTGGTCAACATGGTGAAACCCCGTCTCTACTAAAAATACAAAAAAAATAGCTGGGCATGGTGGTGCGTGCCTGTAATCCCAGCTACTCAGGAGGCTGAGGCAGGAGAATTGCCTGAACCCAGGAGGCGGAGGTTGCGGTGAGCCGAGATCGCGCCATTGCACTCCAGCCTGGGTAACAAGAGCGAAACTCCGTCTCAAAAAAAAAAAAAAAAAGTCCAAGCAGGACTACACAAATGATAAAAGGATGCTTGGAACTCTGTGAGACCAAGATCTAATTCTCTGGAAAAAATAAAAATAAAAAGAGAAGAAAGTTCTAGTAGTTTTGAAGAATGGGGAAAAAAGACAACTAATATATTCATTAGGAACTAAACTGTGTCCTCCCAGAATTCTTATGTTGAAGCCCTAACTCCCAATGCAGCTGTAATTTGAAGACAGGACTTTTGAAGAGGTAATTAAGGTTAATTGAGGTCATAATGATGGGCTCTAACCCATTAGGATGGATGTCCCTGTAAAAGAGCAAGAGACACTAGGTATGCACGCACACAGAGAAAGGCCATGTGAGGATAGAGCAAGAGGCTATATACAACCCAAGGAGAGAGGCCTCAGGAGAAACAAAAGCTGCCAACACCTTGATCTTGGACTTCTGCCCTCTGAAACCATGAGCAAATACATTTCTGCTGTTTAAGCCACCCAGTGTGTGGTATTTTGTTATGGCAGCTCTAGCAAACTAATACAATAATAATGAGAAAATGTGATTAACTTTCAATGCAGAGCATATCAAGAAAATAATAATATAGATAACCCCATGCTAATAAATTTCAAAATTTTAATAAAAACACAATTTTCTGAGAGTATGAAAAGTCATGTAACTCATCTCAATGCTAATGTAGCATCTATTCCTGGAAATCAGGAAAGCATCTATTTCTGATACAATTTCCTAGTAAAGAATAAAATATACTTCCTTCATATGAAAAACAAATCTATCTGGAATCAACAGCCAATATTGTACTCGGTGTAACTGCAGCCTGGACAACAGGTCACAAGCTTGCTTCAGCTGAAGGCCTAGATATCACCAACAGATAGATTTGTTTTGGCTACTTTCCTGTTTCATTTTTAATTTGCTCTAGTTGCCAGCATTTAAAAATCATGATATTTTGCATAAACTTCCAGTGTTTTGGTTTCTCTGCCAGATTAGGCCCACATGACAACTCACTCTAGCTAAGTAGGAGTGTGCCATTGCAGACTGGCTCTGCACATTCTGGCCTGCCAGTTACCAGCCCTCAACCAAATTCCCTCGGGGCAGAGACCAGGTGGCAATAACTATGTTTTATGCCATTTGTATGGTTGTTTTCTTAACTTGGCCTGTGTCACTTTTTTGCCTGCCGTCTAGTGTTCCTGAACATTTCTGTTCACATCGCTTCTTTAAAGGTAGTCTCATTACAGTCAGGAATTACAGGGCCCAGTGTCATCATTATTATTCAACATTATTCTGAAAGTTTTAATGAAGACACGGAAATAAAATCAAAGGCATAAATCTTGAAAAAAGAAGACACATTTGTAACCATTTGGAAGTTATATAATCATATATCTGTTTAACCCAATTCAAATACCATTACAAATAGTAATTTCAGCAAAATGGTATATTACAAAATAAATATACATGTATCAATAGCTTTCCTATTTAATACTAATAACAGGAGACTAGCATGAGGTTTTAAGAATCTTATTTATGATGATAAAATACTTGTTATACAATAATTAGCCCAATGAAAAATGTTTTTTAACTACATGAAGAAAACTATGAAACTTAAAGTCCAAGAATCATCCCAGCATATGTAAGAATTTAGCACATGACAATAATGGTATTTTGAACCATGAAGCAAGGAAAAAAATGTTGGATTATTCCATAAATTATGCTAGGATAATAAGTTAAATCTAACTGAAAAAAAAAATTGTAGCTAGAGTTCAATTTCTAGCTATAATTCATGCACATATAAATGCATTAAAAGAGTACTCTTTGGAAATCAAAAGCATATTGATTGAAGAAGAAAATAAAAGTTAATGTTTTGTTTTCAGAGAACAATCTTCTGAGCAATGTGAAAATATGGAAATAATAAAAAGTCTGATAGGTTCGGACACTAAAAATTTAAATATTCTATACATTAAAAAAATAAGTAAATTATAAGATTAAGAAAACCTAAAAGCAAAATTTGCATAATATGATAGTTGAAAGCTGTATAATTTATTACATCAAGTATCTACAAAATAATAATAATGAAAGGTAAATACATCAAAAATAAAAGCATAAATAAGGAATTATAATAAAAGGAAGAGAAACAGCAAATAGTATATTTTTATGCATTCAACCTCATTGGAATGCAGCAAAAAGCAGTTCACCAAAACTTTTGTTAATCAATATTATTTATTTTATGACTGTATAAGTATCATTTATTCCAGAACCATCTGGTATTTTCTATTATTTCTTTCTTGCACAAATTTCTATTTTTCCTTAACTTAATAATTGCTTATTCATATATGTTTGGTCTCTTGGATGGATCCTAATTACCTAGTCTCTTCTGCTTTCCATCTTGTATTTTTTTCTTCTTTTTCAATTCTTAATTTTAACTTGCAATCCTTTTACTTTTTAATTTGTTGTTCTGGCTATACCAGATATTAATTCCTAGAGTTATTTCTTATTCTGTCAATGTTTTTCTTTAACTTCTCTTATTGCCTTATCATGTAATATCTTCTCTCATCTCTTGGACAATAATTTTGTTAGTTTTTCTTTTATGCTTTATTCTACTGCTTGTATTGTTTCCATATTCCTGAATTCCTTTTTCTGTTTGCTATTTTCATTTCTGGCTTTGATGTTAGTGGCTTTTCTCACATGTCCTCAGATCCTTGTCTATCTATATATATTTTCTAAAATACTGAAAAACTAATTGGATACTCTGGGGCATGGTGGAGCCTATCGTATGGTAGTGATTCAGAAATTTGCTATTTTGTTAGGGCTTTCTGAATGGCCAGTGGAGGTCTTTCTTCTGGGATAATTGGATTTCTCCAGAAGGTAATCCTCCAATCACCTGCCTAGTTTCCAGTGTTGTGAGAGCCAGGGGAGAAGGTCAGAAAATCCTCACTAAGAGGATTTTCCCAGCAGCTCTCCGTGGTTTCCTTACAGAACCTCACCCCCACCTGCTCAGGGTCTGGATCCAGAGCCTCTCTAGTTCAGTCCCTCCAGAGAGTCATTACTTACATCTCTGTCTCCTGGAGATGAGAAATTGAGTGTCTGATCCTCAGGAGGTGATTGGGGGTTCTCATGGCTCCTTATAAAGACCTTCAATTAACACTTGTGTTTTCAACCTCTTTATGCACCCACTTCTTCAAAGGTAAAGAATGTTTTTGACTTCTGAGATTTTCAGCTGTTCTGTGGATAGATTGGCTGCCTCCTTGCTGGCCTCTCTGGGCTGAGCTTTTATCTTCTGCTCTGCTAAGTCATCACCATTTATCCATCAGCTTTTTAGCTTTTGGAGCTTTGTTAGCCTCTCTCATTTGTTTTTCTTTCTTGTGAATTTATTCCTTCTTGTGGATGTTAATGAATCTATACTTTTTTTTTATATTTCACTATTCATTTTGCTAGTAGTTTAAGAGGTCATGAAATAAACCTTTGGGTTCAGTTTGACATATTTCACCAGAAGTCACAGTTACAACAACAAACAGTTATAATAAAAACATCACAAGACAGTCATAGCTACTTATGGTTGAAAAAGAGCTTAAACACCAATTATTTTTAAATTTTTGCCATATATATGGGAAAATAGGGCAAAGAGAATGTTAATGAATTAACAGATATATTCAGGTTATTTGAAGCAAAATCAGGACTCTCTTAACATGTAGTCATACCAGATATATTTTGTTGGTTTTTCCAAGAACTGCCACTCATTGTTTCTCAAAGTGCCTTCATCCACAGTATGCAGTATTAAGCCCTTGACATCTATGCTTCTTCTCCATCAGTCCAATTCCTGGGTCATATCACATTGGACCAAGGTAGTGTATCATATCTAATCTGGGCAATAACTGTCTCCCATAGAAATTTGGAATTAGGAAGGACCCCAAGGGGCTACCTGCTCCAAGATGGTATTTTGAAAAAGGACCAGAAAGTACAGGCATAGATGATCATCCACTTTCTATATGAACACCAAGTGCGATTATTCTATTAACTTTGCACATAAACTTACACAAAGACAACAAAGGTGTGTGTGTGTGTGTGTGTGTGTGTGTGTGTGTGTGCATGTGAGCACATGAGTGCATGAACACATGCATGCATATCATCCTCCACCATATACCCTTTAGACTGGATTAACTGTCTTTAAATAGTAAGCTTGTTGCTCTCACTTTGCTTTTCTTAGAGAATATCTCTATGACAAACAGCTTCAATACTGGTAGAGACAATAGATGAAATCTGTTTCCAAGAGTGGACTTGATCTTGAATTGCATAGTAAACTGCCCCCAAAACCTGGGTTATCTTAGGATACCACTTCAACTTTTATGCTGCTGTGGCTTTAAATAATTGCTGAAGGACAAAAAGTCTCCCAAGGAAAGCTGACAAGACTGAGTAAAGAGAGAGGAGAGGGGAGGGAAGGGGAAAACAGAGAAGAGGGTGCCCTCTCATGTAGGAATGCATATAAAAATATGAAAACAATCTACCAACATGCCTGTGTAATTGTGTTTTGAAAATGATTGATGAGGATATGTCTATGACATGTACTTTTTAGAGGAAAGAAACAACAAAAACATAAAATACCCGGTGCAGCTGACCCCTGCTGCTTTCCTTTCTCCATCTCTTTCTGAGGTGGATATATGGCCTCAGTTTCTTTCAAGTGTCAGCTGGTGACCGCTGGGGTTTTCTGTAACTCTCCAGGCCTCTTTGGCTTCTAGGAGCATTAAAAACTTTCCCAGTGACTTAAGGAAGCCACACACATGCATGTACTCAAAGTGCATCCCTAGAGTGGTTCTGCTGTGTTGGATCTCTCTCTCATCTTTGGGAGCCTCTTGTTTTCATCTCCTGAGAGGCTCCTGTGGATGTGGTTGAAGAGAGGTGGTTGTGACAGAAGTGGAGAAGGTTTCTGATTAGTAAGAGCAAGGGAAGACAAAAATCATTAAGTTTCTTAATGATAATGATTGCCTCTTGAAAAATGGGTGCTCCCTGCTTCCTCTGCATCTGTCCCTTAAGTGGCTAAATGCAAGTCATGCTGTCCTAACAAAGGATCTAGATCACATTCTTATGACTTCACATAGAAAAAGTATAAGCCAAGAAATAAGGTAGGCAGTCAAACCCACAAAAATTAAGCAGGATAATAAAATAAATATAATATGTCCTTTTCAGACCTTTCTGGTTATCACACCAAAACTAGTGAATATTTATAACCACATATGGCCAGGCACTGTCAAGGACATTTTCAAATACATGATCTCATTTTCGTGTACTTCTATGGAAGTCATCCTTGCATCTGCCCTCACTCCCAAAAAGAATTGACCTGTCCCTCTCCTGACTACCCACTGTACTATGCATATTGATTTATCATAGAGTCACAGAATACTGTGCTATATTTACTTTTTTGTGTGTATATATATAATATATATACAGTATATATATATACAGTACATATAAATATACTGTATTTTGTGTGTGTGTATATATATGTATATATTTATATATGTATAATTTATATATGTACTGTATATATTTATATACATATATATGTATATATATACACACAAAAAAATACATACACACACACACACACACACACACACACACACACACACACATAGATACATATATGTCACTACCACCCCTAGCAGGCCATGAATCTCTTAAGACAAATGGAAATTTCTTATTTGTTCTTGAAATATTAACACATGGTACAGATTGGCACAGTCCAAGCAAATAACTGCTTTTAACAGAGACAAACAGTTTAATTTAGGCAAAGTTTTCCAGCTCAACCCCCCAAAGTATTCCCAGCCCATTATATGGAAGAAACAATAATTCCTGCCCAACTCATGGAGCAGACAGAACACCATTCAATCTACCACAAGAACAGTTCTTTAACAGAAAGGAAATAGGGATCAGACTTGAGTTCTGACTCTGCCTCTTTAAGTTCATGGCCATCATCAAGTAACTTAATGCCTTAAGCCTCCATTTGCTTATCTGTAAAATGGGGTAATGTATCTTGAAGGATAAGAGTAGTTACATAAAATAATAACATTTCTTATATGTTACCAAGCTCACAGCAGAAGCCCAGTAAGTATCAGATCCTCTGTAGACAAGAATCCTCTCCACCAAGAAATTCTGGATGGGGATTGGGGTGGAAGGCAGATTCCTAAGTAATCCTGTTCTTCAAAAAAAATAATTAAAATAGTTTTGTGCTAGATTATTTAAAATAAAGAATGCCTTCTGGTATGCTAACTTGTACTTTGTAATTTGGAGTAAGAAACCAGATTTTAGCTATTTGAGAATACGTTTTATGTTGTGACTATGACTTTTTTAAGGAAGGGATTTCTATAATTCAGAAACTTGTACAAAGCAAGGACTTTATAAATATATACTAAATGACTGAATAAATACAGGAATCAATCAGTCAATCAATCATTCAATGAATCAATGTGGCTAATGATGTTTTCTGAAAAGTAGAGAAAAATATTTTTCCACAGGAAAATATAAAAGCTCCTCTCTCAATGTTTCAATTAAAGATATTGTTAGAAAGTAGAAAATTTGAGGCAGCCACTCCAGACAGCTTATTTTTTCCATTTATATTTATGATTCTGATTTATATTTATGGTCTAGACTTTAGTCAAGGAACTTGAATTTCATGAGCTACTTTGTTCATTTGTGGGTTACCTGCTTATGATTCCATCTATCTTACAGAAGCAAGCATACATTTATCTGGCTCCAACAGCTGCATTGCCCTAGCTTAAGAGTCAAGAGATGTGGCTCTGACACTTGCCAGCTTTGCAAAGCTGTGCATTTTATGAACTTTTTAGACTTTTTCTAAAGAAGAGATAGTTAACATTGGTTATTAATGTATATTCTGATTATTAAATTGGAAGATTACTCCATAATATGGCTATCTTTTGGGAGCCTAAAACACTAGGAAACTCAAAGGCACTTAGCAGAGCTCTGTTGCACTCTGTCCAATGGGAAAGCCTCCTTTGCCGTCTTTGGGGCACAGCAGATGGCTGTGGTACATCCCTTCCCTGCAACTCGCTGTGAGCTCCTAGTCTCCAAGCTTGGGCTTTGTGAGCCCAGGAGCTCTTTTGCTTGATTTCTTGCCCTTCTTTTCACCCCACCTCTTCTTCAAACTCTTCTCCTCTGATTTTTTTAGTTATCTTCCATACCAGTTCTGTGAATTTAAAAACTGCTTCAACAATTTCCTTGGCTCCTCAGGGTCTGTCTCCCCATCCTGAAGGTCTCTGTCCTCATACATTCAATTATAAATAATGATATTTATACTGTCCCTGGACCTTTTTTTTTTTTTTTTTTTTTTTTTTTTTTCTGCACTGCGGACAGAAACAAAAATAGGCAAGAGCTCCAGCCAGGGCTGAGTAATGAATGCAGGATTAACAACAAGTAGCCCTGAATATAGATGTATTCTAGAGTGCGCATGGAAGCTGCATGCCATGTTGGGGCAGAGTGTCGACTGTGTGGTAGGGAAACATTTTGAACTCTCAGCAGGGAGACACCCCTGCAGATCCAGCGCTAAAGGGGGGAATCGCCAATGATAAAAACAAATCTTCAAAACATGGGGCAATAAGAAAGCCTTTAGCTCGTCTGTGACAGGAAGCACAGATGTCTAAATCTACAAACATTCTACCCTTAGGGGGCAAATGTTAGTCAAAAGGAGCTCTCCTTGTCTCTAAAACAAATCCAGGTTTCTAGAAAATTTTGGTGATTTGGTTTAGAAGACAAGGATATTGTTGGAGATGAAAAGATACTTTAATTTTTCTCTTTCTCTGTAATTAGGTCAAGTAAATTCTTAGATGCGTGCTTTCTAGAATCTCTCCATGTTTTAAAAACTCTGTCTTCAGTACACATTGTTTTTATTTTAAATTTATCCTAGAATGAGACAATATGTTGAACGTGCTTCACCTCCTAACTCAACGTCTGGCAAGTGCTTTCAAAATGCCAGTTCAATTAGGTGTTTGACGAAAGCAGGAAAGTTGACTTGTTTAACTTACCAGAAAATAAATTTTTTTTTTTTAAAAAAAGAAGCTTTATACACATACAACTGTACAAGCCCTCCCAATCTGACAAGTCTGTATAAAAGGCCTCTGACTAAAAAGGGACTTTCCCTTAAAAAGAATGAAACAATAATTTGGATAGAGTCTGGCAAAGGCTGAAGGGCAATTACATTTCTCATGGTCACTTGAGAGGCAGGGAATTTGCCCAACTAGAGTGATACCACCACCAACACTGCAGTGCTGGCCAAGTGCTACCAATAGGAGGGACACTGCTTGTTATTCTTGTTAATAATTATAAGACATACAATTTGCCTCACCACAAACTCCACCCAGTGGAAACAAGTTTTCCCCTACCTTGTGCAGTGCAGAATGTCAAAGTCTCATTATTCCTGCTCAATCAGCTTCGGTTGTTGTGTAAATATTGAAGCAAGTCTGAGGAGCCAAGGAAGGGAATGATTATTACAACATTAATACTAATGAGCGAAATAGAATCGAGGATGTGTTTAGCTAATGTTGCCACAGAAGGAGAGGACTTAAAAGGGAAAAAGAAATCAACAGGATGATTATTGATTTTAAAAAGATGACCAACACCTAAAATCCACATGAGGTAGGAATCAAAGAAAGCAAGATTATGGCTGTAGGAAATCTGTGTGTGTGTGTGTGTGTGTGTGTGTGTGTGCACCAATTTGATATTTAGTTCATTCGAAAGGCTCTGTGTGGACTGAAGCAGGCTACCACATGCCAATAAGAACAGTCCACACACAGCTTTCTTGTTCTTCCCCCTTGTTTGTAGCTTTTCTTAGTACCTGTAATATCTGTTTATGTACCCACTGCAAATGTAGACTCTTATCGGCTCATCCCCTTGTCTTCCATTGTAGGGATGTCAAAAGATCCGGACAGGTCTGTGAGGGTAGAGAACACAGGAGACAATATAATTACATCTATGTGAACTTATGAAAGTCATTTTTCCTTTGCACCTCATTAAATGTTGTAACACCATCCTTATCAAACCCATCGGAACCTCAAACAAAAGCCATTTATACAGGAATGGACAGGGTGCTTATTTATTTTAAGGGGTCTGCCACATATTTATTGGCTGCAATAACTCTTCACATCCCTCATTTTGGAATGCTTGCACTTCAAAAGAAATTAAATTTCTTGTAACAGCAAAGGAGGTGCAGAAATAAGCTATTCTCTAAATGTTTGTTTTTTTAAATAAAAATAACCTCAAGTTCTGCCCAAGCTTTAGGGAGGGTCTGCCAGTAGCTTTTCATTTTCTTCCACAGGGCACTGTAGGCAGCTCGTGGAGCCTGGCACAAAAGATCTGCTGCGGCTGGTGCTCAAAGCCTGTCAGCTGTCAGCATCCCCAAAGGTCTACACGCCTGAAGTAAGCAGAGATGGCGCTTCAACTAGGCAGAAACTCGCCCGGTGCTTCTCTCAATGGACACAGGGAGGCAGTGCCGGAAAGCCTGGCTTCAGCGAGGCAGGAGGGGGGAGGGCTGCTCCAGAGTTTATCTTTTCCACTGGTTTACTTTGTACAGCGTTACCTTTTGCACTGGTAAAGTTCTAAAGTCCCTAGTTGGTTGCTTAACTTTTATACAAGTAAGAATTTTTAAAGAAAATCATCAGGTTACCTGACCAATGAAATAAACCCCTCCCAAAACTTTTTTTTTTTTTAGTTAATGATAGTGTGTATGTGTGATCAGAGAAAATAACACTATAATAGCTTTAAAAATTGACAATTATTTATTAAAAGCAGAATACTTAATATATCAAATATACAGCACCCATCGCCCATCAAAGACACATATCCAGAATTTCCTTGGCAATCTTGCTTTCTTAAAATAATTTACAATGCACATTAGAATATATTATTTTACTGAATTTCTCTACTAGTTCTTGAGATCACAACAGTCATGGAATTGTTTCCATTTCATGAGTAACTGAGGTTGGAGAGTTTGTATGGTTTGAGAAGATCACATGACCAGTGAGCCATAAGCCAGGATTTCAACCTAAGTCACCTGACTCCATGTCAAAGGTCATTCACTTTACCCCAGTCAGATTTACACAGAAATCAGAAACCAGTGATTTCCCAGACTGCTCACAGTATTTTTAAAGGAGAGTGAATTAGGGGGTATCTTCTTTCCTTTGACCAATGTAGAAAACAGGTCATAAAGCTTGAAATCTTATCATCATAAACCTTTTCCCATGTATAATCTCATAGTCAATATATTCAAACTGAGCCCCCCTTACCAGTTTTCCTACCTCAAGTATTATATGAAACCTATTTTTTATTCTTATTCTCCATTCTGTTACTATCACTCTGACATATATCTTTTTCTCCCCTCCCTACACCTTGAACCTGTTGGGTTTTCGAAACACATGGTTATCTCTTCGGCAGTACCTTTCTAATCTCCCCTTCTTCTTTATGCCCACTATGGTCAGATCACATAGATATTATTTGTCTTTTTAGAACTAGAAGTTTCCAAACTAATGCGCTTACTTCCATTTCTTCCCTCTTCTAATCTATTCTGCATGAAAATTCCAGATTAACCATTCTTAGGAGTGCTCTAATTAAAACACTACCCACCTCGAAAACCTTCAAGATCTTCCTTTGGCTTATTCAAACAATATAAGAACTCTGTTCACAAACACCACACAATCTGACTTAACCTCATTTCCAAACACATCCCCTCTGTTATCCCTCATGAAGGCTTTGCCTCTCTTCTTGCTACTTCTTACGTGAGCTGTCCACTTCAGGTGTACAGGAACTGCCCTTTCCTGCCCTGCCTGCACCTCCAAATTCTATACTCACCAAAGTCTAAGTCAAACACTGGGTCTCTCATAAAGTCTTCCTAGATTCACCCAGAAAGGTAATTTTTCTCTTGAAACTCCTATTCACAGTCCAGTGCAATTTCTTTTAAAAATAAGGTTGAGTATAAATAGTACACAAATTTTTAAAACTCCCAGAGCACTTCTTTTATCAACCATATCTTGAAATTATAGTTACTGGTATACAAGTTAATCTTTTTTTCCCATGGTAAAAGCCAGGTCTCTTCTTTGAATTCACAACAGGCCCAAAACTACTTTCAGATAGTTGGTGCTAAGTAAGTAACTGGATTAAGGGAGAAAGGGTTGTGACTGAGACAAGATGAAATTTTTCCGTTTATCTTTCCTGTGCACTAGATGTACAGGTAACATATTTAGTTAGATATTCCATAATGCAATAAATCATTTTTTGAAATATTTACTGAGTCCATAATATCTGTTAGCATTATACTGGGTGCTATGGTAAACAAAAAAGGCATAGTTCAAAGGGAAGTTCATTATCTAGGGAAGATAATGAAAAAATTACAACTTTTTTTTCAAATAGTGAAGAGACTGTAAAAACATGCAAAGCGAGTGAAGCAATTGAGGAAGGGCTATGAAAAAACCAACTCAGGTAGGGAGGTTCAAGGAAAGTTTCTCAGAGGATAAACAAGACTGGAAGGGTGAGAGGAAGCCAGCCACGCAAAGACCGGGAGGAAGTTCATTCCAGACAAAAGAAACCGCAAGAGTATTCGCTGAGAAGTGAGGAAAAGTGGGGCATTTTCTAGGAACTGAAGGAAGACAAACACAGCTGGATTATAATGAATGAATGGAAGGGTAGACCAAAACTGAAGAGGCAGACAAGAACCAGGTCATACGGATCTTGTAGACCCCGGTAAGGAAGTCGATTTTCTTTGAAGTCTGTGGGAAGCTATTATAGAGTTTAAACGGTAGAATATCATGATCTATTTGTGGTTTCAGATCATTCTGGCCACTGTGAAGAGAACAGATTTTAACAGGCAAGAGTCAAGGCAGAGAAACTGGCAAGGGGACTATTGCAGAGGCCCAAGCAGAAATGATGTGGTGGACTTTGGCACAGCAGCAGCACAGGCTAGATCTGAGATAGTAAAAACAGTGATTGTTAAACATGAGGGGTGAGGGAGAGAAAAGACTCAAGGACAGTGTCTAGGTTTCTGGCTTAGCCATTGAGTAATCAATGTTACCATTTGCTAAGACAAGAAAGATTGGAAGGAGAGGTTTGAAAAGGAATAATTAGCTCAAATTCTAAAGCCACCTTAAATTATAATTACTCATATGGTGAATATTTAATACATGCTTGTGAACACCTACTGTGTGCCAGACACTATATTAGATGCCAGAGTAAATAAGACAAGGTACCTGCCTTTATAGCCCGTACCATTTGGTGACAATATTAATATTAATATAATTTAAAAGATTTTAAAGTTAGGTGGTATACATGATTCTGTACAGGCATTCAGATTCTGTATGGAATAAAACGTCACACTACTTTTTAAGATCCTTTTCCTTGATGCTTTGTTCATATTTGAAAGAACAAAATTAACTTACCATTTTACAAACGAATCCTAGAATTTTGTGGATATAGAAGTCCAAACCAAACACATAGTAAATTTTGGGAACAGCTGCTCATAATTTGCTTTTAAAAATATGATTTCCAATTTTCCCTAACCTAAGCCCTAAGCATCCTTCATAGATAAGCGTGGGTGGAGTGTGGTTTGAAGTTGCCTACCCCAATCTCAGCTTTCATGTCTAGGCTACTCAGACAGCCACTTTGTATTTTTTAAGTGACTGCTTTAAAAGGAGAAAGAAAGAGAGAGAGAAGTTGTACATTGTTATTCTATAACCTTATCAAGAAGAGTGTCAGACCTCCCCCTCAAAAGTTGAGTTGGAAAACTACTTAAAACTATCATTAAATCCTGCTTTTCAGTCTGACTGAACTTATATCCTGAAAATTTTCTCTGTATACATCATAGTTTATGATAAAAATCATTCAAGAGAATAACCCACATAAAGCTAAAAGAAAATATTGCTTCTCATATTACCACTTTTTAATGTTTTACCTAATATTCCCCAGCATTTGCAATATGTTATGTAACCAAATACATTACACATTCATTAACTGACCATGTGTGGAGAACTCAGACTCTGAACTCAAGTTAATAAAATACTCATAAATTAAAATTTGGCCACAGGATAGACTGACAATTTATTTGATAGCTCTCTTAAAATTCCTGCTTTTGCCAGCTCAAAGTGTCGTATTGTTAATGTGATGATAGTTTGCTTTATGCTTTGTAACATTTGTCCACATCAAAGGATTCTTTTTTCCTTTAACATGTCCAGAATTAGCTTCATCCATTTTCTAAAATATAGTTTACATAAAGTCACATTCTAATAGGTACCTTCTTAAAGCTGAAAATCCTGTTTTCCTCAGAAAATGCCATTCTGACGCTTGTCCTGGCTTAGTCTCCAGCTGTATTGAGGCCAGCCAAGAAGCTCTGACCATATGCAGTGACTAAATCACTATACTTCTTCTCTGGTAACATCAGATATATACAGCAGTCATCTGTCTTCCTTTGATCTTCAGCTAGCACAAGCCCTTTCTCACTAAGTTGTCCTCCATGGTTTGTTTTTGATATTTAAACAGTTTGGACATCTCTAAAAGTGGAGTGACATTGACACAGAGATAAGGTGCCAATCAATTTATTAAGTGATTTTGTACAAAAATGGCAAACTTAACATGACCCTAGAGTATAGCTGATTCGGTCAACAAGAAGCGTGAAGAAAGCCATTCATCTGTTCTTGTCTATTCTGGCCAAGAATGTCTACAGAGCTCTTCTCTGAAGCTGGAACTAATAAAACTCAACAGAAATAATGTTTTTTAATTTAAAAAATTTTAATTAATAGACATAAGTAATGTTCCTTATTTCTATACTTTTTTATTTAGCTGAATGATGAGTGCAGGGTAGGTTGACCATGAGGACATGTTTCATTGTCATTACAAGGGATATTTTGTTCTACTAAGATGAGATTTCAGTGTTTTGCAAGCCATGAAAACTGCCAAACTTATTACAATTACATTAAAGCATTTTCAAAGAGGGAGAAGTGAGGTATAAAAGGTAAATGCATTCATTAATTTCACTCCAGTACATTCTGACAATAGCCTGGAGATAAACTCATCCCAAGAGTGCTAAATGTTTTCAGGATTTTTGTGTTTCAAAGCAAAATATACAATATCTATGGAAATAAGAGCTTTGATTACGTTTATTCCTCATTCCATTGTGAATGCCAAAACAATAGGTTGCTTTGAAATAAAATAACAAAACAATGACCTTTAGATATCATTATTCCTAATAAAATAGCTAACTCTTAGAATGAATTGGCCTGACTGTCTCACAAGACCAATTTTTTCATAAAGTAGACTCAATAGCCCCGTATTGAAGGACGAAAGAGCAAATGTAATTTAAAGCAGTCTCCTGTCAGCCAGACACAGCAAAAAGACTGCAAAGCGATAGTTTAGAGAGAATGCCACTGTCATGGTTAATTTTACGTCAACTTAACTGGGCTAAGAGATGCCTAGGTAGCTGGTAAAATATTATCACTGGTTGTATGTGAGAGGGTATTTCTAGAAGAGATCAGCATTTGGATCAGTACCCAATGAGTGAAGAAGACTGCCCTCACCAAAGCGAGTGGGCATCATCCCATTCATTGAGGGCCAGAATAGAACAAAACTGCTCTCTGCTTGAGTTGGGATATTCATCGTCTCCTTCCCTTAGACATCAGTTCTTCTGGTTCTCAAGCATTAGGACCTGAACAGGGACTTATACCATTGTCTCCCCTGTTTCTCAGGCCTTCAGGCTTGTATTAGATTATGCCATTGGCTCTCCTGGGCTTCCAGCTTGCAGATGGCACCTCCGTAATTGTGTGAGCCAATCCCCCATAATAAATCTTTTTCTATATATCTATATTTATGTCATTGGTTCTGTTTCTCTGGAGAAAGCTGACTAATGGCCATATTTAAGAGATGAATGAGAAAGAAAAATTACTGAACACAAGGAATGATCAGAGAAATAGTTGGAGAACATATGTAATCAAAGTCCATTGGAGTGGGAACTACAAGGTGGCAGGGCTCAAGCAACGAGAAAAGAATTCAATAATTAATAACCTCTGTGTCTACAGAAGATGAACTCTTCTGGTTTTCAAGAAGGGAGATATTTCAGCCTTGAAAATACAGTTACTATCTGCCAAACGGCACAACTCTGTTATGAGTTAAATTTTGTTCCCCTAGAAAGATAGCTTTCAGTGCTAACCGCCAGTACCTCAGAATGTGACCTTATTTGGAAATAGAGTCTTTTCAGAGACAATTAAGTTAAAATGAGGTAGTTAGGATGGGCATTAACTGAATATGATGCCCTTATAAGACAGAGACTTCTTCACACAGGTGAAACAATGTGAAGACACACAGGGAGAAGGCTGTCATCTACAAGCCAAGAAACATCAAGGATCACCAGCAAACACCAGAAGTCAAAAGAGGTAAGCAAGGACTGTCCCCAGACACCATCAGATGGCAAGGCCCTGCCAACAACACCTTAATTTCAGACATCCAGCTGATAAAGTTCTGTTGTTTTAAGTCACCCAGTTTTTGATATTTTGTAACACCAGTCCTAGGAAACTAATATTCTCATCCTGAAGCGTGCCATATAAGCCACCATTTGATACCCACCAGTGCTGATCCCCAGGCAGGAAGATTTATAGTTCAGAAAGATATCGTTGTATTAAGCCACCCAAGGTCTAGTTTTGATAGGGACAGCTTTCTTGCAGAGTGCCTGCAGAAAATCTTCCAGCTATCCCAAGTCAGATGCTTCTCCCCACCCATCTTGTCCACCTACAAGTGAATGAATGGCCTAGACACAAGGAGTGGGTGGGCAGTGGGTGTGTGCACTGTGAGAAGGGAAGAGATGGTCAGGTGCATGGGGTCAGGCTCAGGATGTTTGAGTTGTTCACCACTCATGTCACACAATCATTACTTCAACAAATGTTTGCTAAGTTCTTCTATTTGTGAGTCATTGTGCTAGCTGCTTCAGGTTATAGCTATGAACAAGACAGACAAAGAAACTACATTCATGGAAGTCATGTTCTAGCCTAATCTCATACAACCGCATACAAATAAATCTTTGCTAAACAAGCCAATCAAGAATTTAATCCTGCTTACACTGAAACTTTGAAATAGCTGGATTCCATACATGATTTGGGATCATTTAAACTGCCTTTTAGTTCATTTTCGTCTTTTATATGTTCTTTAGTCCAAGTAAATTGCATTCCAGTTTCTCAAAGTCTGACCTAAAAGGATAAACCACTCTACCTTCCCCCAAGAAGTCTGTGTGTGTTTGTGTGTGTGTGTGTGTGTGTGTGTGTGTTTGAGAGAAAGAGAGAGGAGAGAAAGAGAGAGGTGGGAGGGATAGTCCTAGAGACATAAATTGTGCTGCTAATACTGATATGTGCAGCTGGCATTTCTATTGCCTTGTCTCTATGACAGTGCCCTCCACTGGAAGCTGTTAGGATAAGAGCTAATGTGGGCTGTGCCACACAAAGGTGATGGCAAATTGATGAGCCTGTAAAGAGATTCAGAGGCAAATAGGGAAATGCATTGTTAATGCTATTAAATATTACTTAGCCTACAGCAAGCTGCATGTTCAACAGTTTAAACTTTAATTGCTAGCTGATGCAGAAACAAGCCTGGATATATGTAAATCCTATTGAAAGCTAATATCATTTTGGCTGCTCAGATGGATTAGCAGCCACTACAATTAGCAGCATGTGCGACTAATGATATTAGGGAAGAATCCATCATGCAGTGGGCTGGGCCTTTAAATCTGAAAAGAAGTTAAGGCTCTTTTCCCCACAGAAACCCCATACTGGCGAGTCTTGCCAATTGATGCAGCAGACTCTAGAGTGAGCCAAGAAGCTTACAGAACGCAGGAGACTGACTCCACCATCACCTTGAATTGTTCCTCTTTTTGCCCTTTACCGGCAATTCTAGCTAAGCACATTATGACCAACACTGCCTCCTCCCCACTCTCCAGGGAGTGACGCTGGATCACAGAGTAGAGGCAAAAAGATCCATCTTCAGCGACTGAACCCTTATGATGCACTCTGGCTACTATTGTTGTGATCAAAGGAGAAAGGACAAGGCTTTTTCTCAAATGTGGCAACTTTGGAATCAGGTTGTTGTATAGATTACTTACTACGATGTACATGACTACATAAAAAAGGCCCCAATGAAAACAATTCTCATTTAAAACTTCACTGCTTTTAGATAGTCTATGAAAACTGTCATGTTTTGAGTAAAATTTCTGTATCTGTTCTATAAAAATAAGCATTTACGATGTCTCCTTTGAAGTTACCAACTGTAAGGTGCAATGGAACGTATGTGGTGAGGTGTGATTCTGTCTCCGTGACTGGACAGTAACCCTTTCATTTCTAAAATTTTACATTCTGACTCTGGGAAATGTTAAATCACAGTGGTTGAAGGAAAGATTGGCCTGTATTTGTGAAATTTTTAATATATGGAAGATGGTAATTTCATTCATCTGACTGTAAAAAGCTACTGTAGTTATAGTAGTGCAGTAGATAGCACAATTAAGCTAAAACGGCTACTCATGAATAATTGTAGATAATCAAATTTTGAAAAACAAGCTTTTATCATCAAAATTCTATGCATATAAGAAACAATTAATATCTTGATCTGTGAGACAACTTATTTTAGATAGATTCATCATTGATTATAAACCCTAATTTTTATTGAAAACCATGTGTGTCCACAAATTCTGACTCATTAGTATTAATTAGTAAATCTTGCCTTATTAATTTCAAATAAACAGTAATTATTAGTTTGCCTTTTGGAAGTTATAGTAAACTGAACTGTTTAGAAGATACAGGCTTAAGAGTTGTATACATAATTACAGTTTTATGAACGCTTTTTTTGTAGCTTGTGTACCCTTGTCACCAAGACTAGGATGTGACAAGCTGTAAATATATTTTATGCAAGGAATTTATGCTACAAGATATGGTGAATAAAGGTGTAAGGAAGTAAGGATTAGGCTATTCTGTTTGTTTTCCATCAGTCAGAAGAAGCTTTTTCTGATTTTGCTCATCTTGGGTTTGTCCTGTGGGAATCTCATCTTAGCCTGGACAGCGGCCTAAATGAATAACTGTGAGCACAGAGTGAAGATGATTTGTTGTCATGAGCAACGCTTTCATGTTACTTTGAGAAAGCTATACTCAGTACAGGTTCAAACATGTCCGCTCTAATGAAAACTTCTATCCCATTCAATGTACTTCTCAATTTTTTATACTGATACGACTTTAGAGTTTGGTTGGGCTCAAGAAAATAGATGGCATTTTTCATTAACACTATTCTTTTACAATAAATGTGTTAGTATCAAAACTTACCTCTCACCGGTTATTCTCCATACTGTACTGGATCCAGACGCATGCCTTTACACTTCCACTAAAGTGACTGGGATTCTAAAACCCATGAAATATTAGGCCAGAGGAATTATTTAATGACAACTTTTGCACATATGGAGAACCATAATAGCAATCAACAGAGGCTCACATTCATTCATCCTTAAATTCAGCAGACAATCATTGAGGACCTACTGACTGCCAAACACTCGGATGTAAATATGCCTAATATATTGTCCTTTTCCTTAGGGTAGCTTAGTGAGAGAGAGACAGGAAATAAGTGTAATCAATATAGAAATATTCAAAGGCTGTATGGGAGCATATAACTTAAGTTGGAAGTGGTCAGAGTCTAAAAAATAAGGTTAGTTTCAAAAATGAACATCTTGATGAAGATTATAACACAGCTGTGTCTATTGTCAAGGGGGATTGCAAGCTTTAGGGCTTTTTAAAACATATATGTATGTGTGTATATTTACAAATATGCATACATGTACATATGTGTATGTATATTTACATATATGTATATATATCTTCACTCTGTGCTCGTAAATATACATATATGTGTGTGTATATATATACATACACACACATATATATATACATATATATACATATGAAGAACCATAATAGCAATCAATAGAGGCTCACATTCATTCATCCTTAAATTCAACAATCATTGAAGACCTATATATAATATATATATGTGTATACGTAAATATATATATACACATATATATTTACGTATACACATTTTTTTTTCTGTCTGAAGGTTCCAAGACAGTTGGGTCTAGGAACACCGTGCCAACTAAGTATCTCTGACTTTTGTTGTGAACTGTCTGGTACAGATGATGTGTTCCCTGCAGCCCACTATCTAGTTTCTGCAAACATCAACATCCTTCTGTCTTTACCCAGCCCTATAGGCCCAAGTTTATCTTCACATCTTGTGTTCAACAATCAGCCCATTTTTCATGACTATACATGATTTGGCTCAGGAATGCTGCATAGGAAAATAATCAGAAAATAAATCTATTCTTTTCTATCTCCCTTCACCATCGAAAATTCAGTGCAAGATATCTTAATTCTATCATTGACTAGATCTGCTTACAGTGTAAGCAGGCAGTGGGGTGAGGGGAAGTGGTTACTTTAACTTACCATGGTGTTATTAATGGATATTGCATAGGTATAGAAGGGGGGTTAAAAAATAAAGATAACAAGTGACCATTTCAAAATCTCATGCTTACTACATATTTGGAGAGATCATTTCAGGCATATGCCTTCAGTGTGATGGGCTTTTGAAGTAAGGCCCCCAGCATGCCAAATTTGACATATCCAGTACTCACTATCTTCTTGTACACTTGCTTCTCTTGCTGTTCTCTTCAACTTGGCAAAACTTTCTATATGTCACATAAGCTAGAGAACTTGAGTTTTCCTTTGACTCCTTTTCTCACCCATTAAGTCAAATTGGTCAGTGAAACCCATCAGTTCTCTCCCTCCCACATCTCTAATATTTATTCCCTCCCTTCTTTTTCCCACTCCTATCATGTACTAGTCATCATTTCTCTCCTAGACTCCTGGCAATGGTCTTTTAAGAGGTCTCTTGCCTCCACTCTTATATTACCTTCACTTTCCACACAACCAGCAAAATTCCCTTACCAAGATACACTGTTGCTTAAAACCTTATAAGGTGAAAGATACAGTATTAAATCTTTAGGGTGATATTCAAGACACTTTCCAATTTGGAACTGAGAAACCAAGACATCTGGGGCTCATCCCCTCCTAGTTTCACTGTGAATTTCGAGAGACTAAACTCCAGTCAAGCTAGATAGTTTCAGCTACAGTAATAATTTTTATACTTCTATATCTTTATTTATACTGGAATGCCACTGCATCCCACACACTTCCACTTGGTGGAATACTATCTCTGAAAGCTCAGGTCAATGTTACCTTCTCTCTGAAGCCTTCCCTAATTCCTTAGACCAATTACTCATCAAACAGTTCTTAGAAGAACTTCAGACCCAAAAATGTCAACAGACAAGTTGCAAATACCTTATTACTTTTTTCTTCAAAATTTTTTAGTGAGGACACACTCTGTACCAGGTATTGTAAGAGGCTATAAGTACAAAGGTGAGCAAGACAAGTAAGGTTAGTTTCATTGAACTTCAATTTTAGTAAAAAAAAATAAATATTTTTTTTTAAAAAAGATCATTTCTAACATGTGAACAGAGTAATGCGCCATAGTAATGAGAAAGATAGGGGGTAATTTTATACTAGTTGTCAAGGGAAGGCTTCTTTCAGGAGGTAATATTGGAGCTGAGACCCAAACAACAAGACAATGCCTCTCAATATCAGTTTTATTTTCTTTTGTTTTGTTTTTGGGCTTTAGCTGAGTGTTAGATTAGAACTTTTTTTTTTAAAGTGAGTCTTCATTATTTGGAGTTCCTGCGATTATTTCAGAGGACATTTTGGGGACCTTAACAACGATAGCAACCACCTAATTTTATCTGTTGCTTTATAATAAACCAATCCGTAATTCAGTGCCTTGAAACAGCAATTATTTGTCTCTTCTGAGTCTGTGGTTTAGCAAAGGGCTGAATGACTGAAGCTGGACTGAATAGGTTTCTACTTCATGTTGTTCTCACCCATTCCTTCTTCTGCAAATGATAGAGCTGCAAGTGCAAACAAGCTCCATAGTCAAGTGCTTTTCATAATTCTGCTCACAGCACATCTGCTAATATTTCATTGGCCAAAATAGGTCACATGACAAAGCCCAGGGATGTGGAATTACACCCTGCCTGTAGTGAAAAGGCATGGCAAAGTTGCATGTCATAAGGCATGGAATCAGGGATGGCTGAAAGATTTTGCCAGAGGGTCAAATAACATACCTGGAAACTAGTATTGCATTTACTGTCAAATGTGTCATTTTAGGCATGTCACTTGCTCTCTTTGGCTTTTAATATTCTCATATATAAGATAAGGTCACTTGAGTAGATAATTCCTAGGTTCCTTTGAAAGGATACATTTCTCAGAATCCTTTAATTTTGGAAGGTTAGCCAGCAGTTAGAGCAACTGGGCAAATAAATACATAATTCTGCTGTGAAAAGAACTAAAGCTCATAGTAAAATTTTTTTTATTGCATTTTAGGTTTGGGGGTACATGTGAAGAACATGCAAGATTGTTGCATATGTACACACATGGCAGTGTGGTTTGCTGCCTTCCTTCCCCTCACCTGTATCTGTCATTTCTCCCCATGCTATCTCTTCCCACCATCCCACCCCCCCCATCCCTCTCCCATTTCCCCCCAACGGGCCCCAGTGGACACAGAGAGGGGAGGACTACATAGTAAGTTTTTATAAATGCTTCATAATAGTGTGCTGAGACTTGGTGATGCTGCTGAGTAGCAAAGGTAGCAATAGGAAAAATCACAATGGGAAGGAGCATCAAGAGGATTCAGCTCATCTGCCAACTCCTCCATGGACTATTTTTTAACCCTTACAAAGGATGGTTGGGCCCTCAGAAAAGTGTAATGACTGAAAACTTGTACCCTAGGGTGAGCACCCAGACCCTTGAGTGGAAATCCTGGCTGTTCCCTTCACCAGCTGAGTGACTTATCTTTCAGTACCTCCATTTCCTAATGTAAAAGGAAGATAAAAAGAGTATATACTTTGTATTATTGATATGAGTAATAAATGAGACACTACACATAAAGTTTAGGAAGAATACATAAAACACAGTGCTCAGTAAATAGCAGACATATGTATTATTTTTAAGCCACCTAAAACCAGGTATATTTATGTTTCTTTAAATATGCATGTGCATATATATGTATGTATATATTATATGCAGTATGTATAGATGTGTGTGTATACAGCAAGTGTGTGTGTATAGCTGTGTACGTATATATAGATGTGTGTGTGTGTGTGATACATATATTATAACAATTAAGTGGGCTAGATATAAGACAATAAGAACTGTATAGATTGTTTCATTTATCACTCTCCCTTACCTCTGTAGATATTTGCATTTTAATCCTCTACTTAGAAAATTCTAAGGGCTTTTTAGTCTTACCACTGTGTTCTTGGTGTAAAGCCACTACAAAATGGTCAGTCATCTGGGTGGTTCTCTGAGTAAGAAAAGGAAAACCCAGAAGCAATGTATCCCAAAGCATGTTCAGAAAAGGGAATAGTAGCTCTCTTTTCCCTTACTGTAGGCTTTTATGCATCATCGTTATGAAATATGGCTGCAACTTTCTTTTAAATCCTTTTAAGTAGCAGTCATCCTCCTCCCCCCTTCCCCAATACTATTAAGTCCTTCACAGGTATCAATCGTCGGGAGGTAGGAAGAACTGCACTTTAAAAGGATTTTAAATAATGTCTCCAAGAAATATAGCAGCAGATTGTTCAATGGGGATTATCAGCCAAGAGTGTGCTTAAGGGGGAGGGTTCTCTTTTAAAAGGTCTTTAAATAATGTAAGTGTACTTCTTGGCAATATTACTCAGAACCATTTAAAGAGAAGATATCTCTGCTGTACCTATGTACCCGCAGAGGAGACCTGAGGGACACACATGACAAATGATATCCCTACACCCTTGACACTGTCATGACACAGACATTACAAGCTTTATCCAAAATGTTGAGAGCACCAGAAACTTACTCTCTAGAGAGATCCTCCCTCTTCTGAGGATCAAGGTCGAATATCCCTAGAGAATATTTGGATATTTGTTCAATGATCTTTGAGGGAGGAAATGCAATTTCTGTGCTTTCCAAGAGAGTTGCAAGAAAGAAGCAGTAGTTTTACTTTCTTGTCTCCTTCACCTCTTCATAAAACCTAACTTGAGGTCGAACATCATCAGAATCTAAACAGCTTACTTTGTTTTCTTCCAACCACTCCATCTCCAACTCCTTCCGCAGTCCAGCTTCATTGAAAACTGCAGGATGGGTAGAAGAGGAAGGGGTGTGGTATGTTGTAGATATTAAGGCTTTGGACTCAGAAAATCTGAGTTAAAAATTTTTATGCCACTACTGGTGACTTTAGGAAAATGTCATTGTCTCATGAGCCTCAGTCTTTCTACCTATAGGCAGGGTTAAAACATGTCTGCTCCTGGCCTGGCATGGTGACTCACACCTCCTGTAATTCCATTACTTTAGGAGGCCAAGGCGGGTGGATCACTTGAGGCCAGGAGTTCCAGACTAGCCTGGCCAACATGGTGAAACCCTGCCTCTACTAAAAGTAAAAAAAATTAGCTGGGCATGGTAGCACACATCTGTAATTCCAGCTACTAGGGAGGCTGAGGCAAGAGAACTGCTTGAACCCAGGCGGTGGAGGTTGCAGTGAGCCGAGATCAAGCCACTGCCCTCCAGCCTGGGTGACAGAGCAAGACTCCATCTCAAAAACAAGCAAACTAACATACTTGCTCCTAGTGTTGTTGCTAAGGTCAAATGGAATCAAAGTAAGTAAAGCACTCATGGTAGACTCCATGCCTACCATATCCTAAATACTTAATACATGGTACTCAGAGAGCTGACTTTGGAGGCTGTAATTTCATGAGTGTGGTTTGAGTTGTTGAAAGTACAGGAAGTACCTGTCTACATTTATCTGACTTGAGCCCAAGAGCTGAATCTGATACCCAGATAGTACCTGTGGAGATCCATGTTGAGATATAAGAACGAACAAGTAATGCGGTGAACTTGGGGATCCTTTAGGTCATTTGATGACAGACCTTGCGCAGATTGCAGTAGAAGGAAATTTCAGGAGAATATTGTTTCTGTTTCCTAGTCTCAGAGATCAAACATAAAGCAGAAGAGATGGCTCAAAAGACGTATGATCCAGCAAACTCACTTCTGGGTACATATGCAAAGGAATTGAAATTAATAAGTTGAAGAGATGTCTGCACTCCTATGTTCTTTGCAGCACTATTCACAATAGCCAAGATATGGAAACATCCTAAGTGTCCATCAACAAATAAGTGGATAAAGAAAACATGATATATATAAAATGGAATACTCTACAGCTTTAAAAAATAAGAAAATCCTGTTATTCATGATATGTATGGAACCTGAAGGACGTTATGTGAAGTAAAATAAACTGACACAGAAAGACAAATACTATATGATCTGACTTATATGAGGAAACTAAAAAAGTCAATCTCATAGAAAGAATATAAAGGTGGTTACCAGACACTGGAAGGAGCAGGAGAGATGGGGTAAGGGGAGATGTTGATCAAAGGGTACAAAGTTTCACTTAGACTGAGGGAATATGTTTTAGTGCTCTATTACACTATATGATGAAAACAGTTAATAATATATAATTTAAAATTGCTACAAGAATAGATTTTTAACATTCCCACCACACACACACAAAAAATGATAGGTTGGTTAAGGCAATGTTAATTACCTTGATTTAATATTTCTACAATGCCTACTTAGACCAAAACATCACATTGTATCCCACAAATATATACAATGATCATTTGCCAATTCAAAATAAATAAGTAGACTCAGTTTTCCTTTATCGCATAGAAGAGTTTCAGAAATGAGAAGTACCATTGCCCACTGGATCTCATGCACATTATGTACTTGAGAAATTGTAAAATGTCAGGACTGGGCTTAAAGAACACCCCCAAAGAAGAGCACTGAGCTGGCAGGGGAGTGGAAATAATGCAGCTCGAATGATGTGAGGGAAAATGATGTTCCTCTAGCATTCAGACAGCAGAACAGGTCTTGTGTCATTGACCACAATGACAGAAAATCAAACTGAACCCCATTAAAGGAAAAAAGCCATCTATTTTAGTTAGCTCAGCAGGCACCTGAAAGCTCCACTTGGTATGAAAAAATGGAAGGGCACTTGAGAAGATGGAGGTCTTAGTTCTAATGACTATGTTTGCACGTCCTGGAGAGGATAGATCTCTCTTTTAAATATGAGGGATTGATTTTGAAAATAGTCTGCTCTGCTGAGTTAGTTCCTTTTCTGCCTTTCAGTAACAAGAGGACATGATTAGGTGAGGACCTTTTCAGTTAACGAAGATGAACCAAAACAAGGGACCCATTTTTTAACAGCAAAAATCTGGTGCAGCCTTAGAAGTTCTAATTCTTTAATTCTAGTACACTAAACAACAGTACCATAATTGGAGACATTAAGAAAATCAGAGAAATTGAGACATCAGAGAAATGGGAGAAAAGAAAATGCTTTTGAGATTTTCTTAAAGCATTTCAAATGACTTTTTATAATATCATCGTCACTTGGAAAGGAAAGGTAACAATGACTCCTTTAACTCTTAACAGTTGACACTCCAGGTACCTTGGTCTTCCTGACCTATTAGTAGAAACTAGCAGGTTGACTTTCGGCCCCTATCAAATAAGGTGAAAGTCTGAAGCAGCTATCTGGATAATGTATGTCCTCCATATATCTTTGCCTATGTGAAATCTGCAGAGAACTTACAAAATGTTGACACCAGTTTTTATGAATAATTGCCCCCATAACTTCACCATGATAAATGAGGTTGTTCAAGCCATAGGCCCCAAACATTTATTACTATTATTATTACCATAATCCTGTTTTGCAAGCTAAAATGTATACTTACATACTTCCCAAGAATAACAAGAAAACATACTTTTTTTCCTAGGCATATCTTTATTCTAACTTCTCTCTCTCTCTCTTTTTTATTGCATTTTATGTTTTGGGGTACATGTGAAAAACATGCAAGATTTTTGCATAGGTACACACATGGCAGTGTGATTTGCTGCCTTCCTCCCCTTCACCAATATCTGGCATTTCTCCCCATGCTATCTCTCCCCACCTCCCCACCCCCCATCCCTCCCCCATTTCCCCCCAACAGACACCAGTGTGTAGTGCTCCCCTCCCTGTGTCCATGTGTTCTCATTGTTCGACACCTGCCTATGAGTGAGAACATGCGGTGTTTGATTTTCTGCTCGTGTCAGTTTGCTGAGAATGATGGTTTCCAGGTTCACCCATGTCCCTACAAAGGACATCCACCCTGAACGCACCCGATCTCGTCTAACTTCTCTCTTAACCTCTTGGTAGAGTTTTAATAATTCGCAAGCCAACTTCGAGCAAATCATCATCTTATTTAATTTCCCCTAACTAGATTGTATGTTGGGACTTTTTACTGCTGAAGAAAACCATGTTTTGGACAACATTTTACTTGCCTGCTCCTGACTTGTATTTGAATTTAACTTTTTAACTGAATATAAATATGTAATCATATCAGTCCATTTTCACGCTGCTATAAAAACATACCTGAATCTGGGTAATTTATAAAGAAAAGAGGTTTAATTGACTCACAGTTCTGCATGGCTTGGGAGGCCCGAGGAAACTTAAAATCATTGCAGAAGGGGAAGAGACACTTCTCACATTGCAGCAGGCAAGAGAGAGAAGGGTAAACAGCGAAGGGAGAAGAGCCTCTTATGAAACAATCACATCTCGTGAGAGCTCACTATCACGAGAACAGCATGGCAGAAACCACCCCCATGATTCAATCACCTTCTACCAGGTCTCCACCATGCAGGGATAATGGGGACTACAATTCAAAATGAGATTTGGGTGGAGACACAGCAAAACCATATCAGTAACAAACCTGCAAAAGCTTCTGCCATGGAATAAAACAAATATATATGTTTCCTACTTAAATATGATAAGCAACCACTCTTTTGATCATCAGACCTCAGAGCCTAGCTTTACCTGGGACTGTAAGAAAGAAATCAGAGGTGAAGTGAAGTGTTCTTGGTAAGTGTTGGGAAGGAGAAAACAAGTGTGGATCTATAGAATGATCTCAAACGATCCTATCACAACTCAAGAATAACAAGGTAAAGCCAGCTGCTGTGTTCCATTGTACTTGGAAACAGAGTAAAATTAAGCCATAAGATAAAAGGAGAGAAGAGGTGTGCATCCATGTTAGATAAGAATCTTCTTGGTTTGAAACCGAGTTAAAGCAAATGACTCATTGAAATACTGGCAAGTTCCTGTCCTTGGTGTTGATGCTTTAAACAGAGATAGGAAATTGCAAAGGTGGTAAATCTGCCTTCTTCCTCCACATTGGACAGGCTACAGAGTTCGCCTTACTCACCCCGGTGACTATGTTGACTCCAAATTACATGAGGTGGACAGGCCCGCAGCTTACAACATCCTTGTGGCGGCCCAGTGATTAACTCAGCAGCTTGAGCTATTCCAAATGTTGCTCTCTTGTCAGAGAAAGAATAAATACATTGGGTGTGAGTGATGGCCAGCAAGGAAAAGCTGGGATGTTTGCACAGCCTCAGTTTTCTGTGAGCTGAACAGCTTTCCAAAGCTACTTTTTTTTCCATCTCCAGATGTTCTTGAAGAAGATGCAAATTAGCATTTTTTTAATGTTGCAAAACTGTCAAATCCTGTCCAAGGAATCTAACAGAATGCCATCAAGTCCAGCAGGTTTACTCTGAAGCAGAATGTCTGTCTTGCCTTCAATCACATAAGCAGAGACTTCATAACAAAATGTACTCTGTTTTCTTATTTCAGAGCAATAGACATTCCTTAAATATTCTCATGGATATCATCTTATTTTATTTCATGATAAATAATGGCTCATAGTGTCATCCCATTACATGACTGCTGAGATGTTGCTTCATGATATTACCTATGTTATTTACAGGTGGCTCTACTTCACAGATAAGTAGCCTAAGGAACAGAGAAGAGGTGGACTTTCCCAGCATCTAGCCTGTCTAAATAAGATCAGGTATAAAAGCGAATATTTTCCCTTCATTTCTTTGGAAAAAAAATAAATAATAGTAATAATAATAGTATCACAATGTCACATTCTAAACTGAATATAGCAAATGAGAGTTCAGAGATTCAATGGTAATCTCCTGGCAGAAAGAAAGGATCTAAGCCTGACCCTGACTCATGCTATCCATGAGAGCATCTGTCCTAGTTTGGACTAGGCAAAATTGAACTTTAAGAATATTTGAATAGGATGCTAAACTAGAGAAAGGCCTTAGAATGTTGGTCAATAAAAAAAATCTATGGACACCAGAAGGGTAAAAGAAAAAAGCATATGTAGAAAGAAATGTATCACAGAAAGGGAAACTTTCCTCCAGTATATGCCAAAAAGCTCATTAAAATTTTAAAACTCATTTATCTAAATATTTCCAAAATCTTTATCATAACATCATTTAGGAAACATATAAAATTTGCTTCCAGGATTCATCATAGTTTTTAGCTTGGTGGAAACATAGCTTAATATTAAATCTTCTTAAGAATGCACAAAATGAAAGATAAATTTATCAATTATCTGGTTACTTTTAGATACCTTTGCTATAGTTAATGAACCAATACTGATATTAACTAAATTTCGTAGTTTCTTTTGATTTCCTTAGTTTTTACCTAATGCCTGTTTCTGTTACAGGACACTATCCAGGGAACCACATTACATTTAATTATCGTATCTCATTTGGCTCCTCTTGACTGTGACATTTTCACAGACTTCCCTTATTTTCCTGAGTTGACATTTTCGAGGAGTACTGGTCAGGTTATTTTGTAGGATATCTAGTATTGAAAATTGTTTGATGCTTTTCTCATTATAAGACCAGAGTTATGGGTGATCGGTAGAAAGACCATATAGTATAGTGTCATTATCACATCTTACCAAGGGTCCATGCTATCAACATGATTTATGACTCTAGATGTTGTCTTTGATCACCTGGCTGAGGTGGTATTTGTCAGGTCTTTCCACTATAAAGTTACTCTTTTCTCCCTTTTCATACTGTAGGCTTTGGAAGGAATTCACTACATGCAGCCCACACTTCAAGAATATGGAGTTTTTCTCCCCCTTCTTCAGAGCTGAATATCTACATAATTTATTTGGAATTCTTCAACATGGGAGATTTGTCTCTTCTTCACCATGTATTAATTTATTCAATCATGTATTTATATCAATATGGACACATGAATACTTATTTTATACTTTCAGTTTTAATCCAATATACATTATTTATTTTGCTGCCCAGATTGTTTCAGCTTTGACCCTTGGGTACTCATTCAGTTGACATCTATGCTTCCTTGATGCATCTCATCAATATGTGGAGACTTTGTTGCTCTCTCTTTCTCTTCTTATGAACATTTCTTTCTTTTCTGGCACTTCAAGATGCTCCAGGCTCATCTGGCATATTTATTGTCAGATATATAGAATCAGCCATTTCTATAAAGAACCCTGATTGCTTTTATTGGAGAAAGATATTAGAAACCAAGTTCGGGGTACTAGGTGTGCTTGTTGCTATTGGAATGGTATTTATTTTAGGTTTTCTCATTTGGCAAGCAAAAAAAGAAAAAAGAAAAAAAAACGTGTTTATATTAATCCATGTACATACACATATCTATAAATATTTCTACATGTCATTCTGTGTGTTAAAGATATACATCTTTAAATATCAAAATGCCATCTAAAAATGGTTTGAGTTTCAACTAAAAGATGTTGTAGGTTCTATTTCAGCTCTGGTACTATAAAATATTATAGTTTATCTCTTTATTTTTCTATAAAAAGAGAAAGTAGTTTTCTAAGCTTCTTTGGACATGAACTTCGTACTGTTGAATACATGTAGATCTATTATCCATCACAATGTCCTGTGTTTCCTTCTCTTGTTTCCCTTGACTAATTTAAATTTAGAATGCAAGACCAGATTTATATTTATTAAAGTACTAAATTACAACTGATGTTCAAAAAATGCAATTACATGTATGATCAGCTTCAAGAAAATTCTATATATGTAAATTTACTCTCTTATTCCCATTAAAAAATAATTCACTGATTTTTTAATTTAAATAATGCACTCTCCTAGTGCATTTTACATTTGATTAAATTAACAAAATGCATTTGACATATTATTTCTCAGCTAATTTATAGCTATACCCATGCTAATAAAAATCATAAACCTGGTAGAATAATAGAACAAAAATTGTAAATCTAGTTTTCCATATAAACTCACCAGAGCTTTACATGGAGAATGTCTTCCATTAGGAACTAAATGTTTGAGGGGAGAATGTTCTTCATTCAGAAATAAATCCTACTTGGGCAATAGCTCTGTCTTAGTTCATGGGGAAGTTTTAAAATATATATGCAAATTATCTGACACTTTTCCCACCAAATCTAGACCAATTTAGCAAATGGCTTGTAACCAAGAGTGTAGCAAAAGCAGTGTTATACAAGTACAAAGGCTAAATTCAAAAGGACGGTGTAGCCTCTACCAGGTCCCCTGGTAGGGCACTCATTTTGGGGAAAGCTAGACACCATGCATGAGTGAGGACCTTGAAACTTCCATTTGGAGATGCTTCATGTGGGTACTCGTGTCACTACTTCCAGCTGATATCAGCAATTGAGTCATCCCAGCCCAGGCTTTAGATATATGTGTGAGAGGCCTCCAGATGATTCCAGCCTCCAGTTGTCTACCCAGTCTTTGAGTATTCCCACTTGTCCCAAACATCATGAAGTGGAAACAAATCATTTCTGTCGTGCTCTGCTTGAATTCCTACCACAGAGAATTCACAAGCATAATGAAATTCCTGTTTTATGCCACTAAGTTTTGAGTTGATTTATTATAATGGCAGTAATAATCGCAACAATTTAATCCCTCCAAAAGCAGACCCCAAGACTAGGATTTAATTGCCGGTAGATTATTTTGCAGCTGATCCCAAGAAGCATCAGTTGGAGAGTAGAGAAGTGGGGCAGGGAAGAGAAGAAAGTTAATAACAGGTATCTTTTGTAAGCAGGTTACCATATGGCCAAATAGCATCCCTTGCCAGGACCTGGAAGATGATATAGAAAAATGCCGCCAAGTTGTTCTACTGAAGAGTGAAGAAACTGGGGTATTCCACCAATTCCTTTTTTTTTTTTTTTTTTTTCCTTTTTGACATAGAGTCTCACCCAGGCTGAAGTGCAGTGGCCCAATCTCAGCTCACTGCAACCTCCGCCTCCTGAGTTCAAGCAATTCTTCTCCTGCCTCAGCCTCCTGAGTAGCCTGGAAATACAGGCGTCTGCCACCACATCCAGCTAATTTTCTTTATTTTTAGTAGAGATGGGGTTTCACTATGTTAGCCAGGATGATCTCGATCTCCTGACCTCATGATCTGACCGCCTAGGCCTCTCAAAGTTCTGGGATTACAGGCATGAGCCACCACGTCCAGCCTCATCCACCAGTTCTTCATTGGTTGAGAGATATTAGGGTATTAACATCCTGGCATCTGACCTGCTCTACACACAGGCTACACACTCTCCTGTGAAGAGTCACAGGAACTTGTATTAAGTAGCTGGGGCTTGACACTGTTGAGGGCAGAGGGGATGTAGAGGGAGCCTTAAACCCACAGAACAGGAGTTTGCTAGAGTCCACCCATCCGTGATTGAGTTTCAGTGATCTGCCAAGTTCTAGAAACTACATTTGAAGTTCTGTTTCTATAAGCACATGTGTACTTTCCTGGAGTGGGAGCTCAGGATTTCATTAGCTTTCTCAAGTGGTCCTTGAAGGTTAAGAAAAAAAAGATTAAGAATAAGAAGCCAAGATAATAAAGAAAGTTGTGCACCTTAGGCTCTCTTTCTTATATCAGATAATCAAAATCAATAATAACAGTAGGAGTTATTAAACAACAAATAGGTATACAGTAGTTAAACAATATACCTTAAACAATTATATTTAAAATAACTGAACCAATAATTATCGACAAAAAGATTGTCATACCATTTCCTTGGCAGAAGAATTTTGGTGGATGAAGAAATTAAAGAATAGCCAGGCCAGCCACAGTGGCTCACGCCTGTAATCCTAGCACTTTGGGAGGCCAAGGCGAGTGGATCACGAGCTCAGGAGTTCGAGACCATCCTGGCCAACATGGTGAAACCCCATCTCTACTAAAAATAGAAAAATTAGCTGGGCATGGTGGTATGTGCCTGTAATCCCAGCTACTCAGGAGGCTGTGGCAGGAGAATCGCTTGAACCCAGGAGGCAGAGGTTGCAGTGAGTTGAGATTATACCACTGCACTCCAGCCTGGGTGACAGAGAGAGACTCTGGCTCAGGAAAAAAAAAAAAGAAAAAAGAAAGAAAGAGACTAGCCAAGAAAATATAGTTATATTTCATCCCCTGCCAACATACGTCATTTTGCAAACAGCAGTTAGACCTCTGGGGGACAAGGTGATAAATTATATATTTATGTACAGCCTAAGAGTGACACATTTGAACACTCAGTTCTCCTCAAGGATTGATACTTTTTATTAATATAGTACTATAATGACAACCATAATAAGGATAGAAATCAATATTCATTGATACAATGAAAATCTTCAAAGTGTCAAATATGTTTTCAGCAAGAAAACTTAAGCAAAAGTCTCTTCTCTTAATTAATTCCCTTCAGACTCAAGGAAACCAAAAGTCCAGTTTCAGAGAAAAACTATCTGGATGGTCAAAATACGCCTCCATTATGGAATTTGGTCACATTATCTCATCTATTCAGTTAATTGATATCAAAAGAAGAATTATCAAACTACTTCTCTAAAACTACAGTTTTTCAAGGATATTGTTTGATTAAAATTTTTACATTTTCATTTACTTATGTTGGCTTTCTGTCTATTATTTAAATTTATAAAGACTATCATTAATCATATTCTAAAATACTGTACTATTGAAGAAAATTCTGTACGAATTCAAAGGTAGTAGAGGCAAATGAATTAAAATGAGTGTAATTTACAACTTCCTAAGCCAAAAATAGAATGGCATATTACTTTTAACTTTAGGATTGTGCACAATATCACTTGATGTCCTTTATAAATGATGTCTGCCACCTATGTCTGTATGAGCTGTTTACAAAGCTATTCTACCTCTTCTTTGGAGTAAGGGGTGACTCCTTCACTTCCCTCCCCTTCTACCCCTTCATCCCATGGATCAAGTCACTCTTCCAAATGCTGCTGTGTTAATGTTTTCCTGAGAGTACTGTTAAGTGATAGCTTGTACAAGGAAGCCCCTAATGACTTTTAATTACACTAGCTACTATACCATGCTATCATTTAAATCTCGATGGTTGTCACTTTATCCTCCTCACTCAGAAAAAAATATATTTTCCCCACTGAACATCTGCATTAGCAATGGTTTATGTTTTTTCTGGAATAGGTTAAGTAAACTAGCATTCCAAAATGCTAGTTTCTGGAATTATTATCTAATGTGAATTGGTCTGAGTAGGAGAAAAAAATCTCTCTCTCTGTCTATGCATAACCTATATATGAAAGACACAGTGCATTCCAAATGTGTGCCACAAAAAGATTGCAGTCTCATGTTATTAGAAATAAAAATCTTAGGATTTATCTTCATAATTCTTTAACAATATTTTGGTCAATTAATGTTTAAGAAAATGCTACCATTATATTTGAACTGTTTATCACTCTGTATGGTGCAATAAAAAAATCCATAGACATGTTAAACCCAGGCCAGGTGCAGTGGCTCATGCCTGTAATCCCAGCACTTTGGGAGGCCAAGGTGGGTGGATCACCTGAGGTCAAAAGTTCAAGACCAGCAGTCTGACCAACATGGAGAAAACTGTCTCTGCTAAAAATACAAAATTAGCTGGCATGGTGGCACATGTCTGTAATCTCAGCTACTTGGGAGGCTGAGGCAGGAGAATCACTTGAACCCAGGAGGCGGAGGTTTTGGTGAGCCAAGATCTTGCCATTGCACTCTAGCCTGGGTAACAAGAGCGAAACTCCAAACTCCATCTCAAAAAAAAAAAAAAAAAGTAATGTTAAATTTCTTCTCTATCAAGATTGATTATCGATTAAAAACATATGCATACTAAACTTTTATCAAGTTTTAGGTCAATTTGCCATTGATAAGACAGCCCCCAAAAAAGTTGTATTGTTGTGAGATCAATCATATATGCTTATGACTACCTCACCAAATGATTAGCTTTCAGATACATCTAGTTGAAAGCTTTTTTTAAATTAGGAAGGCACCAGCCATTTCATCATTTTAATGTCTGTCATACAGCCAGAATGATTGTCTTTTTCCTGATTTGTCTGATTTTACTAATTCATTGAACCACTTAAACTATTTACATATGTAGACATAATTTTTAGCCTGCATATAAAGAAAAAAATTTAAAAGAAAATAAGTTATAATACATTTTCAGCTATGCCTCAAAGAGTTATGACTAGTTAGGAAATAGTGTTGAGCATTTACCTGCTTGGAAACCCAACTAGGATAAAAGAAATGCGCATCTAAATTCCTCTTCTCTGATGGAGGCAGAAGGAAATAATCAGTGGTTGACTATGCTAATGGGGTTGTCTGGAAGAGCTGGGGGAAGGTGTCTTTCATCCAAAGTAGAAGTCAAGGTACAGAGTCAAGAGCGAAATGGGAAGATACAAACGAAACCAAATCCAAAGCAGTGAGGAGAGTCTATATAGGTCCTCAAAAGCACATTTTTTAAAAAAAATTTGAAGCCAAACCTTTTTTTTATAATTAGATTTTTCTCTTTAAAGAAAAAAAAATAGTTTTGGAGTGTACAGGTGGTTTTGGATACATAAGTAAGTTTAGCGGTAATTTCTAAGATTTTGGTGCACCTGTCACCCAAGCAGTGTACACTCTACCCAATAGGTACTCTTTTATCCCACTCCCTTTTCCACCCTTCCCCCACCCTAAATTCCCAAGATCAGTTATATCATCCTTAAGTCTTTGCATCCTCATAGCTTAGCTCTCACTTATAAATGAGAACATTTGATATTTGTTTTTTCCATTCCTCAGTTACTTCACTTAGAATAATGGCCTTTAGCTCCAACCAACTTGCTGCAAAGGACATTAAATTTTATTTCCTTTTTATGGTTGAATACTATTCCATGGTGTGTGTGTGTATATATATATATATATATATATACACTCTTTATCCACTTGTTGGTTGATGGATACTTAGATTGGTTTCATACGTTTGCAACTGTGAATTGTGAGAAGCCAAACCTTTTGAGTCGAGGAAACAAGAAAAACAAGAATAAAGATGATCAGCATTAGGTCAAAATGAAGCAAAGACCAGACCTGGGCAATTGCACTGGTCACATGTTCCTTGGCTGACTTTTGTGTATCTGTGTGTGATTCTGCTGAACTGAGTGAAGGAGGGGTAAGATACATGGGAGCAATCACTGGGCAAGATCTGAGTGACTTAATGCCTGAAATGCCAGGAAGCAATCATTTGCTAAAATAGAAATAAAAGTCAACTGCTAAACTCAAGTTGAATCGGAATGATTATCTGGAAGTAATGGAAATGGAAAGTAGAAGACTGAGGTTACATATCTAGGAAAGAAGACAATTTGATTTTTAAGTTATTTATTGATGGGTTCAGCACCTAAGTCTTCAAGTTTTCTATGTCAATCACCCAATCTGCTTTTCATCTGGAAAAATGGAAGTAGGAATGGTTGATGCTGACTTACTTAAATTTAATAAGAGATTATGCTGTTGAATATGTGTTGTACTTTTAGAAATTTCTTGGCAGAACTGTACTTTGTAAGAAAAAACTACCTGAGTTGTAGAGAAAAAAATAACAACTGTGAATCACTTAAATTTAATGATAACATCACGGGCTTACCAAGCCACAAAATTAGAATTCACGGAACATGTACATTATTTTTTAATGTTTCTGAAGACCCTATGTTATGAGTGCAAAATCAAAGATTAAAATGAAGAAGGCTAATGTCTGTTTTCTACATAAAAATATTAGGAATGGATGAAAACATTTTATCTTAAAGATAAGACCAATGTTTCTATCAAGTGTGGATAAAAACTAAAGCTATTGAGTTGGAAATCTTCCATCAAGTCCTGAAATATTCTTAACTCTTAGAGAAATAGCCTATAAAAAAATTAACGTTCATTAATGACAGAATACTTTTCCATTATAAATCAATAGTATTTGACTACTCCCAAGTATTTCATAAATCATTCAACAAATATTTACAGAGCATCTGATATACTCTTAGCACCATAAGTATTAAGTCTAGTTCCTATCCTCAAGTAACTTGCAGTTAGTTAGAAAGGAAAAATAGAAAGTCAACAAAGAAACAGAACAATTTAGTATTAAACTAAGCATTGACACATGATTATGGTTCCGTAAATAAATAAATAAATAAATAAATAAATAAATAAATAAAAAGTGGGCCAGGCATCGTGGCTCATGCCTATAATCCCAGCACTTTGGGATGCCCAGGTAAGGGGATCACTTGAGGCCAGGAATTTGAAATCTGCCTGGCCAAAATGACAAAACCCCATCACTACCGAAAATATAAAAAGTGGCTGGGTGCTGTGGCTCACACTGGTAATTGCAGCACTTTGGGAGGCCAAGGCAGGCATATCACAAGGTCAGGAGTTTGAGACCACCCTGGCCAATATGGTGAAACCCGTCTCTACTAAAAATACAAAAAATAGCTGGGCATGGTGGCATGTGCCTGTAAGTCCAGCTACTCAGGAGCTCAGGAGGCTGAGGCGGAAGAGTGGCTTGAACCCAGGAGGCAAAGGTTGCAAAGATCACGCCACTGCACTCCAGCCTGGACAACAGAGCGAGACACTGTCTCAATTAAAAATAATAATAATAATAATAAATAAAAATTAAAAAAAAGTTAGCTGGGTGTGGAGGTGCACACCTGTAATCTCAGCTACTTGGAAGGCTGAGACAAAAGAATGGCTTGAACACAGGAGGCAGAGGTTGCAGTGAGCTGAGATCACACCACTGCATTCTATCCTGAGCGACAGAGTGAGAAACTGTCTCAAAAAAAAAGGAAAGAAAAGGAAAAAGCATGACAAGATACTGGTTGAAAACATCCATTTGAAAAGACATGACAATGGAAAAGAAGAAGAGAAAGTGGAGGAGGAAGAGAAGACAATTTGCACAGTCGTTTCTATGTCCTAGGAACCAGGCTATGACTAATTAATTAGTTGTTTTTATATATTAGCATTTTTTAAAAAACTCACACTAATTATAATAATATCTAATATTTATTGAATACCTTTGAATGCCAGACAAACATTTACAAATGTTGACTCATCTAACTTTGACAATAAATGCTATGAAAGAGATATTCGTTTTTTTGAGGGTTTTTTTTTCCATTTTAGAGATAAGGAAATGAAAGCAAAGACATGATAATTAATGTACCCAAGATTACACAGATCATTACAGTAGTAGGATTAAAACCAGAACAACCTGTATAGGGAACTTATCCTCTTATTACTTTACAAATTTGGAAATAAACTCCAAATTAGGTCTGCCGGTGTACTTCATGTGTTTCCTGCGTCCTTATCAGATTGCCTGGTAGCCCCCCTACATCCTAAGCCATCCTGTCTAGAGCCCAAAGGTGAATTAATCTCCGTTATTTTTTACTTTTCAATTTTTTTCTTAAAATTCACAACTAAGAGAGTCTAGAATTTTCTAAAGGAACTTCCCTAAAATGACATAAGCAAAGGTAAAGCACAAGGAGAGAAAAACTCAAAGGCACAGCAAAAGAGAAATAAGTAAACAAACCACAGTGCATCAAAAGATCATGGGTTCGACTTGAGAGCTTTCTAAGCCTGTTTTGAACCTAGAACAAAGTTTTTTCTATAATTTTCTAACTCTCTGTTGCTTGGTTAACTCCTAATCATTCTTTAGGACTCAGGTTGAGTGATGCCCCTGGTCAGCACACATACAAACACACACACACACCCCTCACCACTGTAGAGTCGGGGTCAAGTGCCCTCCTCCTTTGAGTTTCCACAGTACACTACATCTCTCTGTATTCGAGCACTTGTCAAACTTCAACATTAGCTTGTATGTCTCCTTCATTTGAATATGAATCTCTGAAGACATGGACTGTGTTTTATTTGTTTTTCTACCCCGTTGGGCTACTGCTTAGTGTCTGGCACTTATTTATTGAATTAATAAGTAAATAAATGACTTATTTATTGAATAATAAGTAAATAAATGTTTAGCAAGAGTTCACTCACTGCATTTTCATAGTGCAGTGAACAATAATCATACTCTCTCTCTCTCTCTCTCTCTCTATATATATATATATATATATATATATGTAAAATTTGCAGGCATGTTGTCAGAGGAAACCTTACAGCCACCACCATTCACATAGAAAGTCTAAGCGTTTTACTGATTAAGGCCACACTAAAACAAGAACATGCTACTTCTCCATTTGCCCCTTTCCCTTAACCTGTCCTTGGGATAAGGCTGAGGACTCAATGAAGGCTCCCTTACAGACAAAGGAGGACAAGGTTGCCTCTCTACACCAACTGATACCCACTTTATGGAGACGTTTCTTATCATCCCCGAGGAAAAAGCCTCTCTTGTTTTTGTTTTGAGCTGGAGATAGGACAGATCTCTACTTGATGCAAAAAGAGTCAAGGAAGTAGATGGTGGCAGGAAAGAAAACCCTTACAGTTACCAAGTACCATTTATGAGCTGAGCACTCTATGTACAATATTTCACTTAGTCCTCACAACCACCCCAGTAGTGTTTATGCGCTATCATTCTAATTGAGTCCCTAGAGCTCTGCCTCAAATACCTCTGGTCATTTGGTTTGTCTCCTTTTCTAGCAAGTGCCTAAGCTCTTATAAGAGAGAAGCAGCTAATTAATAAGATGAAGGAGGATGCCCCTAAAAGTCATAATGATAGCAGTAGAAGGTACAGCCCAACAATAACGAATGCAAAGAAATTACAAAATTCAGATAAACAAACTCAGACACCCTGATGCTCATTTAGTATCAAAGCAAACTTCCCGAAATTTGTTAGTAATGCCTGAGAGCATCATTGTATTATTTTAAATGTTTAAAAATTAATGTTAACAATTCCAAGTCACAAATATAGATCTATTTATATTCAGTATGCTCTATTTTAGAAAGAATTTAATATGTTTTATAACTTGTGGTTATTAAATTAATATTAAAACTTGTAACATGAGTAATTATGCAAGCCCTCAACAAACTGAGAATTCAACCATATTAAAACAATTCACGCCCAGAAAAGAATCAAAATTTCAAGATTTTCTTGGGTCAGGTGATTGCTCAAATATGAGAGGCACTTTCTAAAAACTAATCATGAAAGCTAATGCTTAGGATGTCTGTTTCTACAAGTATGTCCATGAAACTACAATGAAATCTTATTAATTAATAACCTAGAAAAACACAGTGTTAAATTATCTGCACAGGGACTAGGTTGAAGTTTGCATTTGTATTATCTTTATATAATTACAAATATTAATAATCAAAGTCTCCAGGGGAATGCATAAATAAATTAAGGGAAGCTTTGACTGGCATTTCTTTCGCATCTCATTCTTGAAGAACATATTGAAGTTTCCATACATCTAGAGGCAGAGAAGGAGTCACAGGAAAAAATTGGGTGCAAGAATAGGCCTTAAAGCACACAGGCTATGTGGATTGTTCAATATTAAACAGCTTTTCAAGTTGCAAGACAAGAATGAAGGCCTTGTTGCTTTGTTCTGGATGACATGCTGACAGATAGCAGGCTTTTGATAGCTCAGTGGAGGACGAAGGTTTTTATATGCCTGTAATAAGGACATTAACAAATTTGACAGTAGACAGCAGCTTGTACAAACTGCTGTGCTGATACCATTCTCTATCCAAAGACGACAAGTAATGATAATGATGAAAATTAAGCAATAAGGGTGAAATCAATCAGGTTGGAAGGAATACTGAGAAACAGAATACAGATGGGGAGTTTCTGTGGATCTGTAACCTTAAAATGACTAATATTTCAAGTTATTACCAACACGTAGAGGCCAAGTACCTTTTCTTTATCCCTCATCTCCTATTCTCTTATCCAGGCCAAAAGAGCCTGAAAATCTTCAAGGCTCAATTTAGTAAAGGCTTATTTTTAGAAGACAATAGAGAACGCTTCAGAAATACATCACTCCAGAGAGTTAAGGCTATGAAGTAAATGATTTGTGACTAAATATAAACATTATATATGTATATTATTGTGCTTATTATGTGTTAAGCACTTTGCTAAATCAAGAATTAAACCATATAGACAAAATCGCTGTTAAAGTTCATGTTCAGTGATAGAGATAGAAAATTAGTCAAATTTACACGTAATTAAACCAACAAATGAAAACATAGGCACACAGATTTTCTTATGGAGATAAACAAAGTGCTGAGTTGGGGCAACTCAGAGAGGCTGTAGTGAAGAGGTGATGAAGGAAGGCCCCTCAGAAGAGGTGTCATATGAGCTGAGATCCGAAGAATGAGGATGATCAAGTCAAGGGAAGAGATGGGGATGGTGGAAGGAAGTGGGAGCAGTGAAAGTCCTGAAAAGAAGGAAGGGAAGATGCAAAGGCCAAGACAGGCAAGGATTAGAACAGAAAAACGCCAATGTGACTAAAGCAAGGTGACCAAGAGGGGGCACATTGTGAGTGGAGGTTAAGGAGGAAAATCGGAGCTAGTGGATTGATGTTAGGGTGAGGCAAATGGAAAAATCAAGGATGCCTGTTAGGTCTCTTGCCTGAGCTACTGAGATGGGAGATAAATGGAAGAAGAAAAGCTGATGTGGGCAAGCACAATCTGGAATGCCACACCACACATAGATACAGAAGGCTGGGACAATGTATTTAATATCACAATGTTTAGGATTCTTAGCTGAATCATGTGGTCAAGCAAGAGCCAAGATGATGTAATGGAAAAGTTCTACCATTAACTAGCTCTCTGCTCTTGATCAGACCAATTACATTGGAATTATATACTATAGACTTTAAAAGACATTCTGAGTAATCTAGTCTTGCGTCCCAGTGATCACAGAGCAAGACCTTCTAATACATTCAGTTGTTAGACACTTGCTACTTCAGAAGTCAGCCACTCCAGTTTAGGAAAACTTCAATTGTTAAAATTATTCTTTTATTTATTTATTTTTTTTTATTGCGTTTTAGGTTTTGGGGTACATGTGATGAACATTCAAGATTGTTGCATAGGTACACACATGGCAGTGTGGTTTGCTCCCTCACCTGTATCTGTCATTTCTCCCCATGCTATCTCTTCCCACCTCCCCACCCCCTCGCCCCTCCCCCATTTCCCCCCAACGGACTCTTAAAATTCAATCAATATTCCATGCCACTACAAACAGCAAGCTTAGCCTTGCAATCATATAGCAACTCACCATGTGTATACTCTCTTTATTGCTTCTGATATCTAAATTGGAATCCTAGCTCTAACGATGCTTATACCTACTCAATCTCTACATACAAAAAAAAAAATTCAAGATTGTGGATTCTGAATATTTGACTTTTGTGATTGCCTTAAACATTTTGATATTCTGTAACTTTATATCCTAAATCTCTTTGTAACTCAGTTTTCCATTTCTATTATTAGCAATATTCCAGATTGTTTAGGGTTTATAAGAAATCATATTTGTGGTCATTTTCTTGTCTATTGACTTACAGTTAGGATAAAATATATAAGTGAGCAAAAGAACTGAGAAAAATTATTTATTTCCAATTGTTCGTTAGTGTTCCATCTTTCAAAATTTTGTTTTCAATTTGCCTTTTCTTATCTCTTAATTTCTTTTCTACTGTCTTTTAATTGGAGATTGAGAAGCACTAGAGTTAGTTAAGGTGAGTTTTCCAATATCCTGTTAAACCAGAAATTTAACAATGCTCATTGTATTCCTTTTCTTCTTCCAAAAGTCTATATTAAAAATTTTGGTTATGTTTCAGTGTTAAATTTGAAGGTTTCAAAGATAAATTTTACTAGAATTATATGTTTTAAGAAAATTGAATGGTAGAAAAGGCTAAGGCAATATAGATGAATAAAGGGTGTCTAGGCTGGTCTTGCTTGGCTTATTCATGATCTTTCAAATAAACATGCAGTGATCTAAAATGGCTGTTAATAGAAAAAAAAACTGGTATTTTATGGGTTGCTGATTACAATTACATGTTTAGAAACTCTGAGACTCTGAGGTCATTGCACTATACTCTCACAAAGGGAACCAGAGTCCATGCCTCTTTCAATGAAAGCACTAACATTTCAGCTGTTAAAGATTTCTGGTGGCTCATGGCTAAGTTGATTCAGAACTCTGAGCTTCAGTATGTCTTCAATGCTAATCTTAAAACACCAGAGGTAAAATGATCTTCCCCTGTGTGCAACTGGTTTTCCATAAGAACAGTATGTGCCACAATTACTTACATTCACTGTCTTATAAGTAATCACATAATGATAGATTCAATGACATTTAAGGATAAATTCTCCTTGAAATACAGTTTCTTTAGGAAAATAGAATAAGAAGCAGGGATAGGGAGGTATAATAAGGATTTGAGGGTCCCAGGTCATTGATTTAGAAGCAAGTCTGATGTGCATTAAGCAAATGTTACATACTCCAAATATTAAATGGTAATTTACTTGTAAGTAGGGAGACTGCAGGTGGCCAGTCTACTCACATTTCAGACTGCTTTCTTGGTGACATAAATATTTCCAAGTAGATCATGAACAACCTTAAAAATATTCAAAAAAATTGTGAGAACAAAAGAGTAAAAACCAGATAGTTATCAATGGTTAAGATAATTTTTCAAGTAATTCTGGAAAAGGGAAAGCTTGAAAAGATTTCAGTACCTCTTGGATCAGCGAGGTCCATCATGATCTCTGTCCCTTCTTCCTCCTTCACATCTGCTTATTTTGATCATGGCTACTGTAGAAAGCTATGACTGAAAGATTTCCTGTCTAGAATCTCTGCTTAAAGCATCTGATCTTACCTGCTTTCCTTGCTTCTCTTACTGCCTATGAATTTCCATTTCTAGGCCAAACTAAGTGGGGAAGTTAACAACCAGCCAATCTTATTTTTATTCTCATCAAAGGTATAATACCTCTCTATTCAGCACTGGAAGTCCTGCCTTATTCCTTGAGGCCATGATCCCACAAATACCCCATTCTGATTGTGTTTCATCTCAGCTCTGAGGAATAGTTTCTCCTATGTTTCCCATTTTTACATAACTCATAGGTAGAAAATTATAAATAGAGCCACAATTATTTGCAGATGCTCCTATCAAGGTATGGAGTTTATTTCTCTATCACTTGAGCTTAGGCTAAACTTCTGACTTGCTTTGGCCAATAAGTGTAACAGAGGCCTTACTGGGTAAGTTTCCATACCAGAACTCAATATATTTTTGTGTGTTTTTGTTCCTGCGGTTAGTGAATCCTGCCACCATGTGCACAAGCTTAGGCTAAAGTGCTGGAGGGTGAAAGACCATATTGATAAAGGTCACAGGCATCCCAGTTGTACCAGCTGAGGCTATCATAAAGCCTGTGACAGTGTACCACATGACCATGGATGCATGAGCAAGCCCAGATGAAATCAGCTGAATTCAGCCCAGACCAGTAGAAGTGCCCAGCTGAGCCCAGGTCTAATGACTGATGCACAAAACTGTGAGCTAGATAAAAGGCTCTTGAGGGCCTAGGTGCAATGACACCCCAGTAGCAACAAACGTTGAATACAGACTTTGGTTTTTAATATGAATCTTCAAGAAAGGAAGGTTTTTTTGGGATATGGCTTATTCTAGGACTGTGGGAAAGAATATTTGAGATGATCCTGGTGTTTGACAGAAAGTTAGGAAGTACTCAAAATAACCTCCAATGATGGGAGTATATTTAATGAACACAGGAGCCAACTGAAAGAACTCCCAAGAGTTGCAATGATGAAGCTGCAAAAATGAAGTATTAGATTTTCACTGAAAATATAAAATAAATATCGACAAGTATATAATGTTATAAATGACTAAATAAATAAATAAATGGGGGAAAATAAATTTCTCATGCAGAATAATTCCAAATAAGGTATTTAGATATTTCACCGTGTGTGTGATCCTGTGGACACAATAATGCACAAGCCACATCAAGAGTTCCTTCTATGCTTCCTAAGCTACAAGTCCTGTTGACATCTCCAAAACATATAAATTATCTACTTCTCTTCATGTCATTAACTACCAACTAGTACAATCCATCATTAACCATCACATGAACAACTGCACAGGCTCCTGACAAGACCACTGGATTCCAGCCTTACACCATCACATTTCATCACCCACAGACCCACAGTAACCAAAGAGCTTAGAACACTGCATAAAGCCAATAAAAATACTAGCCAACAAAACTGCTTTCAGTGCTATTTACAATAACAAAGTCATGGAATCAACCTAAGTGTCCATCAATGGATAACTGGATGAGGAAAATGTGGTATGTGTGTGAGTGTATGTGTATACACACACACCACATTTTCCTTATTCATATAGACACCTTGTGTGTGTATATATATATACACACAAACATATTTATATATGCCATGTGTATACGTGTGTGTACACACATATATATATATATATATATCATGAAATATTACCCAGTCATAAAAAAGAATGAAATTTTCCCTATCCAGTCTATCATGTGGTACATATACACCATGGAATATTACGCAGCCATCAAAAACGATGAGTTCACGTCCTTTGTAGGGACATGGATGAACCTGGAAACCATCATTCTCAGCAAACTGACACAAGAGCAGAAAATCAAACACCGTATATTCTCACTCATAGGCGGGTGTTGAACAATGAGAACACATGGACACAGGGAGGGGAGCACTACACACTGGGGTCCGTTGGGGGGAAATGGGGGAGGGGCGGGGGGTGGGGAGGTGGGAAGAGATAGCATGGGGAGAAATGACAGATACAGGTGAGGGGACGGAAGGCAGCAAAGCACACTGCCATGTGTGTACCTATGCAACAATCTTGCATGTTCATCACATGTACCCCAAAACCTAAAATGCAATAAAAAAAAAAGAATGAAATTGTATCTTTTGCAGCTACATGGATTGAACTGGCGGCTATCACCTTAAATAATTCAGAAAGTCAAATACTGCACATTCTCATTTATAAGTGGGAGTTAATCAGTGTGTACACATGGACATAGAATGTTGAAAAATAGACATTATGGATTCCAAAAGTTGGGAGGGTGGGAGGGAGAGAAGGTTGAGATATTACCAATTATGTACAATGTGCATGATTGAGGTGATGGCTGAACTAAACACCCAGACTTAATCACCACACAATATATCCATGTAACAAAATTGCACTTGTGCCTTCTAATTCTATAAAAATTAAATAATAATAAATAATAAATATAAACAATAAAATAAATTTAAAACAAAACCAAAACTCTGCTTTCAAACTTAGAATAAAAAAATCCAAACTTCATGATTTGAGTCCTGTCTACCATTCTTTTTTTTTTTTTTTTTTTTTTTTTTTGAGACGTAGTTTCACTCTTGTTGCCCAAACTGGAGTGCAATGGCACGATCTTGGCTTGCTACAACCTCCACTTCCCAGGTTCAAGAGATTCTCTTGCTTCAGCCTCCTGAGTAGCTAGGACTACAGGCTCATGCCACCATGCCCGGCTAATTTTTGTATTTTTAATAGAGACGGGGTTCAACATGTTGGCCAGGCTGGTCTCGAATCCCAGGCCTCAGATAATTCACCCACCTCAGCTTCCCAAAGTGCTGGGATCACAGGCGTGAGCCACTGCACTCAGCCTGTGTACCATTCTTACTACATACTATTTCCTTTTTCTTATCTGTTCCAGCCACTTTGGCCTTCCGTCATCATCAACATACCAAACTCCTTCCCACCTTAGAGCTTTCGGATAGCTTCTCTTTCTGACTAAAATGCTTTCTCCCTAGCTCTTTGCATAACTGGCTTCTTCTTGTCATTCACCTTAAACATCCTTCTTGGGCACCTTTTCCAAAGTAACAGCCCCATCACTGTCTATCATAGAACATTACTTTACTTTCTTGTTTATATGACTGTCCAAGGTTAGTATTGTCCCCAGCAGAGCAGCTGCTCCTCTATGAGGTCACGCAGGAGCCCAGGCCAAGAACTGCTCTGCCATCATCATGTGACTTCTAAAGTCACCCTAGGAGGCCACATCCTAATCATCCAAAAGGGTAAAGGGCCTGGAGAAACACGTGGGACAAGTTTTCATGGATCAGGCCTGAAAGCAGCACACATCACTTCTACTCACATTCTAATTGTGGGGTTGATGGGAGGGGTAAGTAGAGAACAAACAAAAATAAATACTGAGGAGATTTTGAAGTAGCTCTGTGCCCAACAAAAGCATCTGATATTTGGTATAGAGCTAGAATCTCTGACTCCAGAAAAAGAAGTCTAGGTACTTGATACATATTTTGTAAACATTGATGGCAATATTTGGATAACTTAGAAGAAAAAGGAAATCTTCAAACAGGATCTCAATTTAGTTAGGAAAATGCCAGCTGCCAAAGCCCCAAATCACCCACATTTCTTAGCACAATTAAATTAAAAATAGAAGGCACCTTTCTCCCACCTTGAGATTCACAAATCCTTAAGGCTCCAGAATCCTCTTTCCCCATCTATGGATAAAAACCCATCCACTTCTTAAAAGTCCCAACCCAGAAATCAATCACACATTACTTCCACTCACATTCTATTACTGAAAACGAATCATATGGCTACACATGGGTACAAAGGAGGCTGGAAAATGTAGTCCCTAGCTGGGTGGCTTTCTTCCTCTGACAACTCCACACTAGGAAAGGGGAATGAATTTTGTTCCTCCACTAGCCTTCTCTACCACAGTTAATCTTTCCCAAACAGGGCCCACCTATTTATTTCCAACACAGACCTTGTTGCTGGAATTTTTACAGAATAAACCGTTTTGAGCACAGTATCTATCATCTTGCCTCCTGTTATATTTGTACAAATCAGATTTTGCTTTGGGACACAGGATGTACATACGAATTTGTCACTTTCTTGCTTAAGATCTTTGAATGAATCCCAGTGCTCTTCAAATAAAATATAATCTCCTTACCACGACCTACAATGTCCTATGCGTTCTACCTCCTACTGACTCCTCCAACTTAAACTTCTGCCATTCTCCATTCTTATTTCTCTGCTCTTACCACATTAAGTTCTTTTTAGGTTCCTTGGGTGCTCTCTTTCCAGTACCAGAACTTCCCATGTGTTATTCTAGAATGCTTTCCCCCCAACTCTCCTCATGGTTGATTTATTCCTTCACTTCAGCTTAAGCCCGTCAGTCACAGCCTCTTCAGAAAGGCCTTCACTGGCCAGCTCGCTCATCGGGCCTTCCACAGTTCCTTTTCATTCCATCTCCCTTTGTTACTTTTTCACGGCAGATTTGTCAATCTGTAAAATACTGTTCGAAGGTCTTCTTGTTCACTTTTACTCTCCTCACTTGAATGTAGTTTCCATGACGGCAAGGACCCCATCTGTCTTTTCACTATCATAACTCTATTGCTTTATATGATGCCCGGTGCATAGCTAGCATTCAATAAATACCTGAGGAGTGAATGAATAAATGGGCTAGTGGAAGCCAATCATACACCTTGGATGGATTACTTCAACATGACTGCTAAAGAAAACGTTAGAGAACCTTACACTCTGGCAGGAGCTCAGCAGTGCCATCAATGTAAAGGAAGAGAAAACGAGGGCTATGCCACTGTACACTGACACCTCCCTGGCACTGGATTTCAGATAATTAAATATAACCCATTGGCCAAAAATGGGCTTTTGACTTTCTAAAATTTCCATAGAATTACCCACAGTGCACAGGCTTATAATAAAGGAAACATATCAGAAATTGTAGAAGTAGTGATGAGGGGGTGTCCAGGGAGATCTGAGTATTCACCTGTCGCAGCGGCTTCAAACCAAAGAGTTCTTCTGCCAACTCTGCATTCATTGGACAGGCTGGAATTAACCTGCTCTGTAAAAGATAAAAATTAAAAGTTAGCTTCTTCTGGGGAAACAGAGAAAAATGTAAATGTAAGGGTCTGGTAATGGAGGATAGAAATAAAAGGAGGTTGATAAACAGAGACAAAAAAATGTTGGCAGCCAGAAAAGGTGCTGTATATTAGCTACTATGATATAAAATGGCCCAGTGGAGATCAGCGTAACATCTGCCTTGGTCATTTTTTGCATGTCTACATATTCATGCCCAGCTTTCAGAATTCTCTGGAGGCACTTGAGTATATAGGAAGATGAGTTCCAATAAGCTGCAGCCTACTGCTTTGCTGAAGGGATAAAAAAAAAAAAAAAAATCTTGCTTTTCTGATTCAACTTCAGTCTCAAGCATTTCTGAGCTCTTACTAACCAATGCAGATTTTAGGCATATGTGAAAGAAAAAAAAATGAAAGATAAAGAAAATAAGAAAGTTTGATGTATACACACAGACTGTGTCAGGTCTACATGATATAGGTATCATAAGCCCTGGACTCAGAAGGACTTGGACTCAAATTCTGACTCCACCTCATATGAGCTATGTGGGCAAGTCATCTACACAGAGCTTTAGTGAGGTCTGTAAAATAAGCAGATACATGATGCTGTGAGGATGAACTAATATCTGTGAAATAATGGACATGGAATAAGTACTCAATAAGTAATATGTGTTTATTATTCAGAACAATTCAATAACTCATCAAGTTGTTTATACCAAGTTTTTTAGGGGATTTGCCTGAATTGGGAGAACTGTTATTAGTTCTTTCCTTGACCTTAGCTTCAGTCAACAAAACCATAGAACCTTGTCACAGAACAGTACATTGGTCCAATAAACCACTTCCAGGTTTTCAAGCTTCTATTTATACTGTTCCTCTGTCTGACCTATCCTATGCCTTGCCTTGCCTTAAGTTCCACCTTCCCTTCTATCAAAATCTTCCTTATCTTCCAAAGTCTACTTCAAAAGCCAATGCTGTGGTCCAGCATTGCAGGCTACTCCCAGTTCTTTGATCAAATTCTCTGCATCAATTTTTTCACTTATTTTTGTGTTCCATACACAATACAGACAACCGCTAGATGTCAGGGAATTTGATAGATACCTGAGAAATAAAGATGAATAAGACATAGTTCTTATTGTTCTGGTCTAGCAAGGAAGACTAAGAACTGGACAGATGATTGCATTCAAGCACGATACATGCAATAAAGGTCTTCATATGGGATTTGGGAGCCCATGGAAGAGGCTCTTATCCAATGGTAGTTATTTACACCTCTGTCTCACAGTTACTTTGATTTTATTTTCATAATAATTTATTGCTAACATAACCATCTTGCATGTTACATTGTGAACTTCTTGAGGATAGATCCTGTCTTATTTGTCTTTGTGTTCCTTTGAAGTCTTGCACAATATGTTACAAATAATATGTGTCCAATAAATGTGTGTAGATGAACTGAAGCCATTATAATGAGCAGTTGTAAATAGATTGGTCTGTCTTGAAGGAATCATATTTTATAAAAGGCAATACACACACACACACACACACACACACACACACACAGTACAGCAGCTATAATAACTAGGATATTAAAATGAGATAAACTGAGTTCAAATCCCCATCCCAGTCTTTAATAACTGCTTATATTAAGCAAAGTACTTCATCTCCCTGTGTCTCAATTTCTTCTTCTACTGAAAGGAAATCATAACAATAGTGTCTATCATTATTGGTAGACACTATAAGGAGGTACAGTTGTACCCCCTTATCTATGAAGGATATGTCCCAAGGCCCGCTGCAGATGCCTGAAACTGCAATCACACCAAATCCTATATCTACAGTCATGTATCACTTAATGATAGGCATATGTTGCTTAATAATAGGTATATGTCCTGAAAAAAATGCATGATTAGGCAACTTTGTCATTGTGCAAATATCACAGTGTATACTTAAACCTAAATGGTATAGCCTACTACACACCTAAGCTATAGAGCACAGCCTATTGCTCCCAAGCTACAAGTCTGTATAGCATGTTACTGTAGGGAATTGTAACACAATGGTAAGTATGTATACATCTAAATATGCCTAAACATATGTAAACACAGAAAAATAATGCATCATGCTTATATCTCTAGGTGATAGAAATTTTTCAGCTGCATTATAATCTTATGGGACCAATGACATATGTGTGGCTCATTATTGATCAAAATTTTGTTATGGGGTACACAGCTGTACTGTTTCTTTTCATCTGATAATTGAGACAGCTACTCAGTGACTAACAGGCAGGTAGCATATGCATCATGGTTATGCTGAACAAAGGGCTGATCCACGTCCTGAGAGGAATGGAGCAGGGCAGAGCAGGGGTTTATCACATTACTCAGAATGATGTGCAATTTAAAACTGATTAATTATGTATTTCTAAAATTTTTTATTTAAAATTTTTGGACCCTGCTTAACCAAGGGTAACTGATACAGGGTAAGGGAGAACTACTGTAGGTTGCTATAAAAATTGAGTCAATTGGTATACTCATTAAAAATACTTTAGAAAAGTGTCTTAGTGGTAGCTATTTAGGTAACCATTTAGGCTACTTAGGAAGAGGAGCTATTGTCTCCTATTACTAAACAGAAAGCCTTCACTTCTGTAGAACAGAGGTTACTGCAGGTGGAGTTTAAATTCCATAGATAAAACACAGTTTCAAGTCTGGCTGCAATGCCAGTCTATTAAAAATCCAGAAAACTGCTGACTTACAACATTTTACAAGCCATACCTCTGTCTTTTCTGACCACACTAGATAATATGATGCCATCTTGGAGAAGTCCAATTTGAAATCGTTACTTCTATTCATTTGCTATATCAATGTGAAAAACCTCAGGCCGAGTGTGTTGTCTCATGTCTGTAATCCCAACACTTTGGGAGGCTGAGGCAGACGGATCACTTGAAGTCAGGAGGTCGAGACTAGCCTGACCAACATGGAGAAACCCTATCTCTACTAATAAAAAAAAATCTGTCAGGTATGGTGGTACGTGCCTGTAATCCAGGAGGCTGAGGCAAGAGAATCACTTGAATCTGGGAGGTGGAGGTTGCAGTGAGCCAAGATCATGCCATTGAAATCTAGCCTGGGCAACAAGAGTGAAACTCCATCTCAAAAAACAAACAAAATAATAATAATAATAATAAATGAAATATGGCTGTGTACTATGCTTTTGCATAATGTACTTTATATATATTATTTCCAATCTTTAAAACAAACTCAAGTTAGATATTATTGTATCCATTCTATAGAAGATAAAACTGAGGCTCAGGCAGATCAAGTTACTCACCCGAAGGTCCTATTATAACTGAGTAGCTTGACACTCTCTAGCACGAGAATCTTATCCCAGTCCTTTCACTCTTGACATTAGAGTCTAACTAGGTTTAGTTTCTTCTTGGCTTCATCATTCTTGATCTGCTTATTCAGCACCACTGAAGAAGATGAAAGTTCGAGAGAGAAGCAGAAATTAAATTTGAGCATGGAAAATACTTTGTCTTATAATTTCAACAATTTAGTGTGAGTCAAGGTGAAGACATAATTTCAAACACTCATCTCATCCCAGTCCCATCTTCCAGGCAGTTCTATAGAAAAGTTGACTGACATATGGCTGCTGCTCCTGTTTTCTAAGATTTGTAGGCATACACATTTCAGGGCCTCTGTTTGTGAATTTCAATATTTAGGAGCCATTAAACCTAGTTTATCCTTTTTTATATATTCAAACTCTCTTTGCATACTCAATTCATTAGCTTTTATTCTGTCCACTACAGATTTAGAGAACAGCTTGTCTTTGCCATCTTTATAATTATCCTTCATATGGTCTAAAGCATCACAGTTCAAGAGAAATATACTGTGAGCCACATATGTAATTTTAAACTAACTAGTAGTCACATTTTTAAAAAGGAAAATTAAATAGGTTAGATTAACTTTAATAATGTATTCATTTCCTGTGGATACTGCAACAAATCACCACAAACTTGAGGGCTTAAAACAACAGTATATGTATTCACTTGGAGTTCTGGAAGCCAGAAGTTCAATGTCAGTATTACTAGGCTGAAATCAAAATGTTAGCAGGGCTGCACTTTCTCCAGATGCTTTAGGAATAATCCTTCATTGACTTTTCCAGCTTCTGGTGGCTGCTGTCATTCCTTGGCTTGTGGCCACATCACTCATCTCTGCCTCCACTTCACATCACTTTCTCCTCTGTATGTGTCTGACTCTCTCTACCTTCCTCTTATAAGGATACATATGATTGCACTTAGGGCCCACTTGGATAATCCAGAATCATTTCCCTATCTCAAGGTTCTTCACTGTCATCATATCTTCAAAAATTATTTTTCTAAGTAGGGTAACAGTTTAAGTTCTAAGGATTAAAATCTGTTATCTTTGGGGGTCATTATTCAAACTACCACAAAAAATATATTTTATTTGACTCAATATATCCAAGATGTTATTTCAATATGTAATCAACATACCATACTAACTTTTCTAAATCTGGTGTGACTTTTGATGCTTACCAAAAAAATACCAATTAGAATTAGTCAAATTTCAAGACAGACAGCAACACAATAATAGTGGGGGATTTCAATAGTCTACTGAAAGCACTAGATAGATCATCAAGACAGAAAGTCAACAAGGAAACAATGAACTTAATACCCTAGAACAAATGAACTTAACAGATATTTACAGAAGCTTCTTCCCAACAACTGCAGAATGTACATTCTTTTCATCAGCATATGGAACATTCTCCGAGATAGACCATATGATAGCCACAAAACAAATCTCAATAAATTTAAGAAAATGGAAATTTTATCAAGTACCTTCTCATAAGACAGTGGAATAAAACTGTAAATCAATTTCAAAAGAAATTCTCAAAACTATACAAATATATAGAAATTAAATAATCTGCTCTGGAATAATTTTGGGGTTAGGGAAATCAAGATGGAAATTTAAAAATTTTTTGAAATAAATAATAATAGTGACACAACTTATCAAAACCTCTAGGATGCAGTAAAAGTGGTGCTGAGAGGAAAGTTCATAGCATTAAATGCCTACATCAAAAAGTCTGAAAAAACACCGATAGACAACCTAACGTCAGACTTCAAGGAACTGGGAAAAAAAAAGAACAATCCATACCCAACAGAAGAAAAGAAATAACAATAATCACAGCAGAATTCTATGGAATTGAAACAAAAAAGTACAAAAGGTAAATGATTCAAAAAGCTGGTTTTTTTGAAAAGGTAAACCAAACTGATAGATCCTTAGTGAGATAAACCAAAAAAGAAGAGAGAAGCTCCAAATAAGCTCAATTAGAAATGAAACTGGAGGAAGAGGATGGAAAGATGGACAGTACCCCTCTGCAGCTCCCAGTGAGACCAATGCAGAAGGTAGGTGCTTTCTGCATTTCCAACTGAAGTACCCGGTTCATCTCACTGGGACTGGTTAGACAGTAGGTGCAGCCCACAGAAGGCAAGCAGAAGCAGGGTAGGGTGTCACCTCACCCAGGAAGCACAAGGGGTTGGGAAACTCCCTCCCCTAGCCAAGGGAAGCTGTGGGGGACAGTGCTACCCAGTCCAGATGCTATGCTTTTCCGACGATCTTCACAAACCACAGACTGCGAGATTCCTTCCAGTGCCTATACCACCTGGGTTTCAAGCACAAAACTGGGTGGCCATTTGGGCAGACACCAAGGTAGCTACAGGAATCTTTTTTATACCCCAGTGGCACCTGGAATGCAAGTGAGACAGAACTGTTCACTGCCCTGGAAGCCAGGGAGCTGAGTGGTCTTGCTCAGCAGATCCCAACCCCACAGAGCCTGACAAGATACACTGCCTTGAAATTCTTGCTGCCAGCACGGCAGTCTGAAGTCAACCTGGGATACTTCAGCTTGATGGAGAGAGGGGCGTCTGTCATTACTGAGGCTTGAATATGCAGTTTTTCCCTAATAGTGTAAACAAAGCCACTAGGAAGTTCGAACTGGGTGAAAAACCCATGGCAGCATGGCAAAGCCACTGCAGCCAAACTGTCTCTTTAAATTCATCCTCTCTGGGCAGGGACTCTCTGAAAGAAGGGCAGCAGCCCTAGTCAGGGGCCTATAGATAAAACTCACATCTCCCTGGGATGGAGTACCAGGGGTGGCTGTAGATACAACTTCAGCAGACTTATATGTTCCTGCCTGCTGGGTCTGAAGAGAGCAGCAGATCTCCCAGCATAGTGCTTGAGTTCTGCCAAGGGACAGACTGCCTCCTCAAGTGTGTCTCTAATCCCCATGCCTCCTGATTGTGAGACATCTTTGAGCAGAGGTCAACAGACACCTCATAAAGGAAAGCTCTGGCTGGCATCTCGTGGATGACCCTCTGGGATGAAGCTTCCAAAGGAAAGAACAGGCAGCAATCTTTGCCATTTTGCAGCCTCTGCTGGTGATACCCAGGCAAACAGGGTCTGGAATGGACCTCCATCAAACTCCAGTAGACCTATAGAAAAGGGGCCTGACTGTTAGAAGGAAAACCAACAAACAGAAAAGAATAACATCAACATCCACAAAAAGGACACCCATGTAAAAACCCCATCCAAAGGTCACCAACATCAAAGATCAAAGGTAGATAAATCCAGGAAGATGAGGAAAACCAGTGCCAAGTGGCTGAAAATTCCAAAAACCAGAATGCCTCTTCTATTCCAAAATATCAGAACCCCTTGCCAGCAAAGGAACAAAACTGGACGGAGAATGAATTTGATAAATTGACAGAAGTAGGCTTCAGAAGGTGGGTAATAATGAACTCCTCTGAGCTAAGGAGTATGTTCTAATCCAATGCAAAAAAAGCTTAGAACCTTGGAAAAAGGTTAAAACAATGTTACCTAAAATAACCAGTATAGAGAAGAAAGTAAATGACCTGATGGAACTGAAAAACACAGCATAAGAACTTCAAGAAGCATATACAAATATCAAACAGCTGAATTGATCAAGCAAAAGAAGAGATAGCAGAGATTGAAGATAAACTTAATGAAATAAAGCAGAAGACAAGATTAGAGAAAAAAAAAAAGAATGAAAAAGAGCAAACAAATCCTCCAAGAAATATAGGACTACATGAAAAGACCAAACCTACGTTTGCTTGGTGTACTTGAAAGTGAAAGGGAAAGTAGAAACAAGTTGGAAAAAACTCTACAGGATATTATCTAGAATAATTTCCCCAGCCTAGCAAAACAGGCCAACATTCAAACTCTGGAAATACTAGAATACCACAACAATACTCCTTGAGAAGAGCAACCTTAAGATACATAATCAACAGATTCACCAAGGTTGAATTGAAGGAAAATTTGTTAAGGGCAGCCAGAGAGAAAGGTAGGTTAACTCACAAAGGGAAGCCCATCAGACTAACAGCAGATCTCTCTGCAGAAACCCTACAAGCCAGAATATAGTGGGGGACAATATTCAACATTTTTAAAGAAAAGAATTTTCAACCCATAATTTCATATCCAGCCAACTAAGCTGCATGAGCAAAGGAGAAATAAAATGCTTTATAGACAAGCAAATACTGAGAGATTTTGTCACTACCAGGCCTGTTTTACAAGAGCTTCTAGAAAAGCATTAAATATGGAAAGGAAAAACCAGTATGAGACACTGCAAAAACATAACAAAATGTAAAGACCATCAACACTATGAAGAAACTGCATCAACTAATGGTCAAAATAATCAGCTGGCATCAAATAACAGGATCAAATTCACATATATCAATATTAACCCTAAATGTAAATGGGTTAAATGCCCCAATTAAAAAACACAGGCTCACAAATTGGATAAAGAGTCAAGACATTTATTGATGTGCTGTATTCAGGAGACCAATCTCACATACAAAGACAGACATAGGCTCAAAATAAAGGGATGGAGGAATATTTACCCAGCAAAGGGAAAACAAATAAAAAGCAGCAGTTGCAATCCTAGTCTCTTACAAAACAGATTTTAAACCGACAAAGATCAAAAAAGACAAAGAAGGGCATTACATAATGGTAAAGGGATCAATGCAACAAAAAGAGCTAAGTATCCTAAATATATATGCATCAATACAGGAGCACCTAGATTCATCTAGTGAGTTTTTAGATACCTAAAAAGAGACTTAGACTCCCACACAATAATAGTGGGGGACTTTAACAACACACTGTCAATATTAGACAGATCAATGAGACAGAAAACTTACAAGGATATTCAGGACTTGAACTCAGCTCTGGATCAAGCAGACCTAATAGACATCCATAGAACGCTCCACCCCAAATCAACAGAATAAACATTCTTCTCAGCACTACATCACATTAATTCTAAAATTGACCATGGAGATAAAACACTCCACAGCAAATACAAAAGAATGGAAATCATATCAAACAGTCTCTCAGACAACAGTGTAATCTAATTAGAACTCAGGATTAAGAAACTCACTCAAGGAGTGGGGAGACCAAGACTACCAAAAGGAAGCTTCTCCAGAGTGCAGCTCCCACCAAGTGAGACAGAACCATAGTGATAACCAAAATCTCTGTGCGAGTTACTGGGTTGGTCCCAAAAAGACTGGTTGAACAGCAGGATTAACCCCCCAAAAAGGCGGTGAAAGCAGCCCAAAGGGGGCGCCAAAGCAAGGTGGGCCACTGCCCCAGCTGGAAAGTAACACTAGTATCTGGCATGGAGGATCAGGGGGGCATCACCCACTTGGTACACCAAATCAGATACAGCAATTCACTCCGAGACCTCGGCAGCACACAGACCAGGAAAATGCCACCTGGCTGAGAACTGCCCGGGATTGCAGACCTGGATGACAGCCCAGGCTGGCAGCCCCAACCAGATCAGTTCCTTGTCAGTGCAGACCAAGGTGGCGACTTTGGCTAACACCGAGAAAGCTTGCAGAAAGGAACTGCTCACCCCACAGAAGGGAGAGTTGAAAGCAGGGAGGGGGTACAGCCAGATAGGCTCCCCTCAAGCAAGATCCAGCAACCAGATTCCCTCTCTGGGGAGAGTTTCACAGTTAACACAGACGGAGCTCCATCTGGGAGCAGCAGGCTCAGCAGAGGGAAAGAAGCCTGTCATTGGGAAGGTGGGGCTAATCCAAACCACATAGGTGGAAACCATGCAAAGAATAAACAGCAGCTTGGCTGAGATTGAGGTAGCCCAGCAGCACCTCCACAGGCAGACAATATACAAACTGTCTGAAGTGGCACACTGACATCTGCGTTTAAAAAAAAAAGCCTCATACAGGAGAAATAACCCCACCTTTAATAGAAAGGACATCAGCTCAGAGAAGATGGGAAGAAACCAGCGCAAAAGGGACAAAAACATCAAAGTCCAGAATGCCTCTCCTCCCCAAAGAGATCACAATGACTCACCAGCAAGACAACAAAACAGGTGAGAAAATGATTTTAACCAGCTGACAGAAGCAGGCTTCAGAAGATGGGTAATAACAAACTTCTCTGAGCCAAAAAAAAAAAAAAATGTTTTAACCAGGTGCAAAGAAACTAAGAACCTTGAAAAAAGATTAGACAAAATGCTAACTAGAATAACCAGCCTAGAGAATAACATAAACGACTTGATGGAGCTGAAAAACACAGCATGAAAACTTCGTAAAGCATACACAAGTTTCAATAGCTGAATCGATGAAGCAGAAGAAAGGATAACAGAGATTGAAGATCAACTCAACAAAATAAAAAGAGAAGGCAATAAAAGAGAAAAATGAGTAAAAAGAAATGAACAAAACCTCCAGAAAATATGGAATTGTGTGAAAAGACCTAATCTATGCTTGATTGGTGTATCTCAATAGGATGGGGAAAATGAATCCAAGCTGGAAAACACTCTTCAGGCTACTATCCAGGAGAACTTTCCCAATCTGGCAAAGCAGGTCAACATTCAAATACAAAAAATACAAAGAATACCACAGAGATACTCATCAAGAAGAGCAACCCCAAGGCACATAATCATCAAATTCACCAGGGTTGAAACAAAGCAAAAAATACTAAGGGCAGCCAGAGAGAAAGGTCGGGTTACCCACAAAGGAAAGAACATCAGACTCACAGCGGATCTCTTGGTAGAAACTCTACATGCCAGAAGGCGGGGGTGGGGAGGTGGGCAATATTCAACATCCTTAAAGAAAAGAACTTTCAAGCCAGAATCTCATATCCAGCCAAACTAAGCTCATAAGTGAAGGAGAAAAAAAATCCTTTACAGATAAGCAATTACTGAGAGATTTCATTGTCAGCAGAGCTGCCCTAGAAGAGCTCCTGAAGGAAGCACTAAACACCGAAAAAAACATCCAGTACCAGTCACTGCAAAAGACCAATGATGCAATGAGGAAATTGCATCAACCAAAGGGCAAAACCAACTACCAGTAACATAATGACAGGATCAAATTCACACATAACAATATTATTAATAAATGTAAATGGCCTAAATGCCCCAATCAAAAGACACAGACTGGCAACTGGGTAAAAAGTCAAGACCCATCGGTGTGCTGTATTCAGAAGACCAATATTACATACAAAGACACACATAGATTCAAAATAAAGGGATGGAGGAAGATCTACGAAGAAAACAGAGAGCAAAAAAAAGCAGGAGTTGCAATTCCAGTCTCTGATAAAACGGACTTTAAACCAACAAAGATCAAAAGAGAAAAAGAAGGGCATTACATAATGGTAAAAGGTTCAATATAACAAGAAGAGCTAACTATCTTAAATTTATATGCACCTAATACAGGAGCACCCAGATACATAAAGTAAGTTCTTAATGACCTACAAAGAGACTTAGACTCCTGCACAATAATAGTGGGAGACTTAAACACTCCACTGTCAACATTAGACAGATCAAAGAGACAGAAAAACAACAAGGATATCCAAGATTTCTATGCAGAACTGGAACAAGTAGACTTAATAGATATCTACAGAACTCTTCACCCCAAAGCCACAGAATATACATCCTTCTCAGCAGCACATCACACTTATTCTAAAATAGACCACATAATTGGAAGTAAATCAGTCCTTAGCAAATGCAAAAGAATGGAAATCATAACAAACAGTCTCTCAGACCACAGCGTAGACAAATGCAATCTCAGGATGAAAAAACTAACTAAAAACTGCACAACTTTATGAAAACTGAACAACTGCTCCTGAAAATCAACTGGATAAACAATGAAAGGAAGGCAGAAATAAAGATGTTTTTCAAAACCAATGAGAATGAAGACACACTATACCAGAATCTCTGGGACACATTCAAAGCAGTGTCTAGAGGGAAATTTATAGCAATAAATGCCCACATGAGAAATGAGGAGAGATCTAAAATTGACACCCTATCATCAAAGTTGAAAGAGCTAGAGGAGCAAGATAAAAAAAAACTCAAGAGCTAGCAGAAGACAAGAAAGAACTAAGATCAGTGCAGAACTGAAGGAGACAGAGACACAGAAATCCATCAAAAAATCAATAAATCCAGGAGCTGGTTTTGTGAAAATATCAACAAAACAGACCACTAGCCAGATGAATAAAAGAGAAAAGAGAGAAGAATCAAATAGATTCAATAAAAAATGATGAAGAGATATCACTGCTGATCCCACAGAAATACAAACTACCATCAGAGATTACTACAAACAACTCTATGCACATAAACCAGTAAACTTGGAAGAAATAAATAAATTCCTAGACACAGGCACCCTCCCAAGACTAAAAGAGGAAGAAATTGAAAGCCTGAAAAGATAAATAATAAGGGCTGAAGTTGAGGCAGCAATTAGTAGCCTACCAACTAAAAAAAGCCCAAGTCAAGATGGGTTCACAGCTGAATTCTACCAGAAGTACAAAGAAGAGCTGGTACCACTCCCTCTAAAACTATTCCAAACAGTACAAAAAGAGAATATCCTCCCCACCTCATTTTATGAGATCAACATAATTCTGATACCAAAACCTGGCAGAGACTCAACAAAAAAAGAAAACTTCTGGACAATATCCATGATGAACATAGATGCAAAAATCTTCAATAAAATACTGACAAACTGATTGCAACAGCACATCAAAAAGCTTATCCATCACTATCAAGTAGGCTTTATCTGGGGATACAAGGCCGGTTCAACATACACAAGTACATAAACATAATCCACATGAACAGAACCAAAGACAAAAAACACACAATTATCTCAATAGATGCAGAGAAGGCCTTTGACAAAATTCAATAGCCTTTTATGCTAAAAATCTCAATAACCTAGGTATTGATGGAACATATCACAAAATAATAAAAGCTGTTTATGACAAACCAATAGCCAATATCACACTGAATGGGCAAAAACTGGAAGCATTCCCTTTGAAATCCAGCACTAGACAAGGATGCCCTCTCTCATCACTCTTATTCAATATAGTATTGGAAGTTTTAGCCACAGCAGTCGAGTAAGAAAAAGAAAGTTTAATCAGTTAGGAAAGAAGGAAGTAAAATTCTTTCTATTTGCAAACGGTATGATTGTATATTTAGAAGACCCCGTCCTTTCAGCCCAAACTCTCTTTAAGCTGATAAGCAACTTCAGCAAAGTCTCAGGATACAAAATCCATGTGCAGAAATCACAAGCATTCCTATACACCAATGACAGACAAACAGCCAAATCAAGAGCGAACTCCCATTCACAATTGCTACAAGAATAATAAAATACCTAAGAATACATCTAATAAAGGATGTAAAGGACATCTTCAAGGAGAACTACAAACTACTGCTCAAGGAAATAAGAAAAGACACAAACAGATGGAAAAACATTCTATGCTCATGGTTAGGAAGAATCAATATTGTGAAAATGGCCATACTGCCCAAAGTAATTGATAAATTTAACACTATCCCCATCAAACTACCAATGACCTTCTTCACAGAACTGGAAAAATCACTTTAAACTTCATATGGAACCAAAAGAGAGCCCACATAGCCAAGACAATCTAGGCAAAAAAGCTGGCAGCATCACTTCAAGCTATACAACAAGGCAACAGTAATCAAAACAGCATGGTACTGGTATCAAAACAGAGACATAGACCAATGGAACAGAACCGAGGCCTCCAGAGCAATGCCACACATTTTTAACCATCTAAACTTTGACAAACCCGACAAAAACAAGTAATGGGGAAAGGATCCCCTGTTTGATAAATGGTGTTGGGAAAATTGACTAGCAATGTGCAGAAAGCAGAAATGGACCCCTTCCTGATACCTTACACTAAAATTAACTCCAGATGGATTAAGGACTTTAAACATAAGACCTAACACCATAAAAACCCTAGGAGAAAACCTAGGCAAAACCATTGTCGTAGGAATAGGCAAGGACTTCATGACTAAAACACCAAAAACAACGGCAACAAAAGCCAACAAATGGGATCCAGTTAAACTTCAGAGCTTCTATACAGTAAAAGAAACAATCATTAGAGCACACTGGTACCCCACAGAGTGGGAAAAAAATTTTTGCAATCTACCCATCTGACAAAGGGCTCATATCCAGAATCTACAAAGAACTAAAACAGATTTACAATAAAAAAACAAACAAACCCATCCAAAAGAGGATGAAGGATATGAACAGATACCTTTCAAAAGAAGACATATATGAAGCCAACAAACATATGAAAAAGTATTCATCATCACTAGTTATTAAAGAAACGCAAAATCACATTGAGATACCATCTCACGCCAGTTAGAATGGCTATCATTAAAAAATCTGGAGACAGATGCTGGAGAGGATGTGGAGAAATAGGAACACTTTTATGCTGTTGGTGGGAGTGTAAATTAGTTCAACCATTGTGGAAGACAGTGTGGTGATTCCTCAAGGATCTAGAAATAGAAATTCCATTTGACCCAACAACCCCATTACTGGGTATATACCCAAAGGACTGTAAATCATTCTATTATAAAGACACATGCACATGCATCTTCATTGTGGCACTGTTTACAATAGCAAAGACCTGTAACCAAAGCAAATGCCATCAATGATAGACTGGAGAAAGAAAATGTGGCACATATGCACCATGGAGTACTATGCAGCCACAAAAAATGATGAGTTTGGATCCTTTGTAGGGACACAGATGAACCTGGAAACCATCATTCTCAGCAAACTGACAAAAGAACAGAAAATCAAACACTACATGTTCTGATTCATAAAAGGGTGTTGAACAAGGAGAACACATGGACACAGAGAGGGGAGCATCACACACTGGAGTCTGTTGTGGGGGGCTAGGGGAGGGATAGTGGCAGGGAGGATGGGAAGGGATATTGTGGGGGAAAATGTCAGGTATTGGTAATGGGGGGATGGTGGCAGCAAACCACCTTGCCATGAAAATACCTATGCAACAATCTTGCATGATCCACACATGTACCCCAGAATCTAAAGTATAATAAATTTAAAAAAAAGAAACTCACTCAAAACTGCACAACTATGTGGAGCTGAATAAACTGCTCCTGAATGACTACTGGGTAAATAAAAAAATTAAGGCAGAAATAAACAAGTTTTTTGAAACCAATTAGAACAAAAACACGGCATACCAGAATCTGCAACACAGCTAAAGCAGTATTGAGATGGAAATTTATAGCACTAAATGCCCACAGGAGAAAGCAGCAAAGATCTAAAATCAATACCCTGACATCACGATAAAAATAAAAAGAAAGAAAGAAAGAAAAAAACTAGAGAAGCAAGGGCAAACAAATTCAAAACCTAGCAGAAGACAAGAAATAACTAAGATCAGAGTAGAACTGAAGGAGATAGAGACACACAAAAAACACTTCAAAAAGTTAGCGAATCCAGGAACTGGTTTTTTGAAAAGATTAATGAAGTAGATAGACCATAGCCAGACTCATAAAGACGAAAAGAGAGAAGAATCAAATGGACACAATAAAGAATGATAAAGGGATCACACTGATCCCACAGAAATACAAACTACCCTTGGGGAATAGTATAAACACCTCTACACAAACACATTAGAAAATCTAGAAGAAATGGATAAATTCCTGGACACACACACAGTCCTAAGACTAAACCAGGAAGAAGGTGAATCTTTGAATAGACCAATAACAAAATTAAGGCAGTGATTTACAATCTATCAACCAAACAATGCCCAGGACCAGACAGATTCACAGCCAAATTCTACCAGAGATACAAAGAGGAGCTAGTACCATTTCTTCTGAAACTATTCCAAACAAGAGAAACAGGACTCCTCCCTAACTCATTTTATGAGACCAGAATCATTTTGATATCAAAACCTGGCAGAGGTACAACAAAAAAAGATTTCAGGCCAATATCTCTGATGAACACTGATGTGAAAATCCTTAATAAAATAGTGGGAAACTGAATCTAGCACCACGTTAAAAAGCTTATCCACCATGATCAAGTAGGCTTCATCCCTAGGATGCAAGGCTTTTTCAACATACACAAATCAATCAACGTAATCCATCACATAAACAGAACCAATGACAAAGATTATGTCAATAGATGCGGAAAAGGCCTTCAATATAATTCAACTCCCCTTCATGCTGAAAACACTCAATAAACTAGGTATTGATGAAACATATCTGAAAATAATAAGAGCCTTTTATGACAAACCCACAGCCAATATCATATCACACTGAATGAGCAAAAGCTGGTAGCATTCCTCTTGAAAACAGCCACAAGACAAGGATGCCCTCTCTCACCAGTCCTGTTCAACACAGTATTGGAAGTTCTGGCCAGGGCAATCAGACAAGAGAAAAAAATAAAGAGTATTCAAAAAGGAAGACAGAACTGGAACAAGACAAGGAGGCCCACTTTCACCACTTTTATTCAACATAGTATTGGAAATGCTAGCCAGAGCAATCAGACAAGATAAAGAAATAAAGGACATCCGAATTGGAAAAGAGGAAGTCAGATTGCGTGTTGTTCACTGACGATATGATCGTATACCTAGAAAACCTTAAAGACTCTTCCAAACAGCCCCGAGATCTGATAAATGAATTCAGTAACAATGAAACAAAATAAAGAACCCAGAAATAAAGTCAAATACTTCTAGATAACTGATATTTGACAAAGCATATAAAAACATAAATTGGGTATTGGCCACCCTATGCAATAATTGGTGCTGGGAAAACTGGCAAGCTACATGTAGAAGAATGAAACTGGAGCCTAATCTCTCACCATATATGAAAATTGCCTCAAAATTAATGAAAGACTTAAATCTAAGACCTGAAACCATAAAAATTCTAGACAATAACATTGGAAAACTTGTCTGGACATTGGCTTAGGCAAAGAATTTATGACTAAGGCCCCAAATTCAAATGCAACAAAAACAAAAATAAATAAATGGGACCTAATTAAACTAAAAAGCTTCTGCACAGCAAAAGAAATAAGCAGTAGAGTAATCAGACAACTCACAGAATAAGAGAAAATATTTGCAAACTATGCATCCAACAAAAGACTACTCAGAATCCATAAGGAACTCAAATAAATTAGCAAGAAAAAGTCAAATAATCCCACAAAAAGTGGGCAAAGGACATGAATAGACAATTATTTTAAAAGATATACAAATGGCAAACAAACATGAAAAAATGCTCAACATCACTATCAGGAAAATACAGATTAAAACCACAGTGAGATACCACCTTACGCCTGCAAGAATGGCCATACTAAAGTCAAAAAATAATAGATGTTGGTGTGGATGTGGTTAAAAGGGAACAATTTTATGCTTTTGGTGGAAATGTAAAGTAGTACATCCACGATGAAAAACAGCATGGAGATGCTTTAAAGAACTAAAATCAGAAGTGCCATTCAATCTAGCAATCCCACTACTGGGTATCTACCCAAAGATCAGCCAACAAGTGGATAAAGAAGAAGTGGTATATACATACCATGGAATACTACTCAGTCATAAAAAGGAATGAAATAATGTCCTTTGCAGAAAGTTGGATGGACCTGGAGGCTGTTATTCTAAGTGAAGTAACTCAGGAATGCACGATCAAATATTCTTATGTTTTCAATTAAAAGTGAGAGCTAAGCTATGAGGATGCATAGGCATGAGACTGATATAATAGACTCCAGGGTCTCAGGAGGATAGGTGGGATGATGTGAGGAATAAGAAACTACATATTGGGTACAGTGTATACTGCTCAGGTGATGGGTGCACCAAAGTCTCAGAAATCACCACTAAAGAACTTATCCATGTAGCCGAAACCACCTGTACCCCCAAAATTACGGCAATATAAATTTAAATTTTTTTTAAATATTAAAAAATGGTAAGGCTGAAGGCCTTATTCAATTTGTCCAAGGGCACAACTGGTAAATAGAAAAGCAGGATGGATCAGTTCTATGTACTTCAATAAGCCATGTGTTTGTCTCAGTGTAACACTTTTCGACTTCGACTTCCCATTCCCTATTCCACAAATCTTAAGCCGCAATAGACAACTTATTATTCCCTACATCTGATGATTATGTATGTTAATGTCCCCCTGCTCTTGTTATTTTTTCTTCTTAGAATGCCTCTTACTCCATCTTCATGGGATGAAATTCTACTCACACTCAAAGCTCTCCTCAATCCATGAAGCCTCTCCTGATTTCTTCCAAATAAAGTCAACCATTCTTTTAAAGAAAGAAAGAAAAAGAAAGAAAGAAAAAAGAAAAAGAAAGAAAGAGAAAGAAAGAAAGAGAGGGGGAAATGAAAGGAGGGAGGGAGAGAGGAAGGGAGGAAGGAAGAAAGAAGGAAGGAAGGAAGGGAGGGAAGGAGGGAGGGAGGGAGGGAGGAAGGAAGGAAGTATGGATGAATTGGTCAGGCGCAGTGGCTCAGTGTCAACCCTACTTTGGGAGGCCAAGGCAGGCAGATTGCATGAATCTTGGAGTTTGAGACCAGCCTGGGCAACATGGCAAAACAGTCTCTACAAAAGCAAACATGGAGGAACCCAGTGGGAGGTAATTGAGTCATGGGAGCAGGTCTTTCTTGTGCTGTTTTCGTGATAGTGAATAAGTCTCACAAGATATGATGGTTCCACTGCACACACTCTCTTGCTTGTTGCCATGTAAGAAATGACTTTGCTATTCATTAGCCTTCAGCCATGATTTATTTTGAGGCCTCCCCAGCCATGTGGAACTGTGAGTCTATTACTTCTTTCCTTTATAAATTACCCAGTCCCAGATATGTCTTTATTAGCTGCATGAGAACCGACTAATACACTGAAATCTGAAGCATAAGTAAGAATTAACTCAGTGAAGAGGAGAGAAGAACATATCGCAGGCAAAAGAAGCTTATGCACAAAGATCCTTCTGTGGGTGGAATTATGACAATATTATGGACAAAAAAAAAAAAACAGGATGACTGGAGTGCAGAGAACAGAGAGGGGGCTAGGTACAGATGAAACCAGAGAGGGAGGAGGAACTCAATTATGTAGACCATGTAAGAGAGTTCTGTCTTTTTTTTTTTTTTAAGTAAATAATAATCCACTGTGCTTTGGAAAGATCATTCTGCTGTGGTGTAAAGAACAGATTGGTAAGGAGACAATAGTAGATACAGGTAGTTCAATGAGGGGGCTGTTACAGTAGTCTTGACAAAACAAGACGGCATGGAGTAGATATGAGTCATCCTCGAGTCTTCTTTTACTTTCATATCCCACATCTAATCCATTAAAAAATCTTGCTGACTGAATCCAAATGACCATATTCACACCTATATATTAAACTGAAATCCAAGCCACCCTAAGTTCTCCTCTAGGCTATATCAACTGTCTTATCTATTGTCTCTGCTTCTAATATTTATCCTATAGTTTATTCTGCACACAAAAGCCAAAGGGATTCCTCTACAAAGTAAGTCAAACCACACTATTCACCAGCTCAGCATTCCTCAATGGCTTCCCATCTCACTCAGAATAAACGTCCAAATCTTTCAAGGTGCTCTGTCATCTGGCCCCTACCAAGTCTGAGCCTGTCTCTTCTCACTCTCTCCTTTGCCCCAGCTAAGCCCATCTCCTCTCACTCTCTTCTTTGCCCCAATGGTCAGCTTTAAGCAAACCAAGCATGATCTAAACTCAGGCCTTGGAACTTGCTGTACTCTCTGCCTAAAATACTTTCCTTAAACATCGCATAGCCTCAACTTGAAACTCATCATTATATCTCCGTTTAGCCCCTCCTTATGTGGCTTCCTCATCTAAAACTGCTACTCCCTATTTTACACCCAAGAAAGTGAGGGAACAAGCCGTAGAGATACCTGGGAGAAAGGCATTTTAGGCTCTGGGAAAGGCAAATACAAAATAGTAAGATAGGGATACAAGGAATAGGAAGAAAGCCAGACAGACTGGAGCGAAATGGGGCAGTAGGAGGGAGGCTATGCTGCAGGTAACAATGACCAGGTCACACAGTGCTTGCGTCCACATCGTGGAGAGTTCCATGCTCTTGCTTTGAGATGGGAAGTCATCGAAGGGTTTTCAGCAGAGTAATGGTGTGATCTGACTTACATTTTATTTAACAGGTTTATTCTGCATACTGTGCTGAAAATTGACTTAAACAGGGCAATGGCAGAAGCAGGGAGTTTAGTTTTGAAGTTACCATAATAAGCCAGGTAAGAAATAATGGTGGCTTAGGTGAGGCAAAGAGCAGCAAAGTGGGGAGAAATACTCAGATTCTGAATATATATTGAAGGTAGATGCGCCTGAATTGGGTGATAGCTAAAATGCATCATGTAAGAGAAAGAGATTTGGGGCCTGAACAGTTGGTAAATAGAGCAGTCTTTAATTGGGATGAGGAAGACTATGGATTTGGGAAGAGTTATCAGCAGCTCAGTTTTAGATGTAGACTTCCAATGACCATTTGACATCTGTCTTAGTCTATTCAGGCTTCTTTAACAAAGTGCCATTTACTGGGTGGCTTATAAAAAATAGAAATTTATTTCTTACAGTTTTAGAAGTTGAATGTCTGAGATCCAGGTTCCAGAATGACTGGGTTCTGGTAAGGGCACTCTTCCAAGTTGCAGACTGTCTTCTTCTCATTGTATCCTGACATGGCAGTAAAAGTGTAAGAGAACTCTCAAGGGTCCCTTTAAATGAGCACCCAAATTTCATTCACTAGAGTTCCACCCTCATGCTGTAATCACCTCCCAAAAGTCCTTCCTTCAAGTACCTTCACACAATATGTAAATGCTGGAGGGACAGAAATATTGAGTTCATTGCAACATCCAAATGAAGATATCAATGAGGCAGTTGGATGTACAAGTCTGAATGTGGAGGATGGTCTGGGCAGGAGGTATACATTTGAAAGTCATCAGGGTATCAATGGTATTTTCAGCCGTGAACTTGGATGAGATCACCATGGAATGGCCTCTGCATGCAACTAAAAATCCAATATAGATTGCAGAAGAAAAGGAGAAGGTTCACAGTTGTAACACACATAAAATAATCATTCTGGGCTACAGCTTACTCAGAGGGAAGATACCTCTAGTGGGCAAGTGAAAAAATAGAGTAATGTAGATACATGGGTGTGCCAGGGGTCTGCACTGCTGCTCACAAATACCAAAGCCATAGTTAACCTCTCGGAGAATGTGTGGCCAAATTAACTCCCTGGGCCCAGCCCCAGCTGTCTGTTACAAATGACTCAAGCCTCCTCCAGAACCAAAGCCCTTACATGAATTACAATGCTAGGGTCACCCTCAAGCTGATTTACTACCCTGAACATAATTTTATATGTATGCTTTCTCCAACCACATCACTTTTGCTCTTATACTCCATTTCAGTCATTCATAAAAGCTCCTGGATCATAAGAATCATAGTGATGAGCATGATGATCCCAATTCTCTGAGCACCGACAAAGGGCAAGATATTGCAAACCCAAAAGAAAGAGGGAAACTCTCCACAGACAGCTCCAGCATAGAAGAGAGGGCAGATCTGAATATGGAAGTCATAGGACCCAATTTATGGGGTGTGGGAGATAATGAAATGTGTGGGATGTAATGGATGGAGAAGATTTTCTACTATGTCAAGTGCATACTTGTTAGCATTAGTGTTCTTACTACTGCAGCCACTGCTCCCATCAGCTCCACCCACATCATTATCATCATCATCACCAGACAGTGATTTTATGGCAGCACATGCAGAAGCTAAGCCATAACCTCCCATCATTTCTTCCTCTCCTGCCCACTCCAAAGCCTAGTCTATAGGAGCAGCCAAAACCATGCCTCAGGCAAGAAAAATCAAGGTGACAATCCTGGGTTTCATATTTTGCCTATCTCTTACCTTTCTGCTTAACTGCCTGGCAGTTTGTAGAGTAGTTACTTCTTACTAACCTGCAGTCACATGTGCTAGCTAACAGCATAATTTTCCTTTTCAGTTGTGTTGGTTAAAAATCACAGATGACCTGCACCCCAGAGCATTTGAACTGTGAGATGCATTTTGGGAACCCTATATTCAAAGTACTCAGAATTCACATAAACAGCTGAAGGTTACTAAGAAGTAGAGTTCCCTTTGGCACTATGAAAGATGATAGAATTTTTATACAGATAAAATAATTCATCCAATTAATTCATTTTTAAAATATGTGAGTTCCACCATATTCTAAGAAAATAGGTGATGTATGAGTGAAGTGATGATTTGTAATTAAATGAGAATATAATTATTAGCAAAGTAGATATTTTCTCTGCATTCATGGAACTTAAAGTATAGTGGGGGAGATAAATAGTAATTAAATGAATACCTCCATAATATAGACATTGTCATATATGATGTGGAGGAAAAGAAATAAGTACTATGAAAGAATACAGTAAATGATATTTTTTATTTTGGATATGGTGAGAAGAGAGAATCAAGAAAAGCTCCTCTGAGGAAGTGGCACTTAAGCTAAGATATAAAGACAATTAGCTACGGAAAGCAAGGGTGAGGCATGAGAAGAAGTTTCTTCTTGACAGAAAGCACAGCATGTGCAAAGTTCCTAAGGTCTAGAAGAAACTGAAAATGATTGTGATGAAACCAAAGCAATAAATGCAAAATAGTGATTGACTGAGGCTGGGGCCATGGGAGGGAACCAGCAGCGAAGGGGCAGAAGGAAATATTTCAGAGAGATAGAAATGTTTTACGTCTTGATTAAAGTGATGGTTACCTGACTATATACAATTGTCAAAATACATCAAACTATATATTTAAAATCACTAAATCTTATTGCGTGTAAATTATTCTTCAATGAAGGTTGGAGAAAACACAATGAGATTTTTGTCTTTTCCTTTTAAGTGATAATTTTTGGTTCACTTAATATAAAAAAGAAAGCAGAAAAATGCACAAACTACTAAATTAAATATATTTGTTTATGAATTTTTTACTTTTTTATTGTTCATGGCCCATTTGTTTAAAAAATAATTTACAATGAAAAAGGCAGACTTAGAATTCTAAGGGACATTTGATATTTACATATCTATGGCTAGAAGTAAGGCACTTAAACTTCTTAACCTTTGTTTCATCTGTGAAAATGGAGAGAAAACCATCTCTCATATTAGGTTGTTGTTGAGTGGGTGATCTCATTTAATCACAGAAAGATGTTAGTTCCAATAGATAGATAATAGGTCCTTCTTCTCTGTCATTCTCTTTGGAATCTAAAATTCAAGCACATTGCCAAGTTCTTCTGATAAATTCAGCCTCCATGAGAGGTGACAGGTCTCTGTACGGTGTTCTGGTTATGGGGTACCTTGTGGGTAGGACCCTTAAGGGAGCAGGAGATGAAGCAGTGGGAGATGGGAATAACTGGTATTGGGTGGTGTCACCTCTACCTCAACCTGTGGTCTGTTCCACCGCAATATGGCAGAAACATTATCCGGCCCCGGCAGGTCCCTGTTCATCTAAATCTTGCCTGAGATCCATGTGAAGAGACGAAGTACAGTAAGAGATGTTCAAACCTCTTCAAACAAAAGTGAAACAAGAAACTCAAGGAGAGTGTAAAAAAAGAAAAAATCTTTAGATGCTAAAGACCCTTTTAAGGTTTACCCAAACTCCATTTTGACTCTTCTTTCATCCTTTCTGTTTTTTTCCTTTTCATTTTCTTACTGTGGCTTTCTAAAGTCATAAGAGTAAAATCTGTAACCTTCTAACGTCATAAATAGTTGAAATTCATTGTTAAAGGCTAAAACAATTCACCCTGACTCCCTTTAGTTTTCAATTACCCCCCCAAAAAAATTTTTAATGAATAAAGGCTATCCTTTTAACCAATTTGGGGTGTCTACAGAGCAAAGAATTGTGTCAAGCGTCACCACAAAAATGCACAGGCAGAGGGCAGACAGGCAGATCACTTTTTGGAGGCTCGTAGACAAAGGAGGTGTTATGTGTAGTACAACCATTCACTGCAAAAGGATTGTTTAAGTGGAGATGACTAGTCGACACTCACACAAGAGGGAGCTTTCATACATAAATAAAGGCTGGCTGCCACAGAAACCCCTCCATCTGTTGCTGCCTATTGCCCAACTTCCAAGGCTCTGGCTGCATTAATTGAAAACATGGATGAATTTGTGTCCCACATGTTCAATTTTAGGAGTCACTGAGAGTTTGTTTTTGGGTAGGAACCGCTCCAGGCTGACTCTCCACTCCTCTAAGCTAAAGGGGTATCCATTTGGAGGCTTTAGGGCTGGCTGCTGTCTTTTTATCATTGATTCCTGATACTTTTCCTCACTGTTACTCTTCCCTCATTTGGATGCTCTAGCCATCGACATGGCTAGAGATGTGTTAAGCAGCTAAGCCTCTTTCACTCTGGAGCCCAATTCAAGGCAGCGCTTGAGTAGAACACTTTCCTCTGCAGAGTGAACAAACAATCCCCAAAGCATGCGCGGATGTGTGCACTGGAAAGGACACTTTTTGGCCTTGGCAGGGTATGCCCTTACTATCTTCTGAAGGGGTTAATGTGCCACAAGTTTCAGAAAGTAATCAGAAAGGAAAAAAAAGGTCCTCAGCAATGGCAAACCAGCTTCACGGAATACTACTGGTTGTGCACAGAAATAGATTTTGAATTGAGCATTGTTGATGAGTTGACTTTACTTCTCGTTGCCATCTGATGGAGATAAGGCAAGTATAGTTGTCAGCTGTTTTGCACCTAAAGGACACTGAGGTGCCAATATGTGAAATAATACACAGTCTCAAAAAGAATGACTGATGTAATCAATTCCTGACTAACAACTTGGAGCTCTCTCTGTTAGATCACACAAGCTTGAAAATAACCACCTCGCTTTTCCAAAGAACGTTTGCATCCCCTACAGGACAACAAAATGGTGGGAGTGGGAGAGAATCTGAATTCATGTTTAAGCTGCCTAATGCTGAATCACATTCCTGATGTTTTGTGTTCGTGAATGAAGGGTTTTCTACTTATTTGCTGGAGAATAACAGTGTGTCACAGAAGTTGTGTAAAGCTAAATCCAGAAATCAAAACTTGTTTTCCACGATATCCCTTCATCTTTTTGGTCCACCTGAACACATTCTTTCTTATATGAAATGTAAAGAATAAACTGTCATCTGCACAAAAAGACTTTTGAAAATTAGATTTGTAGTAGCAAATGGAGCTAATTGGTTTAAAATACTAAAGGGTCTCTTATTTAGCATCTGCTTATAAATGCAATATATTTCGAACAATAAATCTAGGAACTGTAGTCACATTGAATGCATTCTACAACACCTGGTCTTTTGCAGGTGGCTGGATGAACTGACTTAGCCCACAGCCAGCTTTCTTCTAAAAACTTCTAAATGAAAGCCAAGAAAGAATTAACAGGAAAGTTGGAAGTCACATGCACACAGTTGAAGAAAGCATATTGTCTTGATTTTGGCTTGAAATCTATGCTAAGTTAGCAGTAAGAAACACCTCGTTTCTTAAAACATCAATGGTTTCAGGTTCTATTACAGCACTGTTCACTTTTGTGGACTTAAAAACATGAAAAAATTTTGAGCTTGCTCTCTAAACATGCCCATAGATTCAGAATAAGATGTACTCCCTAATTTTTTTTCCTCATTTTTAGTATGTTTGGCTCATATTCTATTTCCTGGGTAGACTGGCATGTAGATTTATTTTATTAATTGTTGACATCAATGGAGCTGTTCTGAATATTTGTTTTTATCCCCCAATAACTTCTTAGACTCTTTAGTGTTTCAAGTATAATATACAGATGCTGTTGAAATAGTTTTACGGTTCTAAAGTTTTTTAGGGGTTCCAGATCAAGGTTTACTTAATGAATTTTGGTCTTGTAAAAGGTACTCATAACTCTTGTTAAATTTTTGCATGTTTTTTTCTTTAATTCAAGTTTGCCAAAGACAGAAAATGGGGCTAATCCAAGATAGAAGTAGAAACAAAGTGAATAAAGTGTTCCTCTATTTTGATAAGGGCACTGGGTTAACATGTGAATGTCGGTGTCAACATCCCAAGTCAAAGATAAACATGGCTGGCTGGGCTGCTCTTACTTCAGATGTGGGTGACATTTTTCTTGGTTAATGAACGTTTCTTTTCTGCAAAAGAAAGGTTTTATCTTATGTTCCATGGCTTCAGGCCAAAAGAGTTCTTTTCTTCTCTTTTACATTCACCCTTTAACAAAAATAATGAAATTCCTTCTTTTTCACATTTATCTTTGTATTTTTGTTAATGTCCTTTTGCTTTCATTTTATTACAACTTTTGTACCTCCAACTTTTGTTGAGAAAAAATAGATTCACTTAAATTAATGCTTATTTTAGCCCTTTCTCTTAAAACATTTAAGTGCGTTTGTTATTGTAAAAGGTACGATGTTTCTTGGGTCTGATGTTGTTAAGTGAGTATAGCTTCATGTTTATGTTGCTATGGACATTGAAAATTAGTTTTCTTTTATTTGCCTGAGGTTTACTTTACCACTGCCTGGTTGTTATAGGAATAAAATAAATCCAGTCATTTGTTTCTGAAAGAATGTGGTTATTATCCATGTCCTTGGATTTTAACACTACCTTAAAAAAAATAAAAAAATGGCTGAGTACACCAGAACCCTTGCAATAATACTTGGATTCATACAGAGAACTTTGCTGACTCCCTTCTTCCTACCAAGAAAAACTCATGTGGTATGAGAGATCCTCTTCCTTTTTAGCAGTGGGAGAAATTAGTACTACCTTAAGTTGTGCGATGGGGCCATGTAATAAGTACTAATTACCTGACTGAGCCAGGTACTGTGATAAGTCAAGAACAGAATCAGAATGAGCCAGAATTGTATAGCAAGAAAAGGCAAGGTCATGCATAAGACAAAATTATGGGGAACTGAAATTAGAAACCTGCAAAGAAGCAAGTTTGCAGAGATGAAATTGAAAACAATATTGCATAGAAAAGCAGAGTAAAAGAGCTAGAGAGTGGCTGCCTGACGATTTCCACTTTTCCTGAGCCCTACCTGCATTTTCTACACTGAATGGTTCCCACCATTCTTTTAATAAAACTCCCTTTGCTTGAGCTTTTATTGTGTGGGCTTGCTTCCTTGTCAACAAATGTGCCCTAAGACTGGTGCTATCATTAATTTTTAAGGTAACTGAAACACTTCTTTTTGTCTGAAAAGTAGAAATGTCTTAATACCAAAATATTTATGTTAGTGACCCAATTCTGTGGAGAAAGAGAAGCTCTGTTCCTCCCTCCCACCAGTGACACTATCCCCCAAATTCTCACCCTGAAGAGGGCATGAATGATTGGGGGGCCAGGTTAGCATAGCATTTTCCTGGGTCCCAACAAGAGAAGGAAATGGGACTAACTAGCAACTAACCCAGCTGACGAATTCCATTTCTGTGCAAACACGTCCATCTGGCACAGACAGATTCTGATTTTATTTAAATCCTGCTCAGAATTAAATCCCCGCAACATCAAGCTGAAAAGGAGAACCAGATGTGAGATGGAGAGGGAAGCGGCTTCCTAACTTAATAAGTCCTTTTGAAATGGCATGGAGTGAGATGACTGTTAAATACCTGTGAGAGGATGTGGCAGAGAGCAACACTGAGGGGGTTGCAGGGACCTAAGGAGAGACATCAGAAGGGGTGGGGATTTTATTGTGTTTGCTTTTCTTTCTGGTCACACCTGTATTTGAGTCACCTGCCAGTATAATTAGGTCAGGATGCAGGTTTTGTAAAGAAAGAAAGTCATAACCAATTCGGAAGGTGTCAATGATTGAGTGATTGTGGTCAAAATGTTCTTCTGGGCTGATTTGCCAATAGACCCTGAAAAGCCATTGGATTGGAGTTAAAAATCGTAAGAAATGGAGAGCAGGCTTTAAAATTGTCTGCTCAGTCTTAGCACCTTTCCATTCCTGGCCCATTGCTTGTTCCCCTTCCTAAAGCTATTTCCTGTTTTTAAAAGGCTTCCAGGATACTTAGGAAATCATACAATCCCCTGATAAAATTCAGGGATGTGTCCAAAAAGTCATTCATATCTAGGCACAAATAACTGATAAGGCTACAGGTGAAAACACTCCCAGAAATATGCATTTTAACCTAAGGCAAAAGTGACTGGAGTATGAATCTCGGTTACAAGGTTTCAAGCATCAATGGGTTGCAAGAAGATATGTAAAAATAGGAGGGTTCTCCTGAAGTTATTTCAGGAGTTGTACCTCATTCAGTAAGCCGGCACCTGGACAAACATTTGGCTAAAATGGAGCTCATCTGACCCTGAGAATGACACTGACCAAGAATCACAGGGACAAATCCCCTGATACTCCTTCTCTACCAGGAAAAGAGACACACAGCTCCCGAGTTGTTCATCACAGTGGCAACTCCTAGAATGACCAGTAATCACTAAAGGGGGAAACAAAATCTCTGAGGAACTTCAGTATCAGACAAGCTCTAGGAAAATTACTTATGTAAATTCAGAATGCTGAACAAACCCAGAGCAGTATTAAATATTTTGTTGATATTCTTCAATTGAAAAAGATGTCAAAAACATGTAATGTTGAATAATGGGAGGTTCTTGGCCTCACCTGGTCTTCCTATCCATGCTCCAGTGATCCCATCTCCCCTAAAATTTCCACCCTTGTATTAGTCTGTTTTCACACTTCTGTAAAGAGCTGCCCAAGACTGGGTAATTAAAGAAAAAATGGTTTAATTGACTCACAGTTCTGCATGACTGGGAAAACCTCAGGTAACTTATAACCATAGCAGAAGGTGAAGAGGAAAAAAGGCACCTTCTTCACAAGGTGGCAAGAAGAAATGCTGAGCAAAAGGGGAAGAGCCTCTCATAAAATCATCAGATCTTGTGAGAACTCACTCACTATCACGAGAACAGCATGGGGAAAACCGTCCCCATGATTCAATTACCTCCACCTGGTCTCTCTCTTGACACATGGCAATTATGGGAATTATGGGGATTACAATTAAATATGAGATCTGGATGGGGACCATATCATCCATTCATACCTATACTGCCATCACCTCTACCCGACCACCCTCAGCAACACACATCAGTATCCTTATACCAAAATTAGAGTCACTGTACTACTAAAAGTCTATCTGAGGCTTGAGTTAGGATGAGGCAAGGAGCCAACAACTATGGCAAAGGAAAAAATTGAGCTAGTAATTAACACATGTAAGAGTGATTCACAAAGGAGTTACTATGCTTGCCAATTTGTTTCTGTCTTTGTTTTTCTTAACTCATAAAAGCAGAATTTGTTTGTTTCTAATGCAGAATAAGCCAGGCTTCATAATATATGCTTTCTCCCCTAAGAAAAGTGTTCAAAAATTAATTATATACCTGCAAAATTTAAAAATCTGTCATTGTAGTTTATGTTCCCGGTAGACAATGCAGCTTGGTTGTTTAGGGACATATAGAATAATCCGACACGTCATGATACCTTCAAAAGAGATTTTATCTAATGCCCTTTGCGAGTACTTCAGATTTATTTAATGGCATTCTGGTCAGAGAGGTTTACTTCCTCTTTAAAGGTGAGGCAAATTTTTATGGTGCAAGGACAGGAAGAATTTCCAAGGACAGGAAACTACTGGTTTCAGAAAGGAGAAAACATCTCAGGGAGAATCAATACCAAGTCAAGGATATTTGGATCTTGCTGTTAATTTGCATGGTGTCTAGTACTGACAACCTCACAGTTCCACCCTTGTTTTTCCTATATAAAGTAAGGATATTTGAAGTATGTGTGTGTGTGTGTGTGTGTGTGTGTGTGTGTGTGTGTGTGTGTGTGTATGTGTGAGAGAGAGAGAGAGAGAGAGACAGAGACAGAGAGACAGAGAGAGAGAGAGACAGAGAGACAGAGAGAGACAGAGAGACAGAGAGAGAGAGAGAGAGAGAGAGACTTTGCTGCCCTACTTTGTCTGCTCACAAACTGAAGGCAAAATGAGACTACCAAGTGCCTTTGACACAAGGTATGGTTTGTTTCTGATACCTCCTTCACCTCTGGATGGACACATGTTTTATTCAGCTCTTATGATGTCAGCTACTTCCTAAAAACATGGTTTCCTGCATTCTGGCCCTTATAATCACCAGCTGATTTTCTTCTCTTTACTTCCATATCCCTCATTGTTCAGATTGCTCTTACAAGAAAAACCTACACAACAAAGAGGGGAAAATCTGATACCATTGCATTTAGCACCACAACCAGTAGTCACTGCAAAACCCATTTAGAAAAAGGCTATTATTCTGCTTATAATCTGCTTTCATGATTGCTTTTAAATAACTTGAGGAGAAGATGCACTAAGGTAGAAAGGTTTGTGATCCATCTGTTGAGTGTATAATTTCCTTTTCATTGGCTAGCACAGTCCAGTAAAAAATATTATTAGGTGCACTAACTCAATCAGCAAACAAATGACAGGCAGATGGCCTTCAAAAACAATACAGCCCATGAATGCCACAGAGCCACAATGTGGGCCCCAGCTTTTAGGCAGCCTTTGTCTGAAAACACTCCACTGGGTTAAGTGATGCAAAATACGAAAGAAAGAGAGAGAAGCTGTGTGTAAATGAGGGAGAAGTTAACGGCCTCTAAAGTGCTCCATGAAAGGCTATGATAATTTTATTGGGAACAGAAAAAAAAAATAAATAAAAGCACCCCACTTAAATAATACAGCCCTGTGATGGTGCTGAAATCAAATACATCACATTTAGGTAATCCTTCTGTTCTAAATCCTCATTTTAGTCAGATTTTTTTTTCCTCTACAGGGACTTTATCTGACAGAATTTTCTCAAGTTTTGTTTCAGCTGAGTAATGCAACTTGGTGAGTAGAAGCTTTTGTATGAGAGAATTTCACGGGCTGAACAGGAGAAAAGAAAAAAAAGAGAAAGGAAGGAGGGACAGAAGGAAAGAAGACAGAGAAAAAAGACAAGAGAGAGAACGGAAGACTTTTAAGAGATTTTGAAAAATCAGTAAGGTCAGAGACTGGCCTGGGTAAATTTAAAGTCATGAGGATACGTAAAACCAATACAGGTTGAGCCATCCCAAATCCAAAAATCTGAAACCCATAATGCCCCCAAATCCAAAACTTTTTAAGCACCAACATGACTGACTCTCAAGAAAAATGCTCATTGGAACATTTCAACTTTTGGATTTTCAGATTTAGGGTGCTCAAGCAGTGTAATGCAAATATTCCAAACTCTGAAAATATGTGAAATCCAAAACACTCTGATTCTAAATATTTTGGATAAGGGATACTCAGCTTGTATACCCTTTGCTGCTTGACAATGGTGAGCAGAGAATTAGCTCTTATCCTAGCCAATCCACCTATCATCCTTAGGGTTTGAGCTTTGGTTCATTTGGTCAATAATGGTAATGGATATAGGCTGAATAATCCACACATCTCCCGATGAGTGGTGGTGGTATGCCTGGCTCCATGATAAATTAAGATCTACCATGGAATCTATGTCCTTCAACTCAGAAGCAACTTAGTTTGATCAGCACAACTTTGTAATTATATACGTTTCTTACAACCTCTGGACTGACATCTATCTCTGACTTTTAGAAGAAAAAAGAGAAAAAAGCACAGTCATACCTGGCTGATATTTTAAAAAGATTTTTTCCTTGTAAAAATAATTCAAGCTTGAGCAAAAAAAAAATTGAAAAATATAGAACAATCATCGATGAACAACTCTGTTAATAATGTGCAACATGTCCTGCCTGTATTTTTTCTTTGTATATTTTGCACATTTGAGAGCATACTATTTTGCATTCTTTTTAAAAACTTAACCTTATATCAAAGTTTTTATAAATATTATTTTAAACAGCTGCATAATATTTTATTGTTTGTGTGGAACAGAATCTTAACATCTTTAAGAGAACTATGTTGACCTGTATGTCTTGCTACTTGCTAGCTTTGTAAATTTAGAAAATTAATATAACCTTCTGAGCCTCAATGTTGTGAAGATTGAATTAAATAATCCCTGTAAAGAGTTTAGTACATTGCTTGGTACATAGCAAGTATTCAATAAAAGTTATCAATGATAATAACTTGTCCATAAAAATCCTTATTCCTATTTCAGTTAATTGCCTTAGGAAAGATTCTTAGATATGAAGGCAAAGGATCTAAACACAGTTAAGATTCTTAATGCATATAATAAAACTTTTCCATGTATGTAATAATAATTTATGTCCTACAAGTAATGGAGAAGTAACTTTCTTCTTACCAAGCCTTTGCCTACAAAGATAATTTTTTTAACTTAAACTTATTTAATAAGTTAAAATATGATATCTCGGGTCAGGCGTGGTGACCCATGCCTGTAATCCCAGCACTTTGGGAGGCAAGGCAGTGGAATGTCTGAACTCAGGAGTTTGAAACCAGCCTGGGAAACATGATGAAATCATGTCTCCACAAAACATACAAAAAACTAGCTGGCATGATTGCTTATGCCTGTAGTCCCAGATATTCAGGAGGCTGAGGTGGGAGGATTGATTGATGCTGAGAGTTCAAGGCTGTGGTGAGCTGTGATCATGCCACTGCGTTCTAGCCCAAGCAACAGAGTGAGACCCTATCTCAATTACTTTTTTAAAATAATAAATAAATAAATAAATACCCCCCCAACACACACACACACACACACACACACACACACATACACACACATACACACACTATTTTATTACTTGTTAAACTGGAATTTTTAAATTTTTTTCAGGGAATATTAAACATTACATTTTCTTTCTTTTTATGTGTGTTAATTGGTGAATTTTCTGTTATTATCTGTTGCTGTCTGAGTCACTTTAATTCCTTTTTCAAAATCATCCAGAGCCATATCTATAGTATGTCTCCAGTGTCATCCCACACCCCACATTCCACACCCTGTGATGGCAGAAATATCTGTTTCCACCTACTTAGTCAATTTCTCATTCTCTCCCTTTCTCTGTCCCTGCCCACCTTCCACCTCCTTCTCCCTTTCTCTGTTAGATAGAGCTAAGCTCACTAAGGCAATGCTTCTCAATCTTGAATAATCTTAGAGAATCTTATTAAAATGTAGGTTCTGAATTTCTAATAAACACCCCAATAACACTGATGCTGTTAGCTTTTCAACCTACTCTGTATTAATTACTGGTAGTATCTTGTAGTTGATCCAAGCTATTAGAGCCCATGAAAAGCACCTCCCTTTGTGATTTTCAATTGTTGAAGGAAAAAGCTGCAGATGAGAATTTGCCAAGGGAAAACTATAAAAACCCATGGTCCAAGGTCCAATGTGAGGTCTGCAATTTCCCATTCTAGTGGGTGATGTCAGGATTTGAATTAGCAGTTATCAATTAGTTTTGATTTTAAAAGTTCATTGACACTGTAGCATCTAACAGCTTATCTGCCATGATCTTCCACCACAGACCTCCGTGGGTTCTGGTATCTTGCTAGCCACTCTGGCTTTACTGCCTGTTAAGGATAAATAGTCTTGCCTAAGATAATTAAATGTTATCATCCAGCTTCTACCATTCTGGAATCCTGGAAGATGAAATTCCAGGAGCTCCATTTCATGGTAACATCTTTTATTGTCAACACAGCCTGCAAATAAAGTTAAAACTGAGTTTCTCAAAGATGCTGTAGGCCCTCTTGCTAATAAATTCCACACTGCCTCAGGGAAGGTTAATATCTTCCACAGCCTGCCAAGAAGCAGAATCAAGCAGTAGGATCTGTTCTTGCAGAATCAACCCTTTCTAACACCACTGCTTTTCTTCAGGCTTTGACCCTTTCCAAAACACTCTGCCAAGGGAGTTCCAGTGTCCCCACTTCATCACCATGTCTAAGGGCCAAGGAGCCATTACAGGATCATATTAGAATGAATTCCAGGCATCCTTACCAGTGCCCTGAACCTCAAGTCATGGGTGAGTCCTCCAGTGTCAACACATTTTCCTCTTGTTGGCCTTAAATTCTATTCCCTTCCCCCACCATCCTAATCCAACAAGATATCCATTCCCACAAATGTTATCATGTTCCTGTCCATAACCATTAGCCAGCATGGGAGAGTCTTCTGGTGTTTAAGCTCATTCCTCAGAGTTGGAACAGTATTTCTCTACTTTCAGCTGTACCAAAACCTGACCTTGTCATCAGTCTGGAGGCAATAAGGGAAGTGAAGGGAGTTCCAGAGCAGTGCCAAGGATATCTTGCAAGACACTTGCCTCAGATGAGGTCTTTGCAAGGTCTCCAGGCAAGAGGAATCTGCTATCTTCTAGTTATCCCACTAGAAATGGAATAACTGTGTATATGAGTCTGTTCTCATGTTGCTATGAAGAAATACCCAAGACTGGGTAATTTATGAAGAAAAGTGTTTTAATTGACTCACAGTTATACATGGCTGGGGAGGTCTCAGGACACATACAATCATGGATGAAGATACCTCTTCACAGGGTAGTAGGAGACAGAATGAGTGCAAGCTAGGGAGATGCCAGATGCTCATGAAACCACCATATCTCATGAGCCTCAGTCACTATCATGAGAATAGGATGAGGGAAACCACCCCCATGAGACAATCACTTCCCAGCAGTTCTCTCCCACAACATGAGGGGATTATGAGAACTATAATACAAAATGAGATTTGGGTGGGGACACCACCAAACCAAATCATTCCACCCTTGGCTCCTCCCAAATATCATGTCCTCACATTTCAGAACACAAGCATGCCTTTAAAACAATCCCACAAAGTCTTAACTCATTCCAGCATTAACTCAAAAGTCCAAGACTAAAATCTCATCTGAGATGAGGCAAATCCCTTCTGCATATGAGCCAACAAAATCAAACACAAGTTAGTTCCTTCAAAGAAACAATGAGAGTACAGACGTTGAATAAATACACCCTTTCCAAGAGGGAGATATGGTCAAAAAAAGGGGCTACAGGCCCCATGCAAGTCTGAAATTCAACAACGCAGTCATTAAATCTTAAAGCTCCAAAATAATTTCCTTTAACTCCATGTCTCACCTTCAGGTCACACTGATGCAAAAGGTGGGCTCCCATGGTCTTGGGCAGCTCCACCCGTGTGGTTTTGCAGGATACAGCCCTCCTCCAAGCTCTTTTCACAGGCAGGCATTGAATGCCTCCAGCTTTTCCAGGCATATGAAGCAAGCTGTCAGTGTATCTACTCTTCTGGGGTCTAGGGAATGGTGGCCCCCTTCTCATAGCTCCACTAGGCAGTTCCCCAGTGCAGACTCTGCGCAGGGGCTCCAACTCCACATTTCCTTTCTTCACTGCCCTAGCATAGGTTGTCTGTGAGGGTTTCAACCCTGCAGAATACTTTTGCCTGGACATCCAGGCATTTCCATGCATCCTCTGAAATCTAGGCAGAGGTTCCCAAACCTCAGTTATTGATTTTTGTCCACCCAGAGGCTCAATACCGTGTGTAAGTCACCAAGCCTTAGGGCTTGCACCCTCTGAAGTAACAGACTGAACTTTACCTTGGCCCCTTTTAGCTACAGCTGGAGCTGAGGAAGCTGGGACATACCATGTCCTGAGGCTGCACAGAGCAAGGGGACCCTGGGCCTGGCCCAGAAAACCAGTCCTTTTGCCAAAGCATAGCAAGAGCACCTTTATTCTGGTTCCAACAAGTTTTTCATCTCTATCTGAGACCACCTCAGCCTGGATTTCATTGCCCATATCATTATCAGGATTTTGGTCAAAGCCATTCAACAAGTTTCTAGGAAGTTCCAATTTTTCCCACATCTTCCTATCTTCTGTACCCTCCAAGTATCTAAGAAGTTCCAAATTTTCCCACATTTTTCTTGTCTTCTTCTGAGCCCTTCAAACTGTTGCAACCTGTTGAAGCCATCACCCAGATACAAAGTTGCTTCCACATTTTTGGGTATTCTTACAGCAGCACCCCACTACCTCATTACCAAAAACTGTATTAGTCCATTTTCATGCTGCTATAAAGAACTGCCCAAGACCAGGTAATTTATAAAGAAAAGAGGTTTAATTGACTCACAGTTCTGAATGCCTGAGGAGGCCTCAGAAACTTACAATCATGGCAGAAGGCACGTCTTCACAGGGCAGGAGGAGAGAGAATGAGTGCAAACGGGAAATGCCAGATGTTTTTGAAACCATCAGATCTCATGAGCCTCACTCACTATCACGAGAACAGTATGATCCAATAACTTCCCACTGGGTCCTTCCCATGACATGTGGGGATTATGGGAACTACAATCAAGATGATTTTGTGGTGGAAACAGCCAAACCATATGACTTTGTTATCTTCCTTAGGTGAATAACACCTACTTCTAGCATTGGTCAAATAGGAAGAACAGATAAAAAGTTAAAAGTACCAGAGTTTAGTTTGAATTGTGTACTGATTAGGTAAAACCTGTCTGCAAAGCTTATAGTTCTCTACTTTAGGTTTTGTCCTGATAGAAGCATAGCTTTCATACTTTAAAAGGCTACACTCTGCCACAATAGTCTTGGCTTTAGTTGTGTGAGCTTCTTTAGTAAATTGTAGGTTAATCTTTGAAAATGTTCAACTGAAAAGGCCTTTGGCCAAGGTTTGGAAGGTTATCTTTTAAAAAGAGAAACCACCTTGCTTCCTCCAGATATTTATTCCACTGGAAATGTTTATTGAAAATTAGAGAGCATCCTTCTCCTTCTTTATATTATTCTTTCTCCCTCCTTAACCTCCTGCTTCTCACTAAATAAGTTTGAACACTCTGGACTGTGTGTACTTTTAACATCTTAGGCTGAAATGAGGCAGTTGAGCAAAGAGAAAATTTAAGTCATCATTACTCACATCAAAATATGTATTATTAATATGTGCACATGGGAATAACCAAGTTTAATTCCAAATTTTTATCAGAACAGATGAGAGGGCTATCAGAATTTTCATTTGGAGAAGGAGAAAATAAAAATGAACCTGGGAGACAGATCTGTGAGGTATGGATGTGCAGAGTCCCAAATGAGCCTGACGCCTCTGAGCGTTAACACATGGTCCCCCATCAAAGGTCTGTATATGCAACTCAGCTGCTGCACTGACAGAAGATTTGGTGTTGTTAACACACACTTCATTAAAATACCAGCTAAAATCCAAGTTTCAAATCCCAGTTTGTGTTAGTTGATAAAACTCAATTGCCTCTAATTACTGTTAGTGCCGCTTTAAAATAATATTTTGTTGTAATAAAGGACTCAATATGACAAGTGAGAGCTGGCCCACTGAACTGGAAACACCAGAGGGAATGTGTGCACACACAGCATTCACCGCACGCCTGATTTGTTCTTCTGAACATTTTCCAAGCACCTAACAGAGGAAAAAAATGACCAGTCTTCAAATGGATTTTGAAAGGCTGGAGATGACTCAAACATTAGATACTGTTTGCATCTCTGCTTGGTCACCGCAGCTTGCGAGGTGGAGCACTGAAGTCAAATGAGACAGGCAGAATTGTGGTTTTCCAATGCTTTCATGGAACATGCACCAAAAATAGCCAATGTTCTCTTCTTGCAATGTTTCTACTTACTTCCTCCACCTGCTTCCTAAAAGATTGTCAACATTAGCACATTTGATAAGATGAAACATCTTCAAATATTAAAAGTTGTTGGCCTTAGCATTGTAAAAGAAAGGAGAATCTTCTCTTTCACCAATCTCTTCTCCTCACTGTAATCCAAAAATAATGGTCTTAAGATTTCTCCGGTAGGCTGAGCTACTTTCCACCTCTGCCCTTAATTCTTGCTTCTGCCCCAAACCCATACTCCCTCCATCCTACCTCTCCTAACCTAACTCCTACTCAACCTTTATGTCTCAGTTCAAACTCTAATCCTGAGGGAAGCTGTCCTGACCCTCATATTTAAGTTCGGCCCCCATTGTATACACACTGTCATTACATCCTACATGTCTTCTTCAGAGCATTTTGATCAAAGCCATGATTATTTTATTTCCGTAACTATTTGTTTAATCTACTCTCTCAATTAAGCTCAAAACATATGCACCCCTCTATCCTGTCTGTTTACAGCCAGATACGAAGTACATAGACCATAGTGACTAACTCCTAGTAAATAGCAAAGATCAAAAAATTGAAGTGACTTTTTAAAAGTATTAAGAAGACTAAGATACTTATAAGCAGGTGTTGGTACAAATAAGGCAATATGTTTGATGAGTGCTGGTTTCAGCAGCACATATACTATAATTGGAATGACAAAGAGAATATTAGCATGGCCCCTGTGCAAGGATGACACACAAATTCGTGAAGTGTTCCATATATAATTGCTTTCAATAAAAATTGTTATAATTAAAATGTTTGGTGAAACAGACCTCACTCAATGAAACAAAAAGGAGAATCTTCTCATCTGTTGGTAAGGACCTCGGAGGAAGTTCTCAAATCCTCTTGGAGAAACCCAAGTTTATAAATTGACAAGCAATTCTCTGTTAAGAAAAACAATCCTCTCAGTGTTCTGTCCCACATGAACAGGTGTCCTAGATTGGTTCATATCAGAACTATCTCTACTTCTGCCCAGAGACATCTCATTGTTTAACTCCTGCACAGCCATAAATTCCATCCTGGCTCTAAATTCTCATATCATACTCTTGAGAAATGTCTCAGGTATCGATCTCCTTCAAACTTCCAGCAATGGAGAACAAAAATGATGATGTCAAGTAATATTCATAACAATAATAACAAATTAATAGTAAGGTGTTCTTTGGCTGACTGGTATCCATTCCACGTTCTCTGGCAGTAGGTTCCTGATATCGTTAGTGGAATTGAGAGTTCTCCAATAGTCCTCAGTTGTTCTCTGTCTCTCCTGGATAGGATATTCAGATGCCTACTTCTTGGAATTTCAGTCTTGAGAAAAGTAGCAATAAGACAGAGAAGGTTTGAGTTCATTCATTTTAAGCCAAGATTATTGGGGAAATCCTCTCCATAGCTCTTTGCCACCACCTTGAACTGCCAGTACTCCTTCCACCCTTGGACCAGAGTGCCCTGAGTAGCCTGTCAGCTGGCCAATATCCTTCCAATTAATATTATTTTGCTTCAATGGCCAGATTCTGTTCCTGTTAGTTTCAAACTAAGTTTTGACCAAGTTATCCTGATACCGTGATTATGAAGGTATAAAGATGATAACAAATTCATGAGATTTTATAGAAATCTTTTTTTTTTTTTTTTTTTTTTTGAGACAAGGTCTCACTCTGTTGCCCAAGCTGGAGCTCAGTGGTATGATCACAGCTCACTGCAACCTCCACCTCCCTAGCTCAAGCTGTCCTTCCACCTCAGCCTCCCAAGTATCTGGAACTACAAGCATGCACCACCACCCATGGCAAAGTTTTATATATTTTGTGGAGACAAGATCTCGCTATATTTCCCAGGCTGGCCTAGAACTCCTGGGCTCAAGAAATCCTCCTGCCTCAGCTTCCCAAAGTGCTGGGATTACAGGTACGAGCCACTGCGCCCAGCCAGAAATCTTTATCAAAGCTCAAGTCATTGTAAGATTACTATGTTCATTTATTCGGATAACTTCTTTAGAATTAAGTAATTCAAACGTAAACAGTTTTCTGTTACTCATTTAACAAATGAAACGCTAGTGCACCAAACAATTCTACAAAGACCAGAATTATGATATAATCTAATCTCTATTCTTTGAATTTGTATTGTTGTTTTAACTTTCATAAGCATTTGCTGAATTGAAGCATATATACAATTTTTCTAAAATTATCTCAGTGTTTCCCTATTGAAATATTTAAATGTTCTAGCTGGGTGCTGTGGTTCCCACCTGCAATCCCAGCATTTTGGGGAGCCAAGGTGGGTGGATCACCTGAGGTCGAGAGTTCGAGATCAGTCTGGCCAACACGGTGAAACCCTGTCTCTAACAATAATAATAATAAAAAAAAAATTAGCTGGGCATGGTGATACATGCTTGTAATCCCAGCTACACAAGAGGCTGAGGCAGGAGAATTGCTTGAACCCAGGAGACGAAGGTTGCAATGAGCCGAAGTCACACCACTGCACTCCAGCATGAGTGACAGAGCAAGACTTTGTCAAGAAAAAAAAAGAAAGAAAATAAAAAATATTTGAACATTCTAAAAATTATTTCTGTATATAAAATCAACAGCTATCATCATCATTGTTAACGTAGAACATTTATACATCAACTAGACAATAGAATTTTATGATATAAAGGTCTTAAGAAAAATTTTACTTCAAGTTAAGTCTAAAATGCTTACTTACATTTAAAAGTGCGTATTTGTAAGCTGTATCAGACAGCTATACTACATAACTAACCACTTCAAGACTTAGTGACTTAAAAACTACAACTATTTATTCTTGTTTATATATTTATAGGTCTGCTGAAGGTCAGCTGGTCTGGGCTGGTGACTCAAGCTGCAGGATTAACTGGATGTGGCTCCTCACTGCATGTTGGGCTCAAGTCTACTCTGTAGCTGGGCATTCTGGGCCCAAGGCTGATGGAGCAGCAGCTGCTACAGGAAGCTCTTCTCATGACAATAGTAGAGGTGGAAGATGGCAAGTCTATTGCACAAGCGCATTCCAGCCTTTGCTTATATCACAACCACCTACATCCTATTTTGCAAAGTATATCACAGGGCCAAGCCCAACATCAAAGGAAGGGGAAATATATTTCATACATATGGGAAGGGAAAGAAGTGAATATTTCCTAAATAATAATTCAAACTGTCATATAAACTAGCAATGCATCTAAAAGGCACACCTCACTTATTTACATAATATTGTTATGCTCACTAGATATAATGGCAACCTTCTTGATCATGTATAAATTCAAGAATAGCAAAAGTGACATTGCAATTGGCAATGAGTTAATTGGCTCTTCACAGTCTAAGGCTGAAGCTGAAACCACATAGTAGATTAGAGATGAATTCTTAGGCAAAAGCGGAAACATCAATTCACTCAACAAGTTGTTCAAAGTTACACAGCTTTGTAGTGGCATAGCTGGGTTTTAAACCCAGATTTTCTCAACTCAGATTTCAGGTTCTTAAGCACTAGGCAACAGTGCTGCACGGTAGGTATTATGTCTCTATTTTGGAAAGGAAAAACTGAAGCATAGAATATCGAAGCGTTAAATATTTACTATTTGCCAGCCTTTGAGCCACAGAGTTTATCTGCATTATTTCATTTTATCCTTAAATCTCATGAAGTAAGAGTAATTTTCTATAACTTACAGATAAAAAGATAATTGTTGAGGAAGCTTTTAAAGTGTACTTTTCTAAAGATAGGCAGGTAAACTTCATAAGCAGTCTATTTTGTATAAATATAAATATGATTTTCTATTAAACTGTATAACCATCCCCAAACACTCAGCAATCAGTCCTGAATGCTAGTACCTGAATCAATGCATCAGGACTCAGTGATTTCTCTATTATTGCCCCAGCAACCATATTTCCAAAACCAGACATCGTCTTAATACATGGCTTTACAACTGGTTAAAGCATTTGAATTTAAGATTGTCCAACACATATTAGTTGCTATAAATATGTGGCATGTCTTTTTCTTAATTCAAGCACCATCTGTGACTTTTTTTTTATTATAAAGGGAAGATAAGTGATATAATATATTTCAAGCATACTGTCTTTCACCATTAGGGGAAAAATTACCATTTAAAGGGAAAAGAGGTCTATATGTTGATTAAAACCTTCCATTTATATGTTCTATTGTCCCTATGTATGGAACATGCTGTCTCCTGTCACTGATTAAAAAATAATGATAATAATGAAATCATGCTTTTAGGAAATCTTAGTCACTGCCCATAGAATGCAATCAGAATTCTTTTAATTGGCACATTAACAATTCCTTTCAGATTATTGTACTTTGAAATGTATTCTTCAGTAAAATACTACTTTTGCAAAGCTTCTAACAAAGTATCATTAATACACCTTGTATTTCAAAATATAAAACTAAACTTTTCCACAATATTCTATATAGATATTATTTGACTCCATGTAGAGAGAATCTCAAACTAAAGAGTTGGGTATCCTTTGGATAATGACTTATTGTGAATTATACTATCCTCTGATTAACTGAAACTGGAATGACTGAATCAAAATAAAGCAAAAAAATTAGAAAACTCATTTGCTATCTCAACTTAAAGGTGATCACATAAAAAATAAAGTAATTATAAAGTAATTTCAATTATTTTAATGCAATGAGCTCACTGTTAGATGGGTAAAATACAGTCCCTTAAAAATTCCTGCTCACCTAGAACCCCAGAATGCGACCATATTTGGAAATAGGCCTTTGCAATTATAATTATTTAAGATGAGGTCACACTGGTTTAAGGTGTGCCCTAGGTGTAATCACTGGTGACTTTCTAACAAAACCATGTGAAGACACAGGCAAAAGGCCATGTGAAGACAGAAGCAGAGATGCAGTGATGCTGCCACAAGCCAGGGAACACCAGGAGCCACCTGAAGCTGGAAGAGGCGAGGAAGGATTCTCCCTGATAAGGTCTGGCCATGTTCTCACCCAAATCTCACCTTGAACTGTAGTTCCCATAATCCCCATGTGTCAAAGGAAGGACACGGTGGGAGGTAATTGAATCATGGGGGCAGTTACCCTCCTTCTGTTCTCATGATAGTGAATTCTCATGAGATGTGATGGTTTTATAAGAGGCTTTTTTTCCCCTTTCGCTTAGCACTTCTCCTTGCTGCCGCCATGTGAAGAAGGACATATCTGCTTCCCCTTCCACCATGATTGTAAGTTTCCTGAGACTCCCTAGTCATGCAGAACTGAGAGTCAATTGAGCCTTTTTCCTTTATAAATTACCCAGTCTTGGATATGTCTTTATTAGCAGCATGAGAACGGACTAATACGCTTCCCCAGAGCCTTCAGAGGAAATCGACACTTTTATTTCAGACTCCTAGCCTCTAAACTGTGAGAGAATAAACTTCCATTGTCTTAAGGCAGCAAGTTTGTGGTAATTTGCTAATGCAGACCTAGGAAGCTAATACAGCCTCAAAGCACAGATTTTTTCTATTTGGTCATATAAAAATCATTGATCCGATTCTGTCTCCAAATGGAATTCTATGTAACAATGGAGGTCCTGCTACATTGGAAATCCCATGTCCATCTTGTCTGCCAATGTATTTCTAGTGCCTAGTACAGCATTGGCACACAGTAGATGCTTAATAAATATTTATTGAATAAATGAATAAGAAATATACATTTCCCATGCTTTTGAATTTTCAACATAATTTGATTTCTGTGTGTTGCTCAAGTATGGGGCCAGCTTATGAGTTTTGTTTCTGACCAAGTTCACTGGCTTTTATTTAACAAATGTTGGAGCCAAGTATTGATGCCTAGTGTCTTTGAAAATAATAACTGGAAAAGAAAGTAATAGTAGCAGTAGCAGTGGTGGCAGCAGAATCTAAGAAGAAAATCCAACCCTTTCATCTGCAGCTGTGTGCTGGTCCTTTCACAAGCCCTTTATATAATTTCTGAGTCATCAATAAAGCTGAAATAACCTAACCACAGGATATCTGGAATACAGTTTTGACCAGCTGTGCCTATCAGACCTCTTCTTTAAAAAGTGAGCCTGTGTTGTGTTGTGTAATAAATTGTTACAGGGACCTTTCTAGAACTTAAAAGTTATTCTGGCATCTGGCTGAAAGTTACTGTGAGTATTCTGGAAGAATTTCAATAGGAATAGAAAGGACGGAGAAGTGAGTCAAGTCATTTCAGAACCATTCTTGAAGGGTAATGCCAGAATTCCAGAGGGATTTCAGCACTCAGCTAGAGGGCAGCAGAATTATTGCTGAAGTATTCCTTGTGGGGAGCTTTAACCTCATGGCCGAAGTGTATTCAAAACAATTCTGCTGTGATAGTAAAAATATATATATCCATGCTGTGCATTCCCAGAAGAGCATTTTGGCCTGCTTATTCACATGAGCCAAGAACTGAAAAAGAGCTGAGGGGCAAATTGGTAAAGTGCTACCACAGAGATTTCACTCTAAATGCCGGTTGGGGAAGCCTCGCCGTTTCAAAAGGTTAGAGACATTAGATGTTTTACAGGGTATGTGCTGAAATGAATAATTCATAGAAAAATGCTCCTAAGTCTATTCAAGTAAGATTATATGGTAAAGTAAGAGAAAATGCCAGATTAAAAAAAACTCCTTTCTATGTGATCCTGCAGAGTCCTCTAAATGAATCCTCCACATGTACCCTGTGCATAGCACTGTGGTGGGTACTCGGGAGATACAGCAATTTCATACCAAGCTAACTGAGCATATAGGGCATTCATATAGTCAACAATACTTATTTAACACCTACCACTAGGTGCTGAATACATTCTGAAACAACGTCCTTGACCTAAAACAGTGTAATCAAGTTAGAGAGACATCTAGGAAGAATAAATTGCCATCAGTCATAGAAAAATCAGCATTAAAAGTTTGTTCAGGACAGATTGAGCAGGGCAGTTAGTGAGCTTCTCACCCACCTTCCTACTTCAGTCCCATGCCTTTCCCACCCACTCTCTCCACAACTCAGAACTCCTCCCATGGCCTTGCAAGGTCTTGTGTGTTGGGAACTCTGATGCTACAGCCACCTTTATCTCTCTCGTAATCTCTCTCTCACTCTCTCTCCTTTTTTTTTTTTTTTGTTTTTTGTTTTTTGTTTTTTGTTTTGAGACAGAGTCCTGCTCTGTCACCCAGGCTGGAGTTCAGTGGCATAATCTTGGCTCACTGCAACCTCTGCCTCCCAGGCCCAAGTGATTCTCATGACTCAGCCTTCCGAGTAGCTGAAATTACAATCATGCATCAAGCCCAGCTAATTTTTGTATTTTTAGATGGGGTTTCCCCATGTTGTTAGCCAGGCTGGTCTCTAACTCCTGGCCTCAAGTGATGTGCCCGCCTTGGCCTCCCAAAGTGCTGGGCACCTTTATCTCTTGCCACTCCTCCCACTCAGCTTCAGCCAGCTCCTTTTGCCCCAGGCTCCTTGGCCTCAAGGCCTTTGCCCAGGAAACCACCTTAAGCCACTTGACATCTTGTCACATGGCAAGTTGATTCCCATCCTTTGGGTGTCAGCTTCAATGTCACCTTCTTAGACAGGCCTCCATGGCCCTGTCTATAAAGCACATATTTCATTTTATTCTTTATCTCAGCTCCTTTTTATTGTTTTCTTCTTGATGCTTACTCACAATTTCTAAGTATTTATTTGTTTACTTAAAGACTTTCATACTAGACTGTCAGGTATTATACCATGTCTGTCTCGTTCACCATTATGTATCCAGGTCTTAGCTCAGTGAGTATATAGTATTCAGTAAAGTTAGTATTTTACTAAGCACAGTAGTTGCTCATTAAAATGTATTGACTGAATGAATGACTTAAAGTGACCAATACTGGCACTAGCCCAACTTAATAAAAATAATAATTTTTTTTTCAGAAACAGGATCTCACTCTGTTGCCAAAACTAGAGTACAGTGGTGTGCTCACGGATCACTGTGGCCTCAACCTCCTGGACTCAGATGATCCTTCCATCTCTGCCTCCCAAGTAGCTGGGACTATAGGAATATACCACTACACCTGGCTAATTTTTGTATTTTTTGTAGAAACAGAGTTTTGTCATGTTTCCCAGGCTGGTCTTGAACTTCTGGACTCAAGTAATCCTGCCACCTTGGCTTCCCAAAGTGCTGGAGCTACAGGTGTGAGTTACTGTGCCCAGCCCTCAATTATAAATTCTCATTCTTCACAAATTTAATGCTCAAGATGGTGGTTTACAGAGAAATGCAAAAGTCAGGTTCCAGTTAGAATAATGTTGTTTCTGTTTCTATTGAAAATTAGGAGCTGATTCATAGTAATTTGATGGAAAGGATTAACAGCTCTAGAGGGACTCCCTTCCAGTCTGCCTTCCTTCAACCAGCCAACCCCTTTGCCTCAAGAGATTGAGTGATAACATCAGTGGGTGAGGTCCAAAGATATTGATTGGGATACTTAGTATCACCAAAATAATTTTAATAAATTGCTGTTGGGGCAAACATTGGCTTCTTCTTTTCTTAGTGTAATCTTACAATCTGAATGTTAAAAACACAGAGGACTAAGATTTGGGTATGGTGATAAGGAGAAGCAAATCAGGCCACTGGGCTGCTTATTCCAAGCTAAAATTGTTATGGATTCCATGTGTTATGATCTGGATCCTTAGGAGACCCTTTTTAGGTTGAAGTAAAAGAGAGAAAGTTTGAGTCAAACTGCAAGAGTTTCAAGAGGGCATGATCTTCCCATACCATCTGTAGGATCTTGATGTGGTTTGGTAGTTGTTCTATAGTGTAGACTCAGGACCCTGAATCCTGGGAAAACAACAACTTAAACAACCATCTTAACACAATATACTCCCCCCAGAGACTTGTTGGTAGTGAAATAGAAAATTTCTGCTGCTGGTAACAATTCCATGGAGAATGGCAGACTCTACTGCAATTTCTAGATAGCTGAATGAACAAGGAGGGCCCGGGTTCAGAGCATAGGTTTTAGAAAATACAACAGAAGATGATGAGGGGCAATTAACAAGTGGTAGATTAGATTACTGACATGTAGTAATATGGTGCCTCTCTTAACTCCAGGGATCTTCAGTAAAGCTATTAACCTCAAAAAATTCGTGAGTGGGTTTGAAAATTCCAAAGTTAGGAGGGGATGAAGTCTATAGTTGCTAGGGTGGAGCTCAGCAAGATGACATACATGGAAGCAGCCCAGAGACGGAGGCCCAGGGAGAAGCCACACCACAGAATATGCACTAATCATATGGAAGGGGCCAGGCTTATACAGACTGTGTGATCGTATTAGTCAAGTTTCTAAAAATCAAAGCATTAGAGAAGTCTGTATGACATTTAGTTTAACTGCTGGGGTCCCACGTGGTTTCCTTCATTTAAAGCACTCGGCTGTATCTTGGATTTAATCACCGCCTTAAAACTGGGAAGACTAGACCTTCTACAAGATTGCCAACCTGTGAAGACAGAGAAAAATATAACACACACTGAGAATTGGGCACTGAAGCCAAGGTATTTCTTAAAGCAGCAAGTTATCCAAGGGATGAAGTAGCCAGAATAGAATTGCTGTTACAACAGTTTACAGCCCAGCACTTGAGAGTCATTGATTCAGGATATCATACTTTTCTTCATGTTAACATGGGTAATCAAGAGTTATGTTTTTATCACCTGGCAATGGTTAGGAATTATCTTTCCCCAATTATTTTTCTCTAATGTTTATTAAAATGCAGATTTTTGAATCTCAAAAAGGGCTTACTGAATGAGAATCTCTGAGAATGAAGCTCAGAAATCAAAAGATGACAAATTTTTCTAAGTTGATTGAAGTTTGAAAACTATGGTTCTTTCTTTTTTATTCCCATAACGTGAGACATTTCTGTATGCACACACTATCAATTTTGCTTTCTATGACCAGATGACTAATATGTGCCAAATTCTTCGGTTTTCTTATCCCTTACTGTTGCCACTACTGTAACTTCTGCCACACAAAGGATGCATCTTCATCTTCAATGGGGTGGCTCTGGATCACTGGCCTAAAGTATTGCATAGCAGTCTCTAACTCCTGCCATTCCTGCACCAAAACCCGCACTTCTAAGTTTCCAACATTTACGTCCCAACGATGAAGTGTTGGAGACTTGTGTATAGGATTATATATGACCCAGCAATTCCACTTCTGAGTAGTGATAGTGAAACTGAGTTTCAACTTCAAAACAATTGAAAGCAAAGACTGAATCAGATATGTATACACTCATGTTCATAGTAGCATTATTCACAGGAGCCAAAAGGTAGAAGTAGCCCAACTGTTCATCGATGAACAATGGATAAACAAAATGTGATCAACAATGAAATATTATTCAACCTTTAAAAAGGAAAGAAATGCTGATACATCCTACAACATGGATGAACCTTGAAGCTATTATAAAGACATTATGCTAAGTGAAATCTGCCAGTCACAAAAAGACAAAAAAAAAGAAGTATCATATAATGTATGAGGTATCTAAAATAGACAAATTTATAGAAACAGAAAGTAGAATTGTGGCTGCCAGCGGCTGAGAGGAAGAGAAAATGGAGACATGGTGCTTATTGGGTAGAGTTTCAGTTTTGCAAGATGAAAAAATTATTGAGCTTATTTACACAAGGATGAAGAGTACACTTAGGAATGGTTAAAAGGGTAAATTTTATATTATGTATGTTTTATCATAATTAATCATGAATAAAAATAACAAATAAAAATTTCAGTTGCCATTTAGCTTAATTTATTGTCACTGTAAAAGGCCTCCACACCTTAGGCAGCTGTCATTATATGGCACCATTTTACCTGAACATGGTTTCAACTATCCTCCACAAGTATGTAAGTTTCCTATGTCAGATAGAAAATGCCTCACCTAAAATTCCAACAATAGTCTCTAGCTTCCATTTCGAACACTTCCTCCCGCAGGTTGAAGGGCAGTCCTCATGGGTGATTGTTGGTGTCCTTCTCTAGACAGTCTGGAATGAAGAAATTAGACTGATCAGCACTTTAAAATGTTGAATGTCCTTCAAGGACAGCAACTTACACACAGAAGCCATCACGGGAAAGGTAGGTACATTAATCATCTCCCCTGCTGGAAACGAAGGAGAAGAAATAAATAAACAGCCCATCATCATGATCAGGTATCAAAGGTTCGTTTTAGGTCATACCCCCATTAAAAAGAATTTCAGTGCTGTCAGGAGCAATGTCATGAATCTTCTGTACTTTTTTTATGAGTAATTCACGCAGAGAGGAATCACCCTCCCCATAAGCTCCATAATGAGTGCCCCTGTCAATTTCTCTGGCTTTCCACGTTTGGTTATCTCAAAGCAGGTATAGAGAAGTGCTATACATTTACCCCTGCATTGAATGACTGTGTCTTAAATAAACATTATGTGAAGTTAGTGCAAATGGTCAAAAGTCAATAACTTAGAAAATAATAGCATTTTTTCTATGTTTGGGCTTTATCATGTGAGGTTATCATTTTAAAGTTACCACGTAAACATCTTAAAAGTAGTTCACTTTTAAAATATGCTTTTATATAGAAATACTAGAAAATGCAGACAACCAAAAAAGATTAAAAGTATGAAAATAAACATTTACTCTCAACTGCCCAGTGATAACAATTGTTAGCATCTTATTATACCTTACAATTTATTTTTTTAAATAATAGAGACAAGGTCTCGCCGCTACGTTGCCCAGGCTGATCTCAAACTCCTTGGCTCAAGTGATCCTCCTGCCTCAGCCTCCCAAAGTGTTGAAATTACAGGCATGAGCCACTATGGTCAGGCACAAAATTTTTTAAAAATGTATATGCACGCACACACACGTGCACGCACACACACACACATACACATACACAAATAGATACATGTTTTGAAAATTGATATCCTGTTGCCCATTTGGGCAGGCAGAATTCTGAGATTACTCCAAAAATTTTGTGCCAGACACCAGAGGTATCCCAAAATAGGACACTGGCCTCTAGAAACACCAGGAAAATATGTGGAGGGATAAACACAAATCCATGCCATGCCCACTGAAACACCCCGAAGAACACAGCCTAATGATACAGTGCCAGCAACACCCTCTGTATGTGGGAAGAATAGAAAATTGTTTTGATATCTTTAAATGGAGGGATTATAGAAAAGAATAAAGAATAAAATAAGACATAGTCCCCTTCCCATTATAGAAAGTAGGTTAGGAAAAGAGATATTACCCATTAAAATTAGTTATTCTTTAAGTAAAAAGAAGCCAGAGACTTACTGTGGAGAAAGTAAAGTTTACAGCTGTTAGGTTTACAGATATGTATTTTTTAGTTTGAAATTCCTTTAGTAGGCTCCATCATTTTTTACTGATGTGTTTTAAAAGTGTGGCAGCTCAACTCTCACCCAACCTATTCCTCAAGCCTTAGCCAATGGCAAAGAACATTAAAATAAAACCTGAATAAATAAACAAAACCCTGAACCTTTATTTATGTGAAAACCAAAACAAGGTCAAACTCTTTTTCCTTCTAATAGAATGCCCAAAGAAAAAATATTTTCTCACACTAATTAAACCTGGTCATCATCAGATTCCCATGGGCAGGAATGGCAAGTTTGTTAGTATGGAAAAGAATTTAGATGACTTTTCTCCTTTCTTGAAAATAGTATGGAAAAGAATTTAGATGACTTTTCTCCTTTCTTGAAAATAGAATGATTTAAAGCCCAAAGAAAAATAGGTTAACTCCTGAAAATTTCTGATTCATGACAAATTCTGTTCCTAGAAGAGTTTATTTTTACTTCAACGATTATAGTTATTCACAATAAAAAGTTTAATATACCTCATTTTTGTTTGCATTCTCTTTAATCATGGAATATAAATTCACATTAAATAATTTATTTTTCTTAATGGAGTTATTCCTAAAAAGATGGTCTATATATCATCTTAAAATAAAACTTCTAACCATGCTGGAATAACTAGTATCATATTTTCTTCCTTTCATAAACAGTTAAAGAACTAGGTAAAATATATGCAAGAGCTGGTTCAGGTACGAGGTAGTAATTAGCACAAGACTGTGATTCTTGAGAGAAATGATGTAAATCAACCAAGCCCTACAATTACCCTGGATTCCTTTCTCAGACTAAAGTATATGGGAGGGGAAGACAAGTAGACTATTGAGGCCTCCCTGAGCAAAAGAGGTTCTGAAGCTGAGGCAGCTAGAATTCGTGGGGCAGAGTACTAGAAAAGGGATAGCTATCTAGAGAAAAACCTTCAGAAACGTATGTAACGTCGTCTGATGCCTATTTCTGAATACAAAGCTGCACATGTGCAGGTTAAAACCCCATGAAGCTAAGCTGACAATTTTTAGAGTGCTGTCAGCTAAACAATTCTCACAGCACAGTAGGCCTGAGAGATGATAAAGTTCTAACAAGCCATAATGGATAGTTCTTACTGACTCTCTCAGGCATTTAGTACACACTGCAGAAGAGCTATGCCTGGGTAGCAGGAGTAAACCAGCTGTAGAGTAAAATCTGCTCTATATTTGCCCTATCAAACTTTTAAGCAATTTTCAAAACGATTAAACTAGAAAGCAAGTGACTTAACTGCCTACCAGAACTAAGTCAAGCACCCTTTAAAAGAAGACAATGAAAGCTAGACACTCAGCAACATAAAATTCATGATCTTCAGCTCCCAATCAAAAATTACTAGACATGCCCTCAGAAGCAGAAAAACAGGATCTAAAACCAGGAGCAAAATCAGTCAGTAAAAACAGAACCAGACCAGGTGCAGTGGCTCACACCTCTAATCCCAGTACTTTGGGAGGCTTAGGCAAGAGGATTGCTTGAGCCCATGAGTTCAAAACTAGCCTGGACTCATATGGTGAGACTCTGTCTCTATAAAATTAAAAAAACAGCAACACACAAAAAAACAACCAACCAGAAGTGGATGAATTAGAGCCAAAAAATTTTTACCAGATATTATAAATATGGTTAAAGGAAAACATGAGCATGATGAGGAAAAAGCTAATATATATATATATATATATATAAAACAAAAAATTATTTTTCTGTATAATAATTCATTTGGTGGAATTAACAGAAGTTTAGGTAATGAAGAAAGAAATGTCAGTGAACTTGCAGGTATAGCAATATAAGTTATCCAAACTGAAGCTCAGAGGAAAAATAGAGACTGATAACAAAAAGCTAAAAACAGAACTACCATTGAACCTATTACAGGGTATTTACCCAGAGGAATGTAATTCATTCTACCGTAAAGACACATGCACACAAATGTTCCTTGCAGCTCTGTTCACAATAGCAAAGACATGAAATTAACCTAAATGCCCATCAATAACAGATTTGATAAAGAAAATGTGATACATGTACACCATGGGATACTACACAGCCATAAAAAAGAATGACATCATGCGTTTTGTGGGAACACGAATAGAGCTGGAGGCCCTTATCCCTTGCAAACTAATTCAAGAATAGAAAACCAAATACTGCACATTCTTACCTACAAGTGGCAGCTAAATAATGAGAACTCATGGACACAAAGATGGGAACAACAGACACTGGGGCCGACTTGAGAGTGGAGGGTAGGAGGGAGAGGAACAGAAAAAATAACTATTGGATACTAGGCTTAGTACCTGGGTGACAAAATAATCTGTAAACAAACCTTACGACATGAGTTTACCAATATAACAAACCTGTATATGCACTATGAACCTAAAATAAAAGTTAAAAAAAAAAAAAAAAAAAAAAAAAAACTAACAGAATCTTAGTGAGTAGCAACACATGCCACTGAAGCCCCAGACGGAGAAAGGGAAAATGACTGAGGGAGAAGCTTTTGAAAAATAATGGGTAATATTTTTAAAATTAGGTGAAAACAAAAACCTACAAACTTAAAAGTTCAATAAATCCTAAGCAAGATAACACAAAGAAAACCACAATGAAGTATTTCATAAACAAACAATAAAGAAAAAATCTTAGAGGTACCCTACATACAGGAGGTCACAGAGTGACTACAGATTTCTCCGAAATAAAACAAGCCAGAATATAATGAAGCAGCATCAGTAAAGTTCTGAGAGGAAAAAAAACAGAACCGTCAAACCTAGAATCTTAGAATTTATATCCAGCAAAATACTTTGTAAAAGTTAAGGCATAATAGAGTCACTTTGAGCAACATAAGGAAAAGCTGAGGTAATTTTAACCGCAAAAATCTGTGCTTCTCTTGAACTACAAAATATATATTAAAGGAAGTTTCTTAGGCAGAAGGAAAATAATTCCAGATAAAAACATTTTTTAAACAAACAGAAAAGTGAGAAAGAAGCAATCTAGTCTATATGGTGAACACTACAGAATTTGAAATCCTGATGATGATACTTACAAAGCATTAGTTTTCTTATCTGCAAAATGTACATGTTCATGCCTTCATCACAGCAATTTTGCAAGTATTCAATAAAACAAAGATCATTTAGCACAATAACTGAAACATACTAAGCACTCAATGAATCATAACCATTGCTATGTTATTGATAGCTATTAAATGTCCAAATGTATTATTGTTAATAGCTCTTGGTGAATAATTTGCAAAGAATGCCATATATGTAAAAAAGAGATAGGCTGGTCAACATTAAGCTTTGTAATTTATTTTGGGAAAAGGTGCATAGTTAAATATGTTTGTATTACTGGTGCTTTGCAGGGTGGGAAACTGAGAAGAGATGAGATACTATGAGACGGGTCACAGAGAAGAGTTCATAGATGAGAGGGAAAGATTTCTCGTAAACAATCCAATGCTATCTTATTGACTTGTTATGAAAAGTCTTACAATCTCTCTGACTTCAGGTTAATTTTGGCCTTTCATTGTACATGAAGAAGAGTTGTCAAATAAAAAATAACTATTTGTAATTTTTCTTGATTCTTAACTTTGTTTCATTGGGAGAAAAAAAATCATGAAATAGTTACCTGCCTATGATTCTACAAAATAACTAATGCAATGGATATTCTCTAGTAACATTTAAAACCATCACATATGTGGGAAAGCATAGGAAGATGTACTGTCTAGATTTGGAATAAATGTGTGAATGGATCAAATAAACCCCTAAATAAAGTACAAGGTAGTAGTGAGCATACTCTGCAGCCTGACTGCCTAAATTCAAATTCTTATTCTACTTCTCACTAGCAGTGTAGCCTTGGGAAGGCACTTACCTTTCTCTTAATTGTAAAATAAAGAAATAATAGTATCTACTTCATAGGATTATTGAAAGATTGAATCAGTTAGCATGTAATATGTTTGGCATGTATTTGTTATTATATAAGCCATGATGAAAGAGTTTATTAAAAAGCCATAGGAATTACTTGCTAATAATGAAACTGTATACTTTCTCTTTTCGGAATGTATTTCAGGTTTGAAACTACTTTCACATTACTTAGAGGGAAAACATCATGACCACTGGTATTATTACTAGCATTTTATCATAAAACATTGAGGTGATTTGTGAAGAAAGAAAACCTTTCCAGTCTAAAGTTTCTAGGAGGCTCAGGACTGCATCTGGAGAGAAGCGCCTACTCATTGCTAAGAAGACAACCCTTGGTTTGGTTGCAGTAGCAAGCCCCACTCTCATCATTCAGCTGAACAAACAAAACCCAGGATTTTGTTATTTTCCCAGAAACTAGATAAACAGCCATTTCCCTTTTAGTGTCTCATTTTAGAGTAAGAAGGTCCACTTCTCTCCTAATCATCACTTCACTCTGTATTTCTATTTTAAAAGCTGTTTTTTCTAGTTTTTGCTATTTTAAGCCAATAAAAAGTCACTGACAAATATGCTATTTAAATAATATATGACTATAAATAATATCCTGTTGCTAAAATATAAATTTTAAAACCACAAATTAACCCAATGGTCAATGGTATACTATTAGGCTCATTTGGCTGTATGGATAGAAACTCACTCATGGAGGATAATGGATTGGGGCCAGGCTTAGAAACCAAGAATGTACAGAGCTCTAAAGACAGGCTATTTTTTATTGTCTCTTTCAAGAGCCACAAAGTTTCTTTGTATTTCATGATATCTCTGCTTCTCTGAGCATGTCTGATCCATCTTCTCTTCATAACTTCCTGGCTTAGGGGAGGGAGAGGGAGATTTAAGTATCTGATCAACCCAGTCAATCTGTCAATCATCTGTAGATTGCCAAACTACAGACTAGTGGGTCAGATGTCCACCCAAGGTTCACGTGGGAGAGATCACATGGTACAAACTACCATTCCCCCACTGCTACTCCGTATTAGGCATATCTTTCTCAGAAGGGGTTGTGGGCAAGCAGGCATTATAAATGTATCTAGTAAGTACACACAAAGAAAATGGGCCACATCCAGGCAACATTCCATAATGGGTACTGTTGACTTGGTATCCCCACTCTGTGAACTAGGGCTTTAAATACAAACGTCGGTTGAGTTAGCACAGGTCAGACATTTTGTAGTACTATTTGATAGGATTACATTAGCACACGAAATAATAAATGCTTTGAAAGGCTTCAAGTTGAAAATAGCTACAATTATACCCTGAAATAAATTACATAAAATTCATTAAATAGTAAATTTAAATCTAAGTACAGATGCAAGTTATAGCTGCATATAAATAACATATTCCTACAAGCACAAACGGTTCCCAGTCTCATTTAACTAATATCTTCCTGAAACCTGAGTCCTCTTGGCTCTGTAAAATGTTTTTATACTGTCATTTATTTTTCTTTTGCCTTTATTATTATTGTATTTTATCTGCTGGTTAACACTGATAGTCCTCTTCTTAGGCTGACTACCCCCATGTGTCTAGGTTAAGTTAATGCAAATGCCTTCTTAGTCTCTGAGATAATCTTTAAAGTTAAATTTTATGAATTGTATCTCTGCCATTCTAGGTATTTTGGTCACCATTTACTAATGCAGAGAATCAAGCAAACAATGCCGATACACCAACTGAAACATGCCATCTTTCCCTGCATTGCTGTATAATACGTATTCGCAGATTGGTGGGTTTCTTTGTTTGTTTTTATTGCACTTTGGGCTCTGAGGTACATGTGCACATCCTGCATCCTGCAGGATCGTTGCATAGGTACATACATGCCATGGCGGTTTGCTGTCTCCATCCTCCCCACAACCACCGCCTACATCAGGCATTTCTCCCGGTGTTATCTTTCCCCATCCTCCCTTCCCCTTGCTGTCCCTCCCCTCCCCACCCCTCTGTCCCCACTTCTAGCCCAGTGAGTGTTGTTCCCTTCCCTGTGCCCACAAGTTCTCATTGTTCATCACCCGCCTATGAGTGAAACATATAGTGTTCGATTTTCTGTTCTTGTGTCAGTTTGTTGAGAATGATGGTTCCTAGATTCATCCATGTCTCTACAAAGGACAGGAACTCATTGTTCTTTATGGCTGCATAGTATTCCATCATATATATGTGCCACATTTTCTTTGTCCAGTCTGTCATTGATGGGCATTTGGGTTAGTTCCAGGTCTTTGTTATTGTACACAGGGCTGCAATGAACATACGTGTGCATGTGTCCTTATAATCAAACAATTTATAATCCTTTGGCTATATACCTAGTAATGGGATTGCTGAGTCAAATGGAATTTCTATTTCTAGATCCTTGAGGAATCACCACACTGTCTTCCACAATGATTGAACTAATTTACACTCCCACCAACAGTGTACAAGTGTTCCTTTTTCTCCAGTATCCTCTCCAGATTTTTTAATGATCACCATGCCATTCTAACTGGTGTGAAATGGTATCTCAATGTGGTTTTGATTTGCATTTCTCTAATGACCAATGATGATGAGCATTTTTTCATGTTGGTCACATAAATGTCTTCTTTTGAAAAGTGTTTGTTCATATCCTTCACCCACTTTTGAATGGGGTTTTTTTTTTCTTGTAAATCTGCTTTGTTCTTTGCGGATTCTGGTTATTAGTCCTTTGTCAGATGGGTAGATTGCAAAAATTTTTTCCATTCTGTTGATTGCCGATTCACTCTACTGATTGTTTCTTTTGCTGTACAGGAGCTCTGGAATTTAATTAGGTCCCATTTGTCTATTTTGGCTTTTGTTGCCAGTACTTTTGCTGCTTTAGTCATGAAGTCCTTGCTTATGCCTATGTCCTGAATGGTGTTGCCTAGGTTTTTCTTCTAGGGCTTTTAAGGTGTTAGTTCTTACATTAAATTTTTAATCTATCTGGAGTTAACTTTTGTATATTGTGCAATAGTTAAACAAAAAAAATTGCAAGAACTATGCAAAAGAACTCCCAAATTCTTTCATTCAGATTATCAAATTGTTAACATCATTCCACAAGCTCTCTGTCTTCCTTTTCCTCTCCTGCTCACCTCTTTACTCTCTATATATGTATGTATGTGTGCATATACATATGTATTTATTGATATTAATCCATTCTATCAGTGAACATTTCAAGCATTTTCCTTTTCCTTGGCTACTCCATGATACTGCAATGACCATCAATGTACTTGTCTTTTTTTCTTTTTTTGAGATGGAGTCTTGCTCTGTCCCCAGGCTGGAGTGCAGTGATGCAATCTCAGCTCACTGCAACCTCCACCTCCTGGGTTCAAGTGATTCTTCCACCTCAGCCTCCCGAGTAGCTGGGACCACAGGTGCATGCCAGAATGCCTGACTAATTTTTTGTATTTTTAGTAGAGATGGGGTTTCACCGTGTTGGCCAGGATGTCTAGATCTCTTGACCTCGTGATCCGCCTGCCTCGGCCTCCCAAAGTGCTGGGATTACAGGTGGGAGCCACTGTGCCCGGCCGTACTTGTCTTTTTTCAAACTTTTCTCTAAGGCAGCAGTTCTCAAAATGTAGTCCATGGACTCTTGGGTCCTCAAGAGATCATAAAGTCAAACTATTTTCATGATAACACAAGGACATTATTTGCCTTTTTCACAGAATTGACATTTTTACTGAGGGTACAAAAGCAATGGTAGGTAACACTGCTGGTGCCTTAAGGCAATGGCAGCAAGGGGTATTAATTATCACTGTATTCTTTGCCAGCATGCACTTGTAGTTTTCCTTTTTTAATGCCAGTTTCTCTTTTTAAATGTCCTTGAAACCACTGCAAAAATTAATGTTATTAAATTGCAACCGCCTTTTTTTTATTGCATTTTAGGTTTTGGGGTACATGTGAAGAACATGCAAGATCATTGCATAGGTACACACATGGCAGTGTGGTTTTCTGCCTTCCGTCCCCTTGCCTGTATCTGTCATTTCTCCCCATGCTATCTCTTCCCACCTCCCCACCCCGTCCCTCCCCCAATTCCCCCCACAGACCCCAGTGTGTAGTGCTCCCCTCCCTGTGTCCATGTGTTCTCATTGTTCAACACCTGCCTATGAGTGAGAATATGCAGTGTTTGATTTTCTGCTCTTGTGTCAGTTTGCTGAGAATAATAGTTTCCAGGTTCATCCATGTCCCTACAAAGGACGTGAACTCATCGTTTTTGATGGTTGTGTAATATTCCATGGTGTATATGTATCACATTTTCCCTATCCAGTCTATCATCACTGGGCATTTGCTTTGGTTCCAGGTCTTTGCTATTGTAAACAGTGCTGCTATGAACATTCGTGTGCATGTGTCCTTATAGTAGAATGATCTATAATCCTTTGGATATATACCCAGTAATGGGATTGCTGGGTCAAATGGGAAAATCTAGGCAAAACCATTCAGGACATAGGCGTAGGCAAGGACTTCATGACCAAAACGCCAAAAGCAATGGCAACAAAAGCCAAAATAGACAAATGGGACCTAATCAAACTCCACAGCTTCTGCACGGCAAAAGAAACAGTCAGTAGAGTGAATCGGCAACCAACAGAATGGGAAAAAATTTTTGCAGTCTACCCATCTGACAAGGGGCTGATATCCAGAATCTACAATGAACTAAAACAGATCTACAAGAAAAAAACAAACAAGCCCATTCAAAAATGGGCAAAGGATATGAACAGATACTTTACAAAAGAAGACATACAGGAGGCCAACAAACATATGAAAAAATGCTCATCATCACTGGTCATTAGAGAAATGCAAATCAAAACCACACTGAGATACCATCTCACACCAGTTAGAATGGCAACCATTAAAAAATCTGGAAACAACAGATGCTGGAGAGGATGTGGAGAAATAGGATCACTTTTACACTGTTGGTGAGAATGTAAATTAATTCAACCATTGTGGAAGACAGTGTGGCGATTCCTCAAGGACCTAAAAATTGCAACCCTTGAATACACATCTTTTTAACATTCTGTGTGACAAAATGGAAGGGAAGTGTGAAGCACTTCTGCTGTATAGGAAGATGGTTATTTCAAGAAAAAACACTTGTGTGATAGTTTGAGTTGAGAGCTGAACCAGGTATTCATTTCATCAACACCATTTTTACTTGAAAGAATGACTAATTCATACTTGAATAGTTGAATGAACTGAGTGTGTGACTGTGAGGAAAACAACTGATAGTTTATGTTATCCCTACAACAATTATAAGTTTCACTTGAATATGCAGATATTTATAATATCTGTGTAACCCTTCTAACCAATTCTTTTCAAATGACTCATTACTGTGTTGCAAAATTATGCCCGGGTTAAAGAGCCCCTCAAAATACAAGATAGGCCAATTTATTGTAATGCAACAGAGTACTAAAATATTTACTGATATGGTTTGACATTCTACATTGCAACTAACCCTCAAAAAATTAAAACATGTTGAGTTTTGATGTAGTATCAAATAGAATATCCACAGTTATCTGAAACAGCTATTAAATAATATTTTCTTTTTTAACTGTACATCTGTGTGAAGCTAACTTTTCTTTAGGTGCTTTATAGAAAACACTTTGCCACAGACTGCATGCAGAAGCCAACATGAGAATCCAGCTGTCAAGCCATGCCTTAAAGAGATTTGAAAAAAGGTAAACCAATACCACTCTTATCTTTTGTGTCTTTTTGGGAAAGTATATTTGTTTTCAAATATTATGTCGACATGTAATAAATATGTCATTATTATTCCTAAATGAATTAATAAATAAATCTGTCTTTTTAATTTCCCAAGTTTAAATTCTAATATGGTAGCTATAACTCAAAAAACAAGATCTGTTTGGGTTTCTCAATATTTTTAAGGGTATAAAGAGATACCGAAGACAAATGTTTATAGATTGCTACTCTAGGCTATAAATATGAAATAAATTTGGGAAGGTATAGGATATACATATCTTTAACATGACTGGATAACGTCAAATTTCTCCCCTACCCAATCTTGAATTCTAGGTCTATGTATTCAAGTTGAGAGATGGTAGCTTAATTGAATTATCATACTGCTTCCTTGACATGAATTAATTAGCTATTATGTAGAAATCTTTCAGGTAAATTTTGGATACTATTTAAGAAGCTTTAAAATAATATGAACTCACAAAATGTCTTCTATTTTTATTATTAAATTAAAGGAAAACTCAACTAGGTTAACATTTTTCAAATAAACATACAGGTTAAATATATCCAGAGACATTATATTTTATTAATAATTAAGTCACACAGGCATCCTGGACAACGAATGCATTGAAAATACTATATATTCCTCCTGTGTCATTACAATATATAATTATTCAGAGAGCCTATGCACTGATTAAAAGAGGTGCAATGATTTAAAACATGTGGCCTATTACCATGTAAAATAGGTTTGGGATTAATTCTACAATTGTTTGATATTTAAAATAAGTGTGTAATTCAGTATATTAAAGGGTTTTTATGTATATACAATAGAAAATGATTTAAGATTTCTTAACATTAAAATATAATGAAAGAAGGAGGTAGAAAGAAATTATATTAATTCTCCAGTGCAAGATATTATAATAAGCTGAATCATACAATTTTTAATTTTAAATTTATTGGTTAAAAGGAATAAAAGCCCTTGGGACAAAAGGGAATAAAATAAGATTTTGATCCCAACAGGGAATTTTTTGGAAATCTCTCTTACAGATATTGTATCAAGACCTTATGGAAGAAATGGCCTTTCAATCATATCTCCTGAAGTCATAGAGAATTTTATCATGTCTCATGTATAATGAAATGTTAATGTAATTTTTCTTAACTTATATCATTCTGAGTAATTCATTTTCAACACCAGTTCTCACTCATTATAAGACTGATTTAATGTGGTACTTATACTTAAAGCCTGTTTTTTAAAAAGGCAACTGAATCCACAGGAAGTATGAACATTTCTCATTTTGAGTTTTCTTTAGAGTAATATTCACTGGACTCTGCATTCATTGAACTAAACTTTAGACAGAGATAGAAAAGGGTTAAGTAGATAGTCTTCAACTCATCAGAACCCCTACCCATAGTTTTCTTATTTCTGACTCCCCTTCAGGTTTCTAAGTGACATGAAAATATTTTAAGTATACATAGTCCTATATAAAAATTATAACCATTAATATATTTGTAGTAGTGAAAACAGGTAGACAGATGGATAGATTGATCAATCGATTGATTGATTCACCTCAATAAACTGCCTAAAGTAGTGGCAGAGATATCTTAGCTAGAAATGTTCTTCATAAGTTAGGGTTTGAGACTGTGCCCAGAGAAAATTTATCTGACACTTGAAAAATCAACTGTCTACGAAGGGGCCCCAGAGTGCAGTGTAGACAGATGAAAGAGTCTCTGCACACATAAATGAAAGAGTGACACATATCATCTACTTTCTGCAAGGTAAACCCAACAACTGGAGCTGATAGTTCAGGCTTGAGTCCATGGACCTCATAAATCATATGCACAACTGAGGGAATAAAAACACCTGAGAAGCCATAGTTTCACCACCAAACTTCACATATCACATCCCATGGATTCTGTGAAGACAGCCAACTATTGGCAAGCCTGCCTACAAGCCTAGAAAACCTGCTGAAACTGTCATTTACGGTTCTGGCCATATTGCAACAAGGCTGAGTAAGCCAAGAGCTAGAATAGAGGCTGTAAGACTTCCCCTCCCCTCTCATCTCCTTTTTTGTTCTCTGAGTAAATAGAGGTAGAAGACAGTTTAACAATAATTTAAGAATGTCATTGCCATTATTCTAATTTGTGTCTTGAAATAACCTGGAGAATATACTTTCATCATGGAAGAAATTATAAAGAATCTGGAATGTTTTATGTAGCTCAAAATTTTGTTATTCAAAGCTCAACTTCAATGTCACCCTTCAGGGGACTTCCTTGACCACCCACTCCACTCTCTATCATGTCATCTCATTTTTTTGTGCTCTGTAGAGAAGGTATGACCATTTGATATTGTTCTTGTTTACTTATTAGAGAATAAGAATAGTATAGGTGTTATGAAACAGATCCTGAGATCAGGTTGCTTGGACTGGAATTCTGGCTCTCCAATATAATCATTGGAAGCAAGGCTCTATGTCTCAGTTTACCCCTCCAACACTTGGATACTGATTTTTTTCTACATTCTTGGGTTTTGAGGAGGATTGTGCTGGTTAATAAAAGGCAGGCACAGAGTAAGCACTCTATAAATGTGGGCCTTCATTCTTTATTTGCTTGTTGTCTATATCTCCCCAACTAGTCTGTTCTTCACTTGTCTGCCTTGGTGACCCAGTACCTGGAATGATGTCTGGAGCACTCATGAGACTTTCAATAGGAATGATGAAAAATTAATTATGAGTCTCAGTTCAGGTTTTGAGATTAAATCTAACTCAGTAGACTATAAGAAGGCATGGATAGACAAAATTGAAAATTTCACAGCTCACACTAAACACTGAGTTTCTGCTATTCATGGTAGCCAAGAACTTTGACTGTATAATGCTGACAATGGTTTCTTTCTCTAGTTGCTAAGAAATTGCCCCACTGGTTTTACGCTACAATTACTCTACATGACTGATAACCTTATTTCCCGTGGCGACTGAGTCAAATCCATGCCACACCATTTGAACCATCTCAGAATACATATTGAAACTCTACCTGTCACCCCAGGCCACTCCTCTTCCCCTAATCGGGCTCTGTGCCTCTGGTGAGGCACCTCCAGCCATCCCTGGAGGGCTGTCCCGGTGGACTGAGAGCTGCTCCTTACCAAGGTCAGCATTTGCCCCCACCTCAAAGAGCCTGGCCATGGACTTGTCCAATCCAACCCCACCCAGCTTTGCCCGCTCCAGTGCCTTGTCAGAAGAGTGCAGGATAGGGCTATTGGGAACTGGGACACCTCGTACTTCCTTCATCAACAAAGATCACGTAAAAATTCCACTGCCATCACCACGTGTCTCTTGCCTGGAAGCACCACCTACTGGCCGGTAAGATAAACTACACCATCCAGTAAAATCCCTGCTGACGGAAGTGGGGGAACGAGATAATTTCCCGACTCCCACCTCCTCATCTTTATAGCAGACAGTGAGCCTCACCACACACTATGCTACCATAACCTACAAACAACTAATATTTGAAAAAACCACTATGCTAAGTCTATCTATAACCAAGACATTTAGGTAGAACCTTGGCCTCTTAAAGACACACAGAAGCAAAGCCCAAAGAACCTATCAACATAAGCAACAGTCACACCCTCAAAGAGGAAAGAAAAGAAACCCACCAAATTAAAATAACTTTAAAAATAAGAAGTGACAGCTTCTACGAATGAGAAGAAACCAGCACAAAAACTTCAGCACCATGATGAAAGAGACTGTTGAGACACTCCCAAAGAACAACATAAGCTATCCAGCAATAGCTGCTAACCAAAATGAAAACTCTGAAGTGAAAGACAAAGAATTAAAGACAAAAATTTTAAGGAAGCTCAATGAAATCCAAAAGAAAGTTGAAAACCAAACAAAGAAACCAGAAAAGCAACTCAGGATAGGAAAGACAAAATAGATAGATATATTTAAAAACCAAACGGAACTTCTGGAAATGAAAAATTCACTGAGGTAATTTTAAAACACAGTTAAAAGCTTCAGTAAGAGACTAGACCTAAGCAGAAGAAAGAATTTCAGTTCTTGAAGACAGGTATTTCAAATTAATCCAGTCACACGAAAACAAATTAAAAAATAATTTTTTAAATTAACAAAAACTCCAAGAAATATAGGATTATGTAAGTCAACCAAACTTATAAGTTACAGATATTTTTAAGAGGAAGAAGAAAAATTAAGAAGTTTGGAAAACGTATTTGAGAAAATCAGGAAATTTTCCTCAATCTTGCTACAGAAATAGACATCCAGATACAAGAAATTCAGAGAACACCTGGAAAATATTTTACAAGATAAACATTACCAGGGCATATACTCATTAGACTATCCAAGGTCAACATGCAAGAACAGATCTTAAAAGCATCAAATCACCTATACAGGAAATCCCATCAGACAAATAGCAGACTTCTCAGCAGAAACTGTACAAGCTAATAGAGATTGAAGGCCTGCTTTTAGCCTCCTTATAGAAAAAAAAAGTGCCAGTTAAGAATTTTATATCCTGCCAAATTAAGCTTCATAAATGAAGAAAGAAATAAAACCTTTCCTAGACAAGCAAACACTATGGGAATTTGTCACAACTAAACCATCCTCAAAAGAAATGCTCAAAGGAGTTCTAAACACAGAAACCAAAGGACAAAATCACCATCGAGAAAGTGCTTCACCATCCTATGAAACAATTACACAATTGAGACTCCAAAGCAAATAGCTAACAACATTATGACAGGAACAGAACCTCACATATCAATGCTAACCTTGAACATAAGTGACCTAAATGCTCCACTTAAAAGATATAGATTAGACTTTAAAAAACAAGGCCCAATCATCTGTTGCCTACAAGAGAACCACTTAATGGCTAAAGCTGCCCTCAGACTCATAGTAAAGAAAAAAAAAAAAATCAGACAAACAGAAAACAAAAGTGAGTGGGGCGTAGCCATTCTTATATCATATAAAACAGACTTTAAAGCAATAATAGCTTTTTAAAAAAGGGCATTTGTCAAATATATATTTGTCAATATATGGACAAAGGGTTTAATACAACAAGAATATTTCACTAGCCTAAATACATATGCACCAAACACCAGAGCACCCAGTGTCATTTAAAAAAAAAAAAAAATACTACTGGACCAAAGAAAAAAGATGTATATCAATACAATAATTAGTGGGATTTTAACACCCCACTGATAACAATAGACAGATCATCAGGGTAAAAAGTCAACAAGAAAAACTGAATGTAAACTGGACTCTAGACCAAATGAACTTAATAGATATTTACAGGACATTCTCCCTAATAATTGCAGAGTATACATTTTTATCATTTGCATATTAAATATTCTCCAAAATCAACCAATATTTGCCCATAAAGTAAGTCTTGATTGATTTTAAAAAATTAGAATGATATCAAGTATTTTCTCAGATCACAGTGAAATAAAATTAGAAATCAATACCAAGAGGAACTCTCAAAAGTAAGCAAGTACATGGAAACATAACCTGCTTCTGAATGACATTTGAGTAAACATGAAATTAAAGCAGAAATTTTGGAAATGTTTTGAAATGAGTGAAAATAGAGAAAGAACATATCAAAATTTCTGGGATACAGTAAACACATTGCTGAAAGGAAAGTTTATAGCATAAAATGCTTATATTAAAAAAGATGGAAAGATTTCAAATTATAACCTCACATCACACGTCAAGGAACTAGAAAACAATAATAAACCAAATTCAAAGCTAGCAGAAGAAAAGAAATAACAAAGATTAGAGCAGAAGTAAATGAGACCGAGACCAAAACAAATCAAAACAAAACAAAAAAGATACAAAGGTTCAGTAAAAAGTTGGTTCTTTGAAAGAATAAACAAAATTTTAAAACTTCTAGCTAATTTAACCAAGAAAAAAAAGAGAGGAGATTCCAATAAACACAATTAGAAATGATTAAAGTGACATTACAACTGATACCATATAAATTCAAAAGATAATCAGAGATTACTATGAACACCTCTCTCTATATAAACTAGAAAACCTAGAAGAAATGAATAAATTCCTGGAATCATGCAACCTCTGATATGGTTTGACTGATACGGTTCCTGATCTTGAATTCCCACATGTTGTGGTAGAGACCTGATGGGAGGTCACTGAATCATGGGGGCAAGTCTTTCCCTTGCTGTTCTCTTGATAGCACATAAATCTTATGAGATCTGATGGTTTTAAAAAGAGAAGTTCTCTCCTGCACAAGTCCTCTCTCTTTGCCAGCTGCCATCCATGTAAGATGAGACTTGCTCTTCCTTGCCTTTCACCATGATTGTGAGGCTTTCCCAGCCATGTGGAACTGTAAGTCCAGTTAAGCTTTCTTTTGTAATTTGCCCAGTTTTAATTATGCCTTTATCAACAGTGTCAAAATGGACTAATACAACCTTTCAGGATTGAATTAGAAAGAAATAGAAATCTTCAACAGACCAGTAATGAGTAACAAAATTGAATCAGTTAAAAAAAAAAATCTTTCAACCCAGGACTAGACAAATACACAGTCAAATTTTACCAGACATACAAAGAAGAGCTGGTACCAATCTAAATAAAACTATTACAAAAGATTGAGGAGGAGAGATTTCTTCCTAACTCATTATATGAAACCAGTATTACCCTGATATGAAAATCAGGCAAGGACACAACAACAACAACAAATGAAAACTACAGGCCAATATCCCTAATAAATATAGATGTGAAACTGCTTAACAAAATACAAGCAAACTGAATGCAAAAGCACGTCAAAAACATAGTCCATTATGATAAGTGGGTTTGTAAGAATGCAAGTGAGGGACTATGTTAACTTCTCTTCCCTGATCCACAAGGCGGGTGGTTTCAAAGGTGAGAACTTCGCAGTGCCATGCCTCCATCCACCTCCCCATCCAGGACCCTAGAGTTCTTTGTCTAACTTTCCCACACAGGGGCTAGGTAAGATTTCAGGTGTGCTCCTTTGTTTTAAAAAGCCCGCAAAAAGCTCTGAGGAAAGGCCTCTGTTCTGGGATGGACAACCAATCCAGCATCGGAGTCAAAGATCAATCACTCCAGAGGAAGTTTAAAAAAAGCTTCTCTCATTGAACAAGAACATAAATGAGGCAGGAATAACTTCAAAGTTAAAACTCCACTGCACCTTACTTGTTCCCTCTCTGGGACCCCCCTCCCACAGCAGCATGGGAGCTCTCTCTACTTCTCTCTCTTTCTTTTGCTGCCTAATAAATCGCTCTCTGCGAAACTCTTTGGGTCTGATATTTATTTAACCAGTAAGCTCACCTTGCCTCTTTCCCATTCCTGGGGCAAGGGAGGCCAAGAACCTCAGGGCACACCCCACTGGGGAGGGAACTGAGTCCAGTCCCGCTACCCAGTTACACAGGGAACTTCAACATTTGCAAATCAAAAAATGTGATTGATCATTTTTTAGTCCATTCTCATGCTGCTAATACAGACATTCCTGAGAGTGGGTAATTTATAAAGGAAAGAGGCTTAATTGACTCTCATTCAGCATGGCTGGAGAGGCCTCAGAAAATTTACAATCATGGCAGAAGGGGAAGCAAACATGTCCTTCTTCACATGGCAGCAGCAAAAAGAAGTGCAGAGCAAATGGGGAAAAACCCTATATAAAACCATCAGATCTCATGAGAACCCACTCACTATCATGAGAACAGCATAGTGGTAACTACAGCCATGATTCAATTACCTCCTACTGGGTCTCTCCCATGACACATGGGGATTAACAGAGCTACAACCAGAGATTTCGGTGGGACACAGCAAACCATAACAATCACGTTAACAGAATTAAAAACAAAAATCACATGATTATCATGATAAATACAGAAAAAAAAATTAATAAAATCTCACATCTCTTCATGATAAAAACCCTCAACAAACCTTTTATTATCTTGAGGTATATTGAAAGAACATACCTCAAGATAATAAAGCCATATATGACAAAACCACAGCCAACATTACGCTGAATAGGAAGGATTTGACAGCATTCCCTCTAAGAACTGGAACAGCATAAGGATGTTTACTGTCACCATTCCTATTCAACACACCATTCCTAGTAGAAGTTCTAGCCAGAGCAATTATGCAAGACAAAGACGTAAAAGGCATCCACATTGGAAAAGAGGAAGTAGAATTATCTCGGTTCACTGATGACATAAAACACTAAATACAACTCCAAAAGACTTCTAGACTTGATAAACAACTTCAATAAAATTTCAAAATACAAAATTAATGTACAAAAATCAGTAGCATACTTATACACCAGCAATGCTCAAACTGAGAACCAAATCAAAAACTCAGTTTTACTTATGATAGCTACAAAAAGAAAAAAATATCTAGGAATACATTTAACCAAATAAGTAAAAGACCTCTACAAGGAGAACTACAAAATACTGATGAAAATTCATTGATGACTTAAACGAATTTTTAAAAATCCCATGCCTGTGGATAAGAAGTGTCCATATGTTAAAATGACCATACTACCCAAAGCAATCTACAGATTCAATGCAATTCCTATCAAATTACCAACATCATTCTTCACAGAATTAGAAAAAAACAAATTTTATATGAAACAAAATAGAGCCCAAATAGCCAAAGTAATCCCAAGCAAAGAGAACAAAGCCAGAGGTGTCACATCATCTGACTTCAAATTCTATTGCAAGCCTATAGAACTAAGATAACATGTATCAGTACAAAAATAGACACATAGATCAATGGAACAGAATGCAGAAATAAAGTCACATACCTACAACCAGCTGATGATCTTTGACAAAGTTGACAAAAATAAAGAATGGGAAAAGGACACCCTATTTAATAAATGATTCTGGAGAACTGGCTATCCATTTTTAAAAAGATGAAACTTGACTCCTGTCTCTTACCATGGGCAAAAACTAATTCAAAGATGAATTAAAGACTTCAATGTAAGACCTGAAACTATAAAAATTATAGAAGAAAACCTAGAAAAAAAGCTCTTCTGGACATTGGCCTTAGAAAAGAATTTATGACTAAGACCTCAAAAGAAACAATCAATAGAGTAAACAAACAACCTACAGAATGGGATAAAATATTTGCAAATTATACATCTGACAAAGGACTAAAATTCAGAATCTGCTATGTACTCAACAAGAAAAACAAGCAATCCCATTAAAAAGTGGATAAAGGACATGAATAGACATTTCTCAAAAGAACACATACAAGTGACCAACAAACATGAAGAAAGTTTCAGTATCACTAATTATCAGAGTTATACAAAGTAAAACCATAAGGAAATATCATCTTACACCAGTTAGAATGGGTATTACTAAAAAGTCAAAAACCAACAGATGTGATATGTGATAAAAAGGTAGCCCTTATATACTGTTGGTAAAAGTGTAAAGTAGTACAACCTCTATGAAAAACAGTAAGGAGATTTCTCAAAGAACTAAAGATAGAACTACCCTTTAACCAAGCAGTCTCACTACTTGACATGTACCCAAAGGAAAAGAAATCATTATATAAAAAGGACACCTGCACTTGTGTGTTTATTGCATCACTATTCATAATAGCAAAGTCATGGAATCAACCTAAGTTTCCATCAAGGGTTGATTTGATAAAGGAAATGTGGTATACACATATTATGAAATCACTATGCAGTCAAAAAAAAAAAAAACAAACAAAAAAAGAAATTATGTCATTTGCAGCAACATGAGAGCTGGAGTCCACTGTAAGTGATATAACTCAGAAACAGAAAATCAGATACCAAATGTTCTCTCCCATTATAAGTGAGAGTTAAATGATGGGTACACATGAACATAAAAATGGAAAAATATATACTGGGCACTTTAAAATGGGGGAGGATGGGAGAACAGTGAGGGTTTTTAAAAAATTACCTATTGAGTAAAATGCTCACTATTTGAGTGATGGATATACTAGAAGCCCATAATGTTAAACCTCAATATTATGTGACATATCCTTGTAACAAACTTGCACATGCACCCGCTGAATCTAATTTTTTTAAAGTCTTTCTGTCTCCTTTCTCCTTTACACTTTCTTTTGAAATTACTTTTCTGTGCTTTGTTATTATTTATTTTTAATATTATCTTTCTTTTAAAAAACATTTCTGATTATCAGGCTCACACTAAAATGTCCCAGGACTATTAAAAAGTGTGTAGCCTGTGTTTTACACAGACAAGCTCTCAATACAACCCTGAGCTGCTTTCAAATCCAAGTTGTCCTTTTCTCAGTCAATTGGAAGAGGTAGGTTATTAATAATTCCAAATTAAATCACAAACTCAAATGAATGAAAACTGGTGTTGAAAATAGTTATGTCTTCCCCAATAACCAGACTCAAGATAATCACCTTACCATATCTTCTCCATATTCAAGTGGCTCTATCAAATGTTTTATTCACTGGTAGACTTGATTGAAGATCCATCTCCTCATTTATATCAGAGATTATTGTGGGAAGGAGATTTATTGCGTAGGTGTGTTCAGAGGGGCTCAGAAGGCACAGAAATGTGGGGTAGTCATAAATCCAAGGAAGCTGCAGATGTCGCCATTGATAGAGGGGAAAACATGCCAGACAGTTGTGGGGAACAACACAGACCACAGAGATCTTTGAAAGAAAATGGAATTAGGATGGGAGAAGCTTGGGTCTTGTTAGGAAAATAAAAAGTCAAGTAGGAAATAATTGCATCAGTGAAACTTCATAACCTTAAATGAACTTAGAATGTTATTACCACTCCATAAGGACCAGCAAGCTGTCCTCACAGCTGCTATCAATATCTTCTACACTCTGATCTTAATCATATGCTTTTCTGTATCATTCCTTAATTGATCCCTGATTTGTTTATTAGACATTTATTGAAAGCTTACCACATGCCAGGAACCATCCTAAGCACTCGAGATACAATGATGAGCACAATTAAACACAATTCTACCCAAAGAAAGCTCAGAGTTTGTTAGGAGACAAAGACTACATAACTCAAACAACCAGCCAATCACATGGTAAAAACCAAAACTGTGACATGTGACATGACAGAGAAGGATATGGTATTCTGAGAGGATATAACAAGGTTTCAGCAGATCAGGGAAGACTTCCCAGGGGAAGCAAGCCTTGAACTTAAAACTGAAGGAAGAATGGATGTTAAGTGTGTGAAAATGAGGATCCAAATCAGGTGGCCTTATGTGTTAAAGGATCAGCATGTGAAAATGCTCTGTGGCAGGAGAGATCGCATGGACTACAAAGAACTGAAAGAAGACCAGGTTCACGAAAGTCAAGAGAGGAAAAGGGAATGGTGTGTGTGGTAAGGCAAGGGAGATGTTTAAGGGCCAGACAGTTCAGGGCCCTATGAGTCATGCTAAGAAATTTTTACTTTATTCTAAGAGCAACAGGAAGAATTTGAGGGGTGATATTGTACTATAACTCCACTACATGATTTTACTAGTATTCCAGCTGCCACCTCATACACTGAATGCAATGTAAAATTGGACTAAATGTGGGAAATATAGTCGAAAGGCAACTAGTGAGATCTGAACAAGTTGCAATTGGAGATCCACCACTGAGATTCCTGCAGACAGTGAGGAAGCATGGGAATGAAGCTGAAGCTCAAGGCAAAACTCTGTGGACCAAACAACCTGCATGTTATCCCTGAATAAAATTCATAGACTTCCCATAAATTGTACCTCCAGACTTCCCTCCTCCCTGTCCTTTAGCCATACGAAGACTTCCTAATGTTTTGGTCCTTCGAATGTCCATCACAATTGCAAAAGTAAAATGAATGGTAATAAGAAATTGATTTGAGGTCTGCCCTAGGGTAAAATAATGATTCATTGACATTTGCGGCATTTTATTGTAAGTGTGGTGGAAATGATTATTATCTTTAATGGTTAACTGAGTAATTGATTATTGATAAATGAGTACTCTATTCAAGCCAGGCTCCATCTTACATCACCTGGAAAAGGATGATGTTCCTACTCTTTTAATGACCACTAAGTGGTAAATAAGGAAGTGGAAATGTTTCATAACTTACATATTAAGTATCTTTGGTCATTTAACCACCTCTACAATGAGAGCAATAAGGCAACTGGGGGTAGGTAACTGACATAAGGAAAGATCAATGACTGTTTTTCAGAGTTTTATTGAAAGTGCATTATAGATTGTCTTGCTTTTAACATTATTACTTCATTGAATAACGATATATGGGTAGGCTAAGGGGAAAAATTAGAATCTAGCTATGCAAAGCTATCTGTGTGATAGGATGGGAATAACATAGTAAAATGGCCTCCAGAGAAAATTTCAATCTCATCTCCACTTTCTCTATCCAAATAGATTGGCAGTTGGAAAAACAAAATGAATCAAGTTCCCATCGTTGTGCCCCATTCATCTCCTTTTTGTTGCATCCCTGTCTACCTTCCCTAACTATGTCCCTTCATAGTTACCCACTGAACCCTGTGCTGCTCTCCTGCTACCAAAAGTCCACTCCCACTTACTACTGCTGCATGTCACTGAGATGCATAATTGATATAAATTGTCCTGAGTGCCATAAAGATCTCTCCTGAAATCACAATCCCCTTTCACAACTCCCATTTCTTCAGTATTTGATCTCAGTCAACCCTTAGAAAGAAAGCAACCTAATTTAACCAATTTATACTATGTCCCATTAACCTGCTTTGGGCTGAATTCATTTTAGTAAGGAATGCCAATTATATATTTAATACATTTCTAATGAGAGGACTTCAAGTGGCTTAACGAAGTGATATGCAGTTTTATGGAAATCTGTGTTGAGGCAGATGACACCTTTGACAAGGATGGCTGTCAGGGGCAGGGTAAATGGTTAGGAAGAGCACAGACTCCACAATAAAATTGAGTTCAAATCCTGGCTCTCCTCCTATTAACTGGGCTACTCCCTAAGACTCAAATTTATCTGTAAAGTGGATCCTACTGTAAAGGGGCATTCTAACCAAGGGAACCACTGATAATCAACTGTTTGTTGTTGTTGTTGTTGTTGTTGTTGTTGTTGTTGTTGTTGTTTTCTGATAGTTTCAAGGAAGAAATGAGAAAGCTGACCAGGAACTTAGGAATAAAGGAATAAACCCTGAGCATCTGAGCATCAGGGTTCACAGAATAATGATCCCTGACTCCAAGTTTAAACTGAAACTCTATTTTGAGAACCATAAACTTTTAAAAGGCACTCTCTTCCCTTTGGCCTTAGCTTCAAAAGCAAGGACATTAATCCTAACCTATTAACATCTTTAATATAATTTGAGAGGTCATTCACTATCCAGATATTTATGTCCACCATAGAATGATTTCAGGTGAAGTGGCATAGTTTCACTTTTTGTAGGTCATGATGATTACAATCACCAAGAGAGCAGTTTCTTTTAAATACTTTCTCTTACAGTCATATCCCACATATTTCTGCCTATCATTTCTTCTAGTACTTTTACAGATTGACAATATTTTCTAACCATGTACCTAGGACCTGAAAAGTCAAAAATTTTACCACCTCCTGTCCTTTGTGGATCCTAAACAGAGTGCCAGTGGTTGTAGCTTCGGTCTGTTCTTCATCCTAAATCCTCCCTTCAATCACTCCTGAGGCACATTGCAAATAATAAGAATAGTTTGATTGGGTTTAGAAAATATCAATTTAGTATATTTTCTCTAAAGCCATTTCTGGAAGAAAACTATTTATAATTTAATGTTTCAAATATACCATCTCTTTTTAAAATGAGAGGAGGCAGAATCTAGCCATAAATTCATTACTTGTAACCCTTGACCCCAGAGCTTCAAGCCATCTATATATCATACAGAAGAGAGTCAAAGTTCAGAGTCCCTGTAAATCATACAAAGTGGTTACTCTTCTAATAGTCTATTGAAAAGAGCCACCAATCTACTTTAAATGAAAGAGAAAAAAGTCTTACCACAGCCTCATGGCCATGCAGACTTCTGCGCTAAAGCAGAAAAAAGCATAGGGAGAGGCAGTGGGAGAAATACGAAGTTAGTGAGAATGTTGTCAGTTGTGGGGAGAGTGGATAAGGGCATTGCATTAAGGTAACTGTATAATATTGCATTTCCTCCATTGTATTTACTTAAGGTAGTGGTATTCTAATTATGTCCTATGTAAGGATTCTGTAGAGTGCCTAGCACAAGGTCCAGGAAAAGGCTAAGCAGGTGTAGTGAGGGACATCTTACAACCAGGACAGTTCTACATTTATCACCTGGCATCCGCCTGCATATGCACATATATGATCATACTAGAAAAACAGTAAGAGTTCTGTTTCTAAAAAAAAATTTGAAACTCATTGATACAAAGTTCTGGAGGATTTTTTATATGCCTCAGTAGCCAAATGATAGAGAGAGATGAAATACATAATGGTCTTTGAGACATGTTTAAAAACTACTCTTCTTTGGCCCCTGTCAAACTGGAAATGATAAATATGTAGGAATAGCTGACATGTATCAAGTGCATATCGTGTTCCTTGTACTTTGTTAAGAGTTTCACGTTGATAAATCTCATAATAACACGAAGAAACAGGTTATGTTACAATCCCCATTTTCAAGTAGGAAAACAGAGGCTCAGGTGGCTAAGCTATATCCAAGGTTGCACAGCTAGAATAAGACAGATGTTCATCTTATTCACATATTAATTCAATGAAGGTGTTTGGTAGATGGTCTGCCACTAGGTAATTCATGAACCCAGTTTTTTTTTTTTTTTTTTTTTTTTTTTTATCCTGCAGCTCTTTTCTTAGAGTTTCAGAGGATTTGACTGGATTTCTGAACCTGATAATAAGCTTCTGGACAGCAGAAAGATAGGATAGAGTACAGGATTGCTCAGGAGGTTTTTAAGTGCCAGACCTGGAGTGGGATGCATCATTTCTGTCCTTGTTTCATTGGCCAGAATTCAGTCATGCAGATGTGTCTAACTCTAAAGGATTTTAGGAAATATATTCTAGCTATGTGCCCAGGAGGAAAGGGAAAATGATCCTTGCCAGTCTCTACTGCAATAGAGAATTCAAACTCAAGGAACTTTAAATCCTCCAGAGTCCACCACACTACAGAATTAGCTTGTCTTCAGAAACAAAAGAAGTGTTAAGAACTGTCATCTCTAGGGTCACCATTGCAAATTCTGGAGAGTCCCTAAGAAAATTGCAGATGTAGATTTATTCATTTATTCATGCAACATTTATTGCACACCTACTATAAGCCAGGCAGCTATTCATTCATTCATTTATTCAACATTTATTAAGCACTCACTGTGTGCCAGGCCTATAATGGGGGCTGCAGCAATAAACAAGACAGAAACAGTTCCTGCTAACCTGAAACTCCGATCTCACAAACTGGAATCATATTTCTCACATAAGGCACTTTACTACCATCTATGAAGTCATGTGTCACTTTGTGTTTAATGGTCTTTCAGCCTCTGTTGTTTAGCTTGAATATATATGGAAATGTAGGAAAACACACATTTTCTATACGAAGTTCCTTTGAAAAGGAAAAGCTCTTACAATGTTTGTCTTTATATCTTCACTACCTAACATAGTATCTGGCATATGCATAAATTCTCGAGTCATGGAAAAAGCACTAGACTAGAAATCACACAGTTTAGATTTTGTTCTTATTATGCCATTCAGTTCTATATAATTTAAGCATGTTTTCTTGCTGCAAATTAAAACATTCTGAATAAAACAGTTTTGCAGATATTTAAATCTTTAAAACATAAACTTAACGCTTTGAATGCATTTAGTCTAGTGGAAACTACATTGAACCAGGGGTCAGCCGATGTGGACTATAGCCTTAGTTCTCCATTTCCTTGAGGAAATCACTCAAAACCTTTAATCCTCAGTCCATTCACTGGCAAACAAAAAAAATTGAGCATTAAAAATATCCCTTCAAGGTCTAATATTCTATTAGTATTTATGATACTAATCTTAGGCACCAAAAGATCAGACACCTGCCATACAGTTTAATTTCCTACAGCTAAATCCTAAACAAGGACACCTGAAGAACACCTTCTGCATGTAGCAGGAGTAATTTTCTCTCTCTATCTGATCATTTTAAATATCTTCTCTTTTATTCAAAATTCACAACTATTCTTGTTTTAACTAGGTGGGTTGGTATTGAATAACTTCGTATTTCATCCCAGTGCACTCTGCTAATTTACTCCTTCTAGTATATTAAACACTGGGATCTACTTGAAGGTGGAGGGTGAGAAAAGGGAGAAGATCAGAAAAAATAACTATTATGAACTAGGCTTAGTACCTGGGTGATGAAATAATCTGTACAACAAACCCCTGCAACATGAGTTTACCTACATAACAATCCTGCACATATACTCTTGAGCCTATAATAAAAGTTTAACTAGTCGTATTACTCTGGATTCTCTTCTTTGCTTTCCGCAAATTAGGAACTGTGTGACAGCAAAGTGACTCATAATAGCCTAAACAATGAGGATGCCTCTTCCTGTCTTTAAATACACACACACACACACACACACACACACACACAAACATACACACACACACACACACACACATACACACACACACATATAGACAGCAATTTATTAACTACATATTCTCACAATCCAGGGAGAAGGGAGACTGTTTCTCTAAATATTTCCATTTATCATTATATTTATTTAAGATCTTAATCGAAATGATAAAAAAATGGTCTTCATCATAAGGGAAAAAAATACTATCTCTGGAAATCAAGAGATTATAGACTATTGAGATTCATACAATGTTTAGCTCTGTACTGAAAATTAACAAAAACAGTTGTTTAGTGAGACTAGTTCTATTTGTAATGTTGGTTGGAGAGTTAGTGAAAAAATATTTGTAGTGCATCTGAGGGCCTTGAAAGAAATGTTTTAGTTGACATTAGATACGACTGTGGTTATTATACCAATACAGAGAAGATGTAAACATTTGTCTGAAAGTGTCCACAATTATGGCAACACAAATCACAAAGCTAGGGTTCAGTGTTTCTAATCCTGTGTAGAGAGGATTTCTTTTTAAAATACAATTGAGCCTAAGTCAGAGTCAGACTGCTTGCAGATTCTATCCATTGGCATCGCTAGAACATGGATTTTGATTTGGGTTGGGGAAGGGGGTTAGAAACATTATTCAGTAAAGATTGAAGAATTAAGTTTCAAAGCCAAAGGTTTGTGATACCTTCATTCATTAGTTAAAAACAAATCTCTTGGAAATGATAGACTGCAATTCAAGCATTATTTGGTCCTATCCTAATATTCTCCAGGTCCACTTTGCTGGCTGCCTGGGAGCCTGAATGATGCTAACACTCCCTTTCAGTGACTGCACTGACCCCGAGGCCCTGAGAGAAATGGGTGAGTCAAAAGTGGTAAGCACACTCCATCTGTGTAGTTTTTTCTGTAAATACATAAATCCTGCAGAAACCAGGACCTGCTCTTGTGCCTTCAAAACCACACTGAACAGAGCTTTATTCTGTAAAGCCTGATAGAAAGACTTGAATAACTTATTTCTAAATCAGTGTTTTCCAAAGTGTGAGAACATGAAATGATTGACTAGAGTATAGAAAGAAGATGCTTAAGTGGGAGCTAAATATTGAGTACACGTGGACACAAAGAAGGGAACAACAGAAACTGGGACTTGCTTGTGGGTGGCAGGTGGGATGAGGGAAAGGATCAAACAACTCTCGATCAGGTATAATGTTTATTACCCTGGTGATGAAATAATCTGTACGCCAAATCCCCATGACATGTAGTTTACCTACATAATAAACCTGCATGTGTACTCTTGAACATAAAATATTTTTTAAAAAATTAGAAAATAAACTTCAACCCCTCCAAAACAATGAGAAAAATTACAAAATACCAAATACAGAACTTTTTCATCAGAGTTCCCCCTGGCTGAAGAGTGAGTTAGTGAAAGAAATAACCAAATCCATGGAAGAAGCTCAGCTTACCCAAGAAGTCAAAGTAAACATCATTCGGGAAGAATATCAAGAATATTGCCAAACAAAGGGAAGGAGCTTATACACATTTCTAGAGGAGATAAGGGACCTAGCTCTCCTGGATTTTTCAAACAATTATGGAATATGAAAGACTCTTACTTCACTAAGAGCTGTCACATGTGAATGTTTTACAGTCTTTTCAAACCTAACTTTTAATGTGTGTCACTCTATCAGGACTAGATAGCTATTTCACATATATGTAAAATGTTCTCTCATTAAAGTTGCATTAAATAAACTATAATTAGGTCACTTTGAAAAAAAGTAAGAAAAATTGAGTTTTACTAGTATCTCACATGTATATGGCAACTAGGACATATATATATATATATATATATATATACATATGAATTTTAATGCATTATATATACAATATATCTAATGTATTAAAATTTATTCATGTATTGGAGGGATATCAATCAGGTTCTCAGCAACAAACAGAAGATATCCACAGATTGAATAAACCAAGGCAAGTTTATATAGAAACAATTGAAAAAAGAAGTTTGGGGCACCAAAATTTAGTAAAAGCCACAAGAGACAGGGCATACAAAACAAATGACAGCAAGGGAGGGGCATAAGGAGGGAGTAGACACCCGAACCAAAGACACAGTTGCAGAGAGGGCCATATAACAGGACCTGTGGCCTTTAGTAAGTGAGCCAGATGAGCCAGGGTACCCTGGCCTCACTTTCTCCTATACTCCAGGTGTCCTGCCAAACCCAACTGGAATTCAGAGGACATAAGAGCCCACTGATGCAATCCATATGGGCCAGTCTCCACATGTAGCATACAGAGGTATACAGAGCTATCCATCAAAGATGTGCTCCCCAATTATTTTTTCTAATAGAGTTACTCCTTATTATAATTTTACAATGTTAGCATACCACTGTTCTAAATAACCTCATAAGATATTATGACTGTGCTAGCAGAAAGCTAAATTCAGAAGGCTTAGACTGCCTAGATCTAGACTCAGTGGCCTAATCCAGTTAGGCCTTTTCTAATTGAAAAAGTCAGTTCTGCATATAGGAAGAGACAAAATAGTATTTGGGTCATATGTTTGCTATTTATGCTTTAAATTATAAGGCTAATGTTCACTTCACTGGATTTTATTTATTCATTCATGCTTTCATTCACTTTTTTATTCATTATGTCAGGTTATGTATAGGTTGAGAATAAAAAGATGAATTAGATGCAATCTCTGGCCTCAAGATTCTATAATTTGTGAAAGGAGACAGATGTATAATCAATATGTACAGTTGTATTGTAATTATGCTGAGAGATTAGAGCAAGCTACAATGGGTTTGCAAAGAAAAAGTGATCAGTCTTACTGCAGATTGGGAGACGGTCAAGAATCATTTTATGTAAACAAAATAACAAGTTTCTAGAGATCTGCTATACAACTTTGTACCTATAGTCAACAATACTGTGTTGTAGATTAAGAATTTGAAGATAATGTATCTCATGATACAGTCTTACCACAATAAAATAAATAATAATAAAAAGGAATTGTTTCATATAGGCATTAGTTTAGGAACATTGAAGAAGAAGACAGACAAAATACTCCCGGCAAAGAGAAGGAATATAGCAAAATGACTTGATAAATTTGGGGAACTAGGAATATTTCGGCACAGTAAAAATGGGGGGAAGAACATAATCAAATTAAAAAGGTAACCGGGCCAAGATTGTAGAAAAGCCTTACTAGCCAATTTAAAAGTAAAACCTATTATCTCTATTTCTTTATTGAATCCTTAGTTTGGGTAACTCTAACCCATTTTACTTGAATCAGGTACTTCAACTGGGAAATAAGAACTACTAGTCTTATGTATCACATGTAATCAATGGAAAAACACATTCTGAACCACAGTATTAACAGCTACCCCTATTTTATGGTAAAGAAATCAATATTAAACAGCAATTTTTTATGTGGTGATTTTTGGAATGTTATGCTTTTCAAGGATTTCTAGGCTACTTCAGGTAACCATGTGGCTAAAATAATCTGGTTTGGTCATTAGAATTAAAATTAATATATCAACTAGCCATGCCACTGATTATAAAATAGATCTTAATCATGACATGGCAGCAAAGATCTCTTTTCTTCTTCTAAGTTTCCTAGTTGTCGAAAGATACTCCTTCTAAAAAGCTCTCAGTCCAACCACAAAAAGAGCAAAGCCTACATATTTTCATGGACACTGGTTACTTTCATAGTAGTACAATCCTGATGATTTGACAATTCTTCAGCTAGTTGACCTATACAGGTGTGAGAGCATTGGCTTTAGCAAGTTTTATTTCTGAAAATGCCATAGGCTAATTAATTTTCCTTGTATGTACTAAGCCTGATTTTCATCCTGCCCCAATCAAAAAAATATCTGTTAATTGTATAGAGCAGTTTAGAGAGTGCATTGGCTATTTGACAACTCAAATGCATAAAGAAATTCAATAAGGATGGTTTGCAAGGAACAATGGAGTGAAGAATAAATTCTGAGAGCACTGAAAGTCAAAGTTGACCTCTTAAAGGAGTACATCAAATGAATGAACAATAAATTTTCCATAAGGCAAACCAAAGCATATTTTATAAAGCAAGAATTGTCTCTCCTGAATACTCAACAAGGCCCCTAATGGGCCCAATTTTTCGCCAATATAACTCTCACAGACTGGATCTGCTCCTTCTGCAACACATTCACTGGCACTAATATTTCATTAGGCTATTCCTGATCAATATTCCTACCATGACTGTCCAAAGGCACCACTGAGAAGGAATTATCTGGAAGACTTTTCAGCAGTTGGATCCTCCTGAGGACAAAGTGAAGTGTTATATTGCCACTTAAGAATTTGAAGAAAAATAAAGGAAGATACCTTTCTACCTCTAGTTACTCTCTTTGAGACAAACCAGAGGAACTTGTCCTTATAAAAAAAATTCTTAACCACAAATTTCGGAGAGGTTTTCATAAGGTCATATTCCGACACTTTCAAGCTAGAGTTGCTTCTAAAGGTCAGAATGACTGTATCTAGTGACCAGCCCAAGTATCAATGGTCATAGTTGCTGGAACACCCTGAGCCAACAGGAATACAGTGGGAGACATGGCAAATAGACAAGGAACAGCTTCTGTCACTGAGATCAAATCTGTCTTCTCAAAAAACAAGAAAGTGCTGAGAAGAGCTGGTGTCATACTAGGCCTCCTAAAATTCTCACTGCCTTCTCTCAACCTCACCCAGGCTCCATCACAAAGAGAGTTGCATGCAAGATCAGACCCTGAGAGTCTTTCCATAGCCTTTTGGTTCTTCACTCTTAGCTTATTTTTGGTTGTAATCTATGAAATCAGTGAAACTGAAGAAGTTGTAGATGAATTGCTTTTGAACTGATTTATGATCCCTATTGCACCAGAGAAGTAATTGTATGCATAACTTCCTTTCACAATTACCTCCACGTGATTTCAAAGCAATTCACTGCTTATGGGAGGAGGCTGTCAGTAAGTGACACTTGTATATTCATTCATTTCAATATGAGGGTTTTTTTAAAGGCTCAGGGTAATAGTTCAGCACTATTGAAAATTAATTTTCTTCCATCAGCTTTTTTATAATTGTTTTTGTTTGGAGAAAAAAAATATAGTGCTATCACAATCTGGTTTTCTTTTACTTTATTTTTACTCTTATTTTAAACAGATTATATTAAAGAGGGTTGAAATGAGAGGCTGCCTTTATGAAATGCCAACTATATGCCAAAAACTGTGCTAACCTGTGTTTCTATGTTAATCTTATATTCTTGCTAATGCCATGATTACTTAGCCTATTTAACTAGTGAAGAAATTCAAAGAAGCATAAGTATTTGCCCAAGGTCAAGCAGCTAATAAATGACAGACAGGGTAGTGTTTGAACTCACATCTAACTACAAAATCCATCCTCTTTCCATGACTTCACACTGCACTCAGCTTTTCGGGTTAAAATTCAATCTGTTTTATATTTCTCAGACTGTGGAAAGGTTTTTCAACTTTCTTGAAATTACCTGAGACTGTTTACTCCACTCCAAAAGTCTTGTGTAGCATATATTCTCTAAGCTAACTTTTTTCTTTCTTTTTTTTTTTTTTTTAACATGACATATACGGAAACCCTAGTGCCCATCAGAATCTGTAGATCATGTATTTATGGCCTTGCTTGACCCTGACAATTCTCCCAAGTCAGTTCTACTTCAGGGAAGAGGCAATGAAATCTGTAAACTTGGTCACAAGATACTGTTTTGACTGATTTTTCAAACTTCTGTGACTACATAACATCTACACCATTTTTGTTATGTCTGAATGGTACTACCCTATATTTTACTTAATATGTTTTAATCAATTTTAACCTGACTCCGTTTTTCCGTTAGTATTGTTCTAAACAATAAAACATGAGTTTAATGTATGTATCAACATTTTTCTCATGCATGTTAAAAGACATGAATAACTTGTAAAATAAAAAAATGTTGGTCCTGAGCCTTCCAAAGTCACACTTTGGGAAGCACTAATGCAGAATAATTGGCTGTGCTTTTCCACTTGCAAACATTTGTGTATGTGTCATTTGTTCATGTTCTCAGTTCACACACTCATTCATTCATTCAAAAACATTTATCGAGTGCCACGTGTGTGTTAGACACTGTTCTGGACACAGACAGCATGTGAAGAATGGTTTGGGCCAGGGAGAGAAGAAAAGCATGGAGCCCAGGCAAGGGTTGCTGGATTATATGTAATGCAAGGATAGAGAAAAGGGACTGACTGAATGCACTCACTAGTAATAGGAAAGAAGAAAACGATTCATTTAAGAGACATTTCAGAAGTCGAATCAACTGAATGCCATGTTAACTTCAATTCACAATGTGGGTTAGAAAAAAAGAGGTGGAAAAATGGCTCTAAGGCTATTCAAATATTTTAATGCATTAAATTATAATACTTTCTGACTTCTTTAACAATCCTGAACACAACTGCAAATGCATAAGTAATGGAGAAATATAAGGAGGGGGAATCTTACTTAAAACCAGATGTAGTTTTTAATATATTTAGCAATCTATGTGGGATTTGCCACAGAACAATTGGAGCAGATATTAGAAGGTCCTGCCAGCCTCTGGATGAGCTAGGAGCAGGCGGGGTTTGGGAAAGGGTTACGTAGTAAGAGGCTTAGGGTCTAGCTATTTATCCAACAGTATGGAAACATTTCAATATTCTACCAATTGTAAGCCTCTGGATTATCATTCTTGCTTAAGCTCATTCATGGTTTTCATCTCTCTCAGAATGTGGTCCAAAACTTGTCCTTGTGCCCAAGGTCTAAACTGTATGCCACACCTGCCTCATCCCAGTTTCCAACCCTCATTTAATCCTTCCTTCCTCCCACCTGAAATTCCAAACCCTTAAATATATCATGCCTTCCACAGCAAGGCCCTCACACAAGTGTGTCTGTTACTCAGTCTGCCATACTTTGCTGCGCCTCCTTCTAGCACACTTCTAGTCATCCTTCTGGCCCCACTTGGATGTGGTATCCTCACGGAGGCTTCTCCTGACCTTCCACATTAAGACATGTTTCCTCTTTACATGTGGTCACAGTATCTGTCATTACTTGTTTTATGTTGGTTTTCTGTGACTCACTAAGCTCCGTGAGGGCAGGAACTAGGCCAGCCTTCACCATCCCTCCCCAAAGCTTCACTAGAGCTTGTCCTATCAAAGGAACTGAAGAACAGCTATCCAAAAAGTTTTTCCTCTGCAGGAAGGGAGAGAAAATAGAGCTTATTCATTTACTATTGTTGATGAGGGGGAGCTTGGGAGCATTTAGATGGAAATAGAACTAATACTATATGACAGATACTGACCTCAGAACTTATTTTTATCTGATTTAAGCTTTACTATGACTCTGAAGAGTAGGTAGTATTATTCCTAATGTTTTAGATGAGGACGCTGAGCCTTGGAGAAGTAAAGAAGCTGGCTCACAGTGACTTGGCAACTAAGCAGCTCAGTGAGGATAAAAAATTCTGCCTGACTACTGCTTCCTAAGCATGGCTATTAAACTCTTCCTGGCACATGACACATGACGGCACCACCACAATTGCCAGAAGATCACAAATAACAAGAGAGCTGCGGAGTTTTGCTAGATACCCTTACAGTAAGAAGCAACAACTGTTCACATGGTATGAAATAAGAATGCTCAAGGGCCGGGCACGGTGGCTCAAGCCTGTTATCCCATCACTTTGGGAGGCCGAGGCGGGTGGATCACGAGGTCAAGAGATTGAGACCATCCTAGTCAACATGGTGAAACCCCGTCTCTACTAAAAATACAAAAAAATTAGCTGGGCATGGTGGCACATGCCTGAAATCCCAGCTACTCAGGAGGCTGAGGCAGGAGAATTGCCTGAAACCAGGAGGCAGAGGTTGCAGTGAGCCAAGATCGTGCCATTGCACTCCAGCCTGGGTAACAAGAGCGAAACTCTGTCTCAAAAAAAAAAAAAAAAGAAGCTCAAATAGGGAATAGGGCTATTATAGAAATAGATGCCCATCAAATAGTGAGCCTTACCCAAGAAAAAGATTTGTTTATTTTTGAGAAACTTTGTTTAATAAGGAAGTATGTGTATATTTTAGAAGATTTTTATTAAAATAGGCTGTCTTTTTAACAGTACTTTAGATATCTGACCAACTTGTATCTTCCAAACACTTTCTTCTCCATCCAGATCAATAAGGCATTGCAAGGTTTCAGTCTAGACCACAGTTTGGCTAAAAATGCTGTCTCCTTCCAAAGCTAAAGGAGACACCAAGATTCAGCAAGGTAGAATCCATTGAAAACCAATCTGGTTAGGATGTTTTTCTTGTGAAACCGATGGGTATTGATTAATTTACAACAAATTAGAGGCCTTTTGCCTGAAAAAAATCACCCTAATACTGGAAGAAATGAACCTCATAAAACAGGTGGAAACAAAAGTTGTAAGTTGTGTGACTGGTCTCCACAATAATTAATAAAATGCGTTCTAATTCTAATTTCTGCCCTAGCATTTCTTGCTTTATGCAGTCACAACTTCACTCACTTAGTACTTTTTCCTAAAGCCCAGACTTCCAGTGAGCCCCTTGTCTCATGAACAAAAAATGCTGCTTTTACAATACAGATATATTACAAACTTCAACAATGATCATTGTTTTCTAATTGTACAACATTAAGAAAAGTTGTATGGCCATGTGCAGTGGCTCACGCCTATAATCCCAGCACTTTGGGAAGCCAAGGCCGGCAGATCACTTGAGATCAGGAGTTCGAGACCAGCCTGACCAACATGGTAAAATCCTGTCTCTACTAAAAACACAAAAATTAACCAGTCATGGTAGTACATGCTTGCAATCCCAGCTACTTGGTAGGCTGAGACATGAAAATTGCTTGAACCTGGGAGGCAGAGATTGCATTGAGCTGAGATTATGCCACTGCACTCTAGCCTGGGCAACAGAGCAAAACTGCCTCAAAAAAAAAAAAAAAAAAGAAAGAAAGAAAGAAAGAAAAAAGAAAAGTTGTGTGATGTATTATTAAAATGTCTGCTATTATAATAAGGTGGATGTGTCCAATGACAATAGTTGTAAAATCAGGATTTATAAAAATGATTTCTCCATTATCATCCATCCTATGCCCTTGTCCGCAGATATAAACTAGGGAGTGTGTACGCTCCCAAAGCTTCATATATGATCTTCTCAAGAAAGGGGAAGAATCACCTTATTTAGGAATCCCTTTAGGGTATCTCAGATAGAAGGAATTATTTCAATTACTTTTTTTTGAAGAACTGATTATTTTTATAGAGAAATTGCTTTACTTCATGACTTCTTCAATCAATATCAGTTCATAGAGGATAGCTAACTAAATTAATTTAAAAAACTTTTTTAAAAAATTAAAAAATTTAACACAGTTTTTACTATTCTTGGGGGATGACCTCTCAGCTACAAGTGTTGGATGTTGCTATAAATAAGCCTTTTAAAAACTGCTACACACACACACACACATACACACAGAGTAAATGACTTTGTTGCATGCAGAGATCACATTTATGAAACTGTGGCTTAGTACAGAATTTCCAGGGGGAGTATATAATATACATGCACTTTGAAAAGTATGTAAATTAAACAATTTAGATGAGAGAAAAGATTACATGCTCTGGCAAATTGTGATAACAATCATTAAAGTGGCTCTGATGATGGAAAAGACACCAATGGCAAATACTTTTCTAAAGAGCATGACCAATATTGCTTTATGACATGTGAGAGTGAACAAAATATTACTTCCACATTAGTATTATGTATATGATGCACTGGAGATGTTATCATAAATGCATAAATACTATGAATATTTCTTCTCTATTAGCCTAAAAGTACATCTATATATCTATATCTGTATCTACATATAGATATAGATATAGATATAGATTCAATTTGCTACCCAGATTGGTATTGTTTTCATTGGAAAAATGAATGATCATCTTTTTTTTGAGAGTAGGGGTAGTTATCATTTTTCTTGAACTGTTATATTCCCACTGTGTGCCTGGAAGATAATAATTGCTTCAAAAATATTTAATCAATATACAAAATAATTAGATAAAATTAACACATTAAAAAGCAGGGGTACTAGACATATCCCCAAATCCACGAACATGTTATGATAGCCTTGTTAACAAATCCATTTGAGATTTCTGAAAATAATAAAACACATAGACTATTTTGAACCAGTATTAGAGGTCATCTAATCCAGTATCTTTATTCCACAGATGAGGAAATCACAGTTAGAACAATTAAATGCCCTTCTGCAGGAGAGCTGGGATTAGAACCTTGAGATTCCCATTAGATAGTATTATTGAGTTGCTTTCTTTGTGTGGTTCATCCCAGCCTCTGATTTACACTTCATGTTGAAAGCATGCAGTATCTCTTGCCTAAGGACAGTTTCTGTTAAGCAAGGTAAACAAACATTAATTGAGCCTGAATAGCTGATGACCTAAGAGAAAAATGTAGAGTTTTTGATACAAAATCCAAGCAGATGCCCTTTCTGAGTTTTGGTTATTTGCTAAAGTGGTTGGTCACCTAATCCCATAGAAATGTATCTACCATTTTGGTTTTGATAAGCTCTCAGTCATTATGGGTATTGGTTCAGTTGACAGCCCTAGACATTGTGAGACAGAAAAACACACTCCAGAAGTGCAGCAACACTGTTTTAGACCTTCACACAGAAAACTATGCATTTGTACCCAAGAAAAAAATCAGTATAATGGTCTCTCTTTCCTTGCATGATACATTCTTTTATTAAAATAATCACTGTGTATCTCCAGTAAAGATTCATGAACAGAAATCTTTATGCCACACTAACAATCCAAGGAGAAAAATCCTAATTGTTGAGTTTTTTAAAAAATCTATTTGAATGCTGCTAACTTTTTATTAAAATACACAAAAATTTCCCCCATTCTTGCCTTTTTTCCTTTTATCTGTTATTTTCCTCACTCATGCTAACATTCTTAGTGTATCTTAAGCCCTCCTAGGTTAATTAACGCTGTTACATTTGCAAACAGTCCTCAGGGTAGATCGTGTATAAGCACCTAGGCTACCATATACATGAAGCACACACATACCTTTACAAGCATTTAATGAAGGATGCCATGATCTCTAATATACTACTAATAACTTATATGCTTAACTTACTGAGTTGCAGACATTTTTCCAAACACTTATATAAACTTATATAATCTTCCTAACAAGTATCATCGTTTCCTTCATACAGATAAGAAAATTGGAGCTCAGAGACGTTTAACTTACTAAGAGTCAAATACAACAAACAAGTGGTGGAGCTGAGATTTAAACACAGATCATCCATCCCATGCTCTCATCTGCAGATATAAACTAGGGAGTGTGTGCACTCTCAGATCTTCATAGCTCTGGCTCCATAATTTCTGCTGTTAAAGATTTTTCTATAGTTATACAGTTTCGTTTGTAAATTGCTATTTTTACTCATATTGTGGACTGCTCATCCTTTGCTCTTTTTTCCTTAACAAAGAATTTTCTCAGTATTCTAATCTTGTAATTAAGGTAATTATTTATATTATGTAATTTATTTCTATTATTAAGTAAAATAATCTGTGTACTGTAGAAAACACCAAGATTCAGATTGAACTCACATCCAAGGGGCTCACATATAGACAAATGAGGAATTTCTCTTGATCTCCATGGAATTTGTGGCATGGTGAGTTTGTGGACTGTTTGAACACCAAAGGCTTTTTTTTTCCAAGTATTGAGGATGAATTCAATAATAAAACATGACCTGGCATGAATTACAGTATGTGAATTCATTTCTCTAACTAGTGTGTTTGTAGGCCCAAGGTTGAAAGCAATTAGGTATGAATTATTACACCATCTTCCATGCCCTGGACGGTTTTATGACGATTATAAAATTTTATTATTAATGGTTCACTGTTTTTGGAGGAGTTGTTAATTTAAACATATATATTTAAATTGTTAATTAATGAATAAGACAAAATTAGTTGGGTAAAATCTTTCTGAGGACCAGAAGCTATCTAAGAGTAGAGAGGACCTCACTGACAGCAGAGGCTGCAACTGAATCCTGGCCCCAGAGAGAGTCAGTGTACTGCAATTCCATCGGGGATATCAGGCTATTAGAACAGCATGATGCCTTACACACTACCTTGTTCAATTTCTTTGTTTTAAATATCAGGAAAAATAAGTGACTTGCCTGAGATCACATCATAATAGCAGAGCTGAGATGGCTGAGTCAAAAACACTTGGATCTTGACTCGCAGTGTGCAATGCTTCTCATTTTTAACGATTTAGAAAAATGTCACTGAATACCTGGGAAGGAATAAATAAAATTGTTAGAAACAGAAAGACAAAAATCATAAAAAGGAAAACAAGAATTACTCTGAATGTCAAAATGCAGCTTGGAACCACATTCAAGTGCTGGAACCACAAATGGACAAACCAGCTTATCCCAGAAGTCATGTATGTAATGACTGGTAGGAGCTCAAGTAACAGCCACATGTAATTTCCACCTGTGGGCCCCCACTTGCCATGATTTTTTAACTCCTCTCCATCTCTCATCCCAAAATTCTCTCTTCCTCCTGCTCACTGAAGGGTAAAGATATTTTCTTGGACAAATTCAGTCAAAAAGGAGTAATTGAAAACCAATTGCATTTTTCCCTGGGTTAGGCAAGAGAGAGGACATGTAGCACTTGGTAACTAAGTTTGTTGTCAAATAAATTGGTGTTGGAAGCACCCACGTAGAACTGCTGGTACGTTGAGCAGAAGTCTATTTTTCTAACTAGTAAAGCTGGGTTTCATCGCTGTCAGGATTCTCCAGGGGGTCTTAGGCAAGTGGCCAAAATGAATTTGACTTTGAGAACATAGGTGTATGAGTGCCTATTTTTTCCTTCTCTTAGAACTCTAAATGTTTGTCAGGTGAAGCCATGCCAACAGTCATCATTGGTTTGATCTAACTGAGCAGTGATTGACAGTACCCACCAATTCAGCTCTTACCTGTTTCTGATTGAGTTATTGCCTGAGCTCCTGGGAGTCTGACCTGAATCCTCTCAGCTTACTATTCCAGTCTCTTAATCAGAGACAGAAACAGTTCGTAAGAGAAAGAACACATTTTCTAGAAATGAACATTCTTTACTTCAAGTTCTGCATTGTACTCTGTTGCTGATGGAAACAAATTCACTCACTTAGACCATGGCATCATTCAAATCCATTCTTTCTAGAGGGCCAAGGGCTCTCTCTATCTCATCTAAGTCCAGTGTGATGTTATTTCCATAGCATTAGTTTGCTTTATGTGAGCTCTATAAATACCATAGACAATTAGAAAACTGAGTAAATCACCCTATTAAGCAATGTCCTCTATCAAATAATTCTATAAAAGAAGTAATGTTTTCTGATGTCTTTCTTTCTTCTCTCCAGGAACCCATCCCTATGCCGAGTTGGGGAATGACTATTCATTGAATTACAATTGAGCTTCAAAAACCTGAAACTTTGTATTATGTTGAATATTCCAAAGATGTCTCTACTCACTCCATCAGATAAAACTCCAACACTTCATATTTCCAACATACAAAATTGCCAATAATCAGTGGCTGGCAGTATGGCCAAATAGGAACAGTTTCAGCCTGCAGCTCCCAGCAAGATCAATGCAGAAGCAAGTGATTGCTGCATTTCCAATGGAGGTAACCAACTCATCTCACTGGGACTGGTTAGACAGTAGGTGTAGCCCACAGGGGACAAACAAAAGTGGGGTGGGGCATCACCTTACCCAGGAGCACAAGATGTTAGGGAACTCCCTCCCCTAGCCAAGGGAAGCTATGAGGGACCGTTCCAAGAGAAATGGTGCATTCTAGCCCAGACACTATGCTTTTTCCGTGGTCTTCGCATCCCTCAGACCAGGAGATTCCCTCGGATGCCTACACCAGGGCCCTGGGTTTCAAGCACAAAACAGGATGGCCCTTTGGCCACACATTGAGCTAGCTGCAGGAGTTTTTATACACACACACACACACACACACACACATTTTACATTTTATGTCTATGTGTGTGTGTGTGTGTGTATATATATATATATATATATATATATATATATATATATATACCCTAGTAGTGTCTGGAATGCCAGTGAGACAGAACTGTTTACTACCCTGGAAAGGGGGCTGAAACCAGGGAGTCAAATGGTCTAGTTCAGGGAATCCTACCTACATGGAGCCCAGCAAGTTAAGATCCACTGGCTTGAAGTTCTCGCTGTCAGCACAGCAGTCTGAAGTCGATCTGAGAGGCTCGAGCTTGTGTGGGGAGAGGCGTCCACCATTACTGAGGCTTGAGTAGCTGGTTTTCCCCCCACAGTATAAAAAAAGCCCCTAGGAAGTTTGAACTGGGCAGAGCCCACTGCAGCTTGGCAAAGCTGCTGTAGCAAAACTGCCTCTCTAGATTCCTCCTCTCTGGGAAGGGCATCTCTGGAAGAAAGACAGCAGCCCCAGTCAGGGGCTTATAGATAAAATTCTCATCTCCTGGGACAGAGCACCTGGAAGTAGGAGTGACCGTGGGTGCAGCTTCAGCAGACTTAAAGGTTCCTGCCTGCCAGCTCTGAAGAAAGCAATGGATCTCCCAGCACAGTGCTTGAGCTCTGCCAAGGGACAGACTGCCTCCCCAAGTGCGTCCATTACCACCTGCCTCTTGACCGGGAGACATCTCCCAGCAGGGGTCAACAGACACCTCATACAGGAGAGCTCCAGCTGGCATCTGGTGGGTGCCCATCTGAAACAAAGCTTACAGAGGAAAGAACAGACAGCAATCTTTGCTCTTCTGTTGTCTCTGCTGATGATACCCAGGCAAGCAGGGTCTGGAGTGGACCTCCAGCAAACTCCAGCAGACCTGCAGAAGAGGGGGCTGACTGTTACATGGAAAACTAACAGGAAGGAATAGCATCAACAGCAACAAAAAGGATGTCCACAAAGAAACCATCTGAAGGTCACCAACGTCAAAGACCAAAGGTAGATGAGTCCACAAAGATGAGAAAAAAAACAGGACAAAAAGACTAAAAATTCCAAAATTCAGAATGCCTCTTCTCCTCCAAAAGATCACAGCTCTTCACCAGCAAGGGAACAAAACTGGATGGAGAATGAGTTTGACAAATTGACAAAACTAGGCGAGCAATAACAGAAGGTGGGTAATAACAAACTCCTCTGAGCTAAATCAGAATTTTCTAACCCAATGCAAGGAAGTTAAGAACCTTGAAAAAAGATTAGACTAACTGCCAACTAGAATAGCCAGTATAGAGAAGAAAATAAATGAACTAATGAAGCTAAAAAACATAGCATAAGAACTTCACGTAGCATACAAAAGTATCAACAGCCAAATCAATCAAGCAGAAGAAAGGATATTAGAGATTAAAGATAAACTTATTAAAATCAAGCATGAAGACAAGATTAGAGAAAAAAGAATTTTTTTAAAAAATGAACAAAGCCAAAAGATACAGACTGGCAAATTGGATAGTCAAGGTGGATAAAGGTGTGCTGTATTCAGGAGACCCAACTTACATGCAAAGACACACAGAGGCTCAAAATAAAGGGATGGAGGAAGATTTATGAAGCAAATGGAAAGTAAAGAAAGCAGGGGCTGCAATTCTAGTCTCTGATAAAACAGACTTTAAACCAATAAAAATAAAAAAAGACAAAGAAGGGCATTATACAATGGTAAAGGGATAAATGCAACAAGAAGAGCTAACTACCCTAAGTATATATGTACCCAATACAGGAGCACCCAGACTCATAAAGGAATTTCTTAGAGACCTATAAAGAGATTTAGACTCCCACACAATAATAGTGGGAGTCATTAACACCCACTGCTGATATTAGACAGATCAATGAAATGGAAAATTAACAAGGATATTCAAGACTTGAACTCAGCTCTGGACCAAGCAGACCAAGCAGACATCTACAGAACTCTCCACCCCAAATCAACAGAATATACATTCTTCTCAGCACCACATTTCATTTATTCTAAAATAGACAACATAACTGAAAATAAAACACCCCTCGGCAAATGTAAAACAACATAAATCATAACAAAAAGTTTCTCAGACCACAGCACAAACAAATTAGAACTCAGGTTTACAAAACTCACTCAAAACTGCACACTACATGGAAACTGAACAACCTGCTCCTGAATGACTACTGGGTAAATAACAAAATTAAGGCAAAAATAAAGAAGTTCTTTGAAACAAATGAGAACAAAACACAATGTACAGAATCTCTGGGACACAGCTAAAGCAGTGTTTAGAGGAAATTTTTTAGCACTAAATGCTCACATCAGAAGGTGGGAAAGATCTAAAATTAACACCCTAACATCACAGTTAAAAACTAGAGAAGCAAGAGCAAATGAATTCAAAAACTAACAGAAGACAAGAAATAATTAAGATCAGAGCAGAACTGAGGAGACACACACACACACACACACACACACACACACACACACACAAACCCTTCAAAAAAAAATCTTTGAATCCAGGGGCTGGTTTTTTGAAAAAATTAAGAAAATAGACAGACTGCTAGCCAGACTAATAAAGAAGAAAAGAGAGAAGAATCGAATAGTCACAATAAAAAATGGAAAAGGGGGATAATACCACTTATCCCACAAAATACACACTACCATCAGAAAATACTATAAATGCCTCTATGCAAATAAACTAGAAAATCTAGAAGAAATGGATAAATTCCTGGACACATACACTTTCACAAGACTAAATCAGGAAAAAGTCAAATCCCTGAATACACCAATAACAAGTTCTAAAATTGAGACAGTAATTAATAGCCTACCAACTAAAAAAAAAGCCCTGGACCAGGTGGATTCACAGCCAAATTCTACCATAAGTACAAAGAGGGGCTGGTACCATTTCTTCTGAAACTATTTCAAACAATAGAAAAAGAGATTCTTCTTTAGCTCATTTTATGAGCCAGCACCATCTTGATACCAAACGCTGGCAGAAAAACAGCAAGCAAAAAAATGTCATGCCAATATCCTTGATAAACATCGTTGCAGAAATCCTCAGTAAAATACTGGCAAATCAAATCCAGCAGCACATCAAAAAGCTTATCCACCACGATTAAATCAGCTTCATCCCTGGGATGCAAGGTTGGTTCAACATACAATCAATGTAATCCATCACAAACAGAACCAATGACACAACTACGTGATTATCTCAATAGATGCAGAAAAGGCCTTTGATAAAATTCAACACCCTCTTGATGCTAAAAACTTTAAATAAACTAAGTATTAATGAAACGTATCTCAAAATAATAAGATCTATTTATGACAAACCCACAGCCAATATCATACTGAATGGGCAAAAGCTGGAAGCATTCCCTTTGAAAACAGGCACAACACAAGGATGCCCTCTCACCACCCCTATTCAACATAGTATTAGAAGTTCTGGCCAGAACAATCAGACAAGAGAAAGACATAAAGGGCATTCAAATAGGAAGAGAGGAAGTCAAAATTGTCTCTGTTTGCAAATGACATGATTGTACCTTTAGACAACCCCAGTATCTCAGCCCAAAATTTCTTTAAGTTGCTTGGCAGCTTCAGCAGTCTCAAAATACAAAATTGATGTGCAAAAATCACAAACATTCCTATACATCAATAATAGAGAAACAGAGAGCCAAATCATGAATGAACTCCCATTCACAATTGCTACAAAAAGAATAAAATACTTAGGAATACAACTTACAAGGGATGTGAAGAACCTCTTCAGGGAAAACTACAAACCACTACTCAAGGAAATAAGAGAGGACACAAACAAATGGAAAACCATTCCTTGCTTATGGATAGAAAGAATCAATATTATGAAAATGGTCATACTGCCCGAAGTAATTTATAGATTCAATGCAGTCCCCATCAAGTTACCAATGACTTTGCTCACAGAATTAGAAAAAAACTACTTTAAATTTCATATGGAAGCAAAAAAGAGCCCACATAGCCAAGGCAATCCTAAGTAAAAAGAACAAAGCTGGAGGCATCATACTACCTGATGTCAAACTATACTAAAAGACTACAGTAATCAAAACAGCATGGTACTGGTAACAAAACAGACATATAGACCAATGGAACAGAACAGAGGCCTCAGAAATAACACCATACATCTACAACTATCAGATATTTGACAAAACTGACAAAAACAAGCAATGAAGAAAAGATTCCCTATTGAATAAATGGTGTTGGGAAAACTGGCTAGCCATATGCAGAAAACTGAAACTGGACCCCTTCCTTACCCCTTATACAAAATTTAACTCAAGAGGGATTAAATACTTAAACATAAAACATAAAACCATAAACACCCCAGAAGAAAACCTATGCAATACCATTCAGGACATAGGTATGGGCAAAGACTTCATGACTAAAACACCAAAAGCAATGGCAACAAAAGCCAAAATTGACAAATGGGATCTAATGAAACTAAAGAGCTTCTGCACAGCAAAAGAAACTATTATCAGAGTGAACAGGCAACCTACAGAATGGGAGAAAATTTTTGAATCTATTCTTCTGACAAACGACTAATATCCAGAATCTACAACGAACATAAGCAAATTTACAAGAAAAAAATTAAAAAGTGGGCAAAGAATATGAACAGACACTTCTCAAAAGAAGACATTTATAAAGCTAGCATACTTATGAAAACAAAGCTTATCATCACTGGTTATTAGAGAAATGCAAATCTAAACCACGACGAGATACCATCTCATACCTGTTAGAATGGCAATTATTAAAAAGTCATGAAACAGCAGATGCTGGAGAGGATGTAGAGAAATAGGAACGTTTTTACACTAAATTAGTTCAACCATTACAGAAGACAGTGTGGTGATTCCTCAAGGAACTAAAACCAGAAATACCATTTGACCCATCAATCCTATTACTGGGTATATACCCAAAGGATTATAAATCATTCTACTATAAAGACACATGCATATGTATGTTTATTGCAACACTATTCACAATAGCAAAGACTTGGGACCAACTCAAATGCTCATCAATGATAGACTGGATATAGAAAATGTGGCAATATACACCATGTAATGCTGCACAGTCATAAAAAAAGGATGAGTTTATGTTCTTTGCAGGGACATGGATAAAGCTGGAAACCATCATTCTCAGCAAACTAACACAGGAACAGAAAACCAAACACCACACGTTCTCACTCATAAGTGCGAGTTGAACAATGAGAACACATGGACACAGGGAGGGGAACATCACACACTGGGGCCTATCAGGGGGTGGGGACTTAGGGGAGAGATAGTATTAGGAGAAATACCTATTGTAGATGATGGGTTGATGGATGCAGCAAACCACCATGACACGTGTATAACTATGTAACAAACCTGCACATTCTGCACATGTATCCCAGAACTTAAAGTATGATAAAAATAATAATAAAATAAAGTATAAAAGTTAAAAATGGAAAAATTTGCCAATAAATCAGTAATCTTTGGTTTCTATATTTTATATTAATGTTGTCTTTCATTTTTATTCAACAAGGGCTGAAACTATCTCCTAATGGAACAAATCTAGATGCATTGTACTAAAGAAAGAAGTCTTTTTCTCTGAATTCTAATTACTGGAACTTAATGCTGCTATCTCTAATTCACAAAGCTGATAATGACAGGGATTCAAAGATTACCTGATCCTGGAGTTGGTGTTCCTAGCCACTCCATTGAGCTGCCATTGCAGCAGCTTCAAACTGGATTTAACTGTAGTTGGGATGCCAGAAACATTGCTTGCCTTCTTCATTTCTTGACTCCAGACCATTACTGAAGGGAAAGGAAAATAAAAAATTTTATCTAAATTGTGTCAGAAACCATAAGCTTAATATTGGAATTCTAGCAAAATTACCAGCTAACCAACCAAGCCACTTTATGATTTTAGAGTCATTTTGCCTCTGGGAAACTCAGAAATGGGAAAATTATACCTCTCATCTAGGATTGTAATGGCAGACTAAAACAAACCAGGCATACTAAAAGCACTCTGAAAAAATGTCCTGTACTGTAAAAATGTATATTATGATTATTGTGAGTAAGAGTTAGTCATGTTTCTTTAAAGGCAAATATGCCTTTCCTCTTTTGTGGAAGAATCTATAACTTTTTGGCTGAAGGAGGACACAATGCTTATTAATAACTCTCCTCATCTAAAGGTAAGAGGTCCAATAACGTTGAGTGTATTTTATTTCCATGGTATAAAATTAATATTTACATATCACAATAACCTGGACAAGATAACTAAGATTATACATTTGTACCATGAAGTTTCAGCTCAGCATTCTGCGACTGCAGTGTTGTGTGGATAAAGACAGGAACTTAACTTAAATCAAGCTGCTGTAAATTCAGATTTGAAAATGACACCAATAAATCTCTTATGATTCACTATAATAAACACACATTTCTAGTGATTATAGAAGTTCCATGGACTAGGGCTCCATCAATCATTAAAACCCCATATTTAGATCAAATTTTTTTGAGATTTTTTTTCAAAATTCTTATCTTCTTTTCACTTCACTGTGTATACTTTCAAAGAGAAAAACAGCATTGTATTCACTTTATAAGTCTTTGCTGATATTATCCTTTTGGCTGAGAAATGACTTTAGTTTTTCTTTGTCAAAGGGAAAAGAGGGGCCGGGCGCGGTGGCTCAAGCCTGTAATCCCAGCACTTTGGGAGGCCGAGGCGGGTGGATCACAAGGTCGAGAGATCGAGACCAACCTGGTCAACATGGTGAAACCCTGTCTCTACTAAAAATACAAAAAATTAGCTGGGCATGGTGGCGCGTGCCTATAATCCCAGCTACTCAGGAGGCTGAGGCAGGAGAATTGCCTGAACCCAGGAGGCGGAGGTTGCGGTGAGCCGAGATCGTGCCATTGCACTCCAGCCTGGGTAACAAGAGCGAAACTCTGTCTCAAAAAAAAAAAAAAAAAAAAAAAAAAAAAGGGAAAAGAGGAGTATACATGCTTTGTCCTACCTAAATCTCAGCTTGCCCTTCCACTCATTCAGAATCTATTAGTTTATTGGAGCTGCCATACAAAGTACCACAGGCTGGGTGGCTTAAACAACAGAAATTTGTTTTCTCAGTATTCTAGAGGTTAGAAATCTAAGATTAAATTATTGGCAAAGTTGTTTCTTCTAGGCATCTCTCTTTGACTTGTAAATGTCTGTTTTGTCCCTGTGCCTTCAACACTGTCTTCTATCTGCCTGTGTCTGTGTTCTAATCTCCTCTCCCTATAAAGATCCGGTTAAATTGGATTAAGGCCCACCCTGATGACCTCATTTTTACTTAATTGCTTCTTTTAATCCTTATCTCTAAATATAGTCACATTCCGAGGTATTGAAAATTGGGGCTTCAACTTTATAAATTTTCAGGGGACACTGTTCAGCCCATAACAAAGAAGAATAGAAACGTCCTTTGTTTACATTCAGCAACCAGCTTTTTATAAATTGTACTTGAAAATTCCTACCTGCTGTACTCATTGAAAAGCTTAAGGCTTTTGAGGAAAGAAGCAAAGACAGTGAAACTCAGAGAAGCATATAGTAACAGTCAAATAAGGAGGGGCTAGGGAGCAAAATACCATTTAAATTTTTTTCAATAGCTTTTAGAGTAAAAGTAGCATTTGGTACATGGTTAAATTATACAGTGATGAATTCTGAGATTTTAGTGCACCTGCCACCTGAATAGTGTACACTGCGCCTAATGAGTAGTTTTTTTAATCCCTAGTCCCTCCACCACCCTCCTTCATCTGATTCTCTGAAGTCCATTACATCATTCTGTAGCCTTTGTGTACCACAGCTTACTCCTACTTATAAATGAGAACATACAGTTTTTGGTTTTCTATTCCTGTGTTCTTTCCCTTAAAATAATGTCCTCTAGCTCCATCTAAGTTGCTGCCAAAGACACTATTTCATTTCTTTTAATGGCTGAGTAGTGTGTATATACCACATTTTCTTTATCCACTCATTAGTTGATGGGCACTTACATTGGTTCCACATCTTTGCAAATGTGAATTGTGCTGCTATAAACATATATGTGCAAGTATCTTTTTCACATGACTTATTTTCCTTTGGATAGATACCCAGTAGCAGGATTGCTGGATCAAATGGCAGATGTACTCTTAGTTCTTTAAGCTATCTTCCTTGGAGGTTGTGTTAATGTACATTTTGATTAGCAGTATGTAAGGGTTCCCTTTTCCTCACATTCACGCCAACATCTAACTTTTGACCTTTTTTAAATTTTATTTTACAATAACGGCCATTCTTGCAGAAATAAGATGGCATTTCATTGTGATTTTAATTTGCATTTCCCTGATGATTAGTGATGCTGAGCATTTTTTCATATATTTGTTGGCCATTTGTATATTTTCTTTAGGAAATGTCAATTCATACTCTTTGCCCACTTTTTGATGGTGTTAGCAAATGTCATTTTGAGGTAAAACATTTGGGATAAAGGTATTCTTAAATTCTGAGCAATTACATGGCATTCTAAGAAAGTTTCAAAAACTTTTATAGAAAGAGAACAAACTCTTGCTAGAGTTTGTACTAACCTAATGTATTAATAATGCTATTTATCGAATTGTGACTCTCCCTTAAACATAATGCAAAATTAATTATTTAAAGTAACCCAAGTTACAAAAAAATGTAAAATACATTTTAATGCTAAAGAAGAACATAGACGTTGAAGCATCTAAGATTTTAAGAGATCCAGAGAATGCAAAATAGCCAGACCAGAAAAAAATCATTTCTTCAGTATCAACAGAATTTTTTGAAGAGAATGAAAAAAATTTAACTCAGAAATGAAAAATTCTATGGTATCTTTTGACTAATGATTATATTTCACATCCATACAAATTGTCAAATATTTGATAAGAGAAAAAATTGTTATCAATTAAAAATAATATTTTTCACCTACTAAATTAAAATTATCTAAATTCTATTACTCTATGCTGGTAATAATGTAATGAGGTGGGCCCTTTCCTTTACTTCTACTGTTTCGTATCAATGGTAGTTTAATTGTTTCTTCTTTCTAAAATGTATGAGAGGTTTAAAATATTCACACACTTTGAGAGAAAACACACAAATAAGGAAGACAACGGACTCAAATATTGCCATTACATAAAACCGTTAAACCACAATGATAAACAATAAAAAAGGAAGGAAGAATGGATGGAAGGAAGGAAGGAAAAAAAGAAAGGAGGGAAAGAAGGGAGGGGGGAAAGAAAGAAAGAAAGAAAGTGAGAAAGGAAGAAAGAGAAAGAAAGAAAGAAAGAAAAAGAAAGAAAGAAAGAAAGAAAGAAAGAAAGAAAGAACGAACGAACGAACAAGCCCTCACATATCAATAGTCTTGAATGTAAATGGATTAAACTCTTCACTTAAAATATACAGACTGGCTGAAAAGATTTTTTTTAATGACCCAACTATATGCTGCCTCCAAGGAATTCACCTGTAAATACAAACATGAACTGAAAAATAAAGAGTTGGAAAAAACATTTCATGCAAACAGAAACCAAAATAAGCAGACGTAGCTATACTTACATCAGACAAAACAGATTTTAAGTCAAAAACAGTAAAAAGAGACAAGCTCATTATATAATGACAAAGGGATCAGTTCAACAAGAGGACATAATAATTCTAAGGACATATTAACCCAACACCAGAGCACCCAGATATGCAAAGTAAATATTATTAGATCAAAAGGGAAAGATAGACTACAATATGATCATAGTTGGGGTCCTCAACACCCCACTCTCACAATTAGGCAGTTTGTTCAGACAGAAAGTTATCAAGGAAATATTGGATTTAAACTGCAATTAATAGCAAATAGACCTAAAAGACAGTTACAGAGCATTTTATCCAACTCCTACAGAATACACACTCTTCTCATCACCACATGGAACATTCCTGAGTATAGACCATATGTTAGGACACAAAACCAGTCTCAACAAATTTTTTTAATTGAAATTATATCAAATATTTTCTCAAACCACAATGGAATCAATCTAGAAGTCAACAACATGAAAAACTTTAGAAACTGTAAAAATACATGGAAATTAAGCAAGACATTTCTGAATGAAATGACTTCTGAATTCTACCAAACTTACAAAGAAGAACTAACACCACTTCTCAAAATATATTGGGTCAAAGAAGAGATTAAGGAGAAAAAAATTTTTAAATGTCTTGGAGAAAATAAACAATAAATGAAACATACCAAAACTTATTGGACATAGCAAATGCAGTGCTAAGAGAGTAGTTTATAACAATAAACACCTACATCAAAAAGTAGAAAGATTTCAAAAATCTAATTATGTCCCTTAAAAAAAAAACTATAAAAGCAAGAACAAACTAAACCTGAAATTAGTAAGAAGAAAGAAATAATAAATATCAGAGCAAAACTAAACCAAAGAAACTAAAAAGAAAACAATACAAGAGATCAATGAAATAATAAACGGTTTTTTTAAGATAAACAAAATTGGTAAACCACTAGACAGACTAACCAAGAAAAAGAGAAGATGCAAATAAACAAAATCAAAAACGAGAAAGAATACATTACAACTGATACCACAGAAATGCAAAACAAACTGGAAAACTGAGAAGAATTGAATAAATTCCTGGACACATAGAACCTACCAAGACAAACAAGAAGAAATAGAAAAACTGAAAATATCAATAACAAGTAATAAGATTTAGTCAGTAATTAAATGTCTCTCAATAAGAAAAACCTAGAACCAGATGACTTTACTACAAAATTCTACCAAACTTACAAAGAACTAACACCACTTCCTAAAATATTTATTTAATTGAGGATGAAAGAATTCTCCCTAACTCATTATTAGAGACTGGAATCATCCTGAACCCAAAATCAAATAAGGACACACACACAAAAAGAAAGAAAACTACACATCAGTATCTCTAATGAACATAGCTGCAAAAATCCTTATTAAAATACTAGTAAATTGAATTCAACAGCACATTAAAAAAATACACCATGATTAAATAGGATTTATCCTACAGAGAGAAGGATGGTTCAACATCAATAAATGTGATACACTGCATCAACAGAATGAAGGACAAAAACCATATAATCATCTCAATAGATACAGAAAAAGCATTTGATAAAATTCAATATCTTCTCATGATAAAAAAAAAAATTCTCAACAAGCTAGGCATAGAAGAAACACAACTCAGCATAATAAAAACCATGTATGACAAACCCACAGCTAACATCATACTAAATGGGGAAAAGCCAAAAGTCTCTCCTCTAAGAACTAGAACAAGACAAAGATGCACACTTTTAGCACGTCTATTTAACATGGTACTGGAAGTTTTAGCTAGAGCAATCAGGTAAAAATAAATAAATAAATAAAATAAAAATAAAAGGCATTCAAATTGGAAAAGAGAAAGTCAAATTGTCCCTCTTCAAGGATGACATTGTCTTATACATAGGAAAACCTAAAGACTCCACTAAAAAACTCTTAGATCTTATAAATAAATTGAATAAAAAAGTTGCAGAATACAAATTCAACATACAAAACTCAGTATAGTTTCTGTACAACAGTAACGAACTTGCTGAGGAAGAAATCAAGAAGGCAATCTCATTTACAATAGCTACAGAAAAATAAAATTAAATACCTAGGAATAAATCTAGCCAAGGAGGTGAAAGACTTCTACAAGAAAAACCAAATAACACTGGTGAAAGAAATTAAAGAGGACACAAACAAATGGAAAGACATTCCCCGATAATGGATTGGAAGAATTAATATTGTCAAAATGACTATTCTATCCAAAGGAATCTACAGATTCAATTCAATCCCTATCAAAATACCAGTGTCATTGTTCACAGAATTTTTTAAAATCCTAAATTTTGTATGGAGCCAAAAAAAAAAAAAAGCCTGAAGAGTCAAAGCAATCCTAAGCAAAAAGAATAAAGCTGGAAGTATCACACTACCTGATCTCACAATATATTACAAGGCTATAGTAATCAAAGAGCATGGTATCTGTATAAAAAATACACATAGAAGAATGAAACAAAATAATTTCCAGAAAAAAAAAAACCCATATCCATGTAGTTACAGCTAACTGATTTTTGACAAAGCCACCAGGAACATACGTCAGGGAAAATAACACTCCCTAAATAAATTGTGCTGGGAAAATTATCTATATACAGGAAAATGACATTGTACCCCTATCTCAGCACACACAAAAATTAATTTATGATGGGTGAAAGACTTAAATGTTAGACCCAAGATTATAAAACTACTAGAACAAAATGTAGGGAAAACACTTCAGGATGTTAGTCTAAACAAAGACATTGTGACTAAAACCTGAAAAGCATAGGCATCAAAAACAAAAAGAAACAAATGGAACTATATTAAATTTAAAAAGCTTATGCACAACAAAGAAAACAACCAATAGAGTCAAGGACAACCTGTTGAATGAAAGAAAATATTTGCAAACTATTCTTCTAAGAAGAGATGAATATCCAAAATATACAAAGACTCAAACAATTGAACAGCAAAATAAAATACAATAATTTCATTAAAAGGTCAAAGGACATTAACAGACATATCTCAAAGGAATACATACAAATGTTAACTAGATATATGAAAAAAATGCTCAACATCACAAAGCATCAGGAAAATGCAAATCAAAACAACAATGAAATATCATCTTATCCAGTGAGAATGTATATCACTAAAAAATAAAAAAAAACAAAAATAATAAATTCTGGTAAAGATGCAATGAAAAGGGAAATCTTATACGATGTTGATGGGAATGTAAATTAGCACAGCCACTATGAAACACAGCATGGAAATTTCTCAAAAAACTAAAATAGAGCTACCATATGATCTAGCAATAACACTACTAGATATTTAGCCAAAGGAAAGGAAATTAGTACATCAAAGAAATACCTGCACCCTTGTGTTTATTGCAGCACTATTCACAATAACAAAGATATGAAATTAACCAGTATAATTAATAAATACATGAATTAAATGAAGTATATATACAAGAAGATAATACTATTTGACCATAAAAATGAATGAAATCATATCATTTGCAGCAACATTGATGGAACTGGAAGTTATTATATTAAATGAAATAAACCAGACACAGAAAGGCGAATATCACATGTTCTCACTCATATGTGGGAGCTAAGAAAGTTAATCTCATGAAAGTAGAGAGTAGAATTACAGATGCCAGAAGCTGGGAATGGCATGTATGTTGGGGAGCCAGGGGTATGAAGAGAGGTGAGTTAATAGGTACAAACATACAGTTAGACAGAGTAAGTTCTAATGTTCAGCAACAGATTAGTGTGACTATAGTTAACAAAGATGTGTTGCATATTTCAAAATAAGAAGAAAGGAACTGAAATGTTCTCAATACATAGAAATGATAAATACTCAAGGTTTTTAGGTTATTTAGGATGCTCTAAATATCCTGACTTGATCATTACACATTCTATCATGTAACAAAGTACCACACGCATCTCATATATTATATAGGAGTATATACACAAATTTTATATAGGAGTAATACACAAATATTATATAAGAGTATCAATATAAATAAGGTAATAAAATGTTCACATACTTGGATCTAGTAACAATTTCTATGAATCTATCCTAAGGAACTAATGACAAATCGTATCAAATATTTGAATACGAAAATATTTCATTGTGAAACTGCACATAAGGTTAAACAAAAAAAACAGTAATTGTGAATTTTATAGGGTGTTAAGTATATCTCAGTAAAGCTGTTAATTTAAAAGTAGGAATCAAAATTGTCTAATCAGTATGATAGCAACTATGTAAAATTGCCATGGAAAGGGGTCAAAGTAACCACTAAGAATGCGGATAGTGGTTATCTCTGAGTTACTGGCTTACAATTGACTGTTGAATTCTTACTACCAGCTGCCTAGATGTAAATTTTACTTATCTTGCTTGGACTTTGCTGGGCTACTTGAATTTATGGAAGAATAACCAGCATAATTTTTGAAAAATTACTAGACGTTTTGCTCCATACAGTGCTTTGATACACACTATCTTCCCTCTGGAACACTAATTAAATGTTAGAGCTTCTCATGGTATCCTCTATGACGTTTACTTTTTCTTCTGTTTATCTATTCTCTTGCCTTTCCATTCTTCATTGTGTATATTTTCTTCTAGTTACACTAATTCCTTCTTTGGAATGCATTAATCTGCTATTAAACTAATCCGCTGAGATCACAATTTAGGTTATTTGTCAATTTTAGAATTTCCACTTTGTTCTTTTCCTAAACTACTATAAGTTTGTTTGTATTGTTTATAATTCACTGTGAAATTTTCAGTTATGTCATTTATCTCTTTGAGCTTAGTAAGCACAAGTTATTTTGAAGTCAGTGTCTAATAATTTCAGTATCTGAACTACCTGTGTGTCTGATTATTTGTTTTCTTTCTAACAATTCTTGCTTGTATTTACTTATCTCCTCATTTGCCTGATTATCCTTGATTGTGAGCTGGTCATTGGATTTTTTAAATTGCTTATACAAATGCTTTGAGGTCTAGGATAATGCTAACTTTTTTTCTGAGAGGATTGTCATTTGTTCCTGTAAAGAATACGTGGGCATTAGCATGCAGTTCATATTTATGTGAACTGAGATGTTCATATAAATCCAATTTCAGGCACAGGTATTTTTCTAGGCCGACAAGATCATTTGATCTAAGTCAATATCCATGTGAATGTTGATTTCCTTCCAGTTCACCCTTATTATTAGTATACAGCCCTTTGGGTTCTAACCCAAGGATAGAGTTTACCTAGATCCACCCTTCTTAGACAGTGTATTCCTGTTTATGTGGTCTTAATCCCACAAGGCTGTCAAAAACACTTTCAGTCTCTTAGCCACTTTTATTAGATTGGCAATCACCCTTAGAGAAAACCTACCCAAAAGCTGAGCTCAGTTTTTTAGACATTGGTCTCCTCCTACATATGAGATCAATAATTCGTCACTACCATGTCAGCTCTGCAGTGTCTTTCAGTAAAATTTTTATCCAACTTATCTATATCTTCCTATTGGAAGACTTTGTGCATATGACCTGGGTCACAATTACATTTACAATTTAAATTTTTTTCTTATTTCTAAATTTCCAGCCACAAGCATGAATTGCTTGTATCATTAGGCCACAAAAAGTTTATTCATTCACTTGTTTTTAAGTATTATGTGAGCCTTCATACGTTAATAAATTAAAAATATTTTCTGTGCATTCATAGGTGAGAGACGATGCTTTTATAGTGAGTAACACATAGTTGAGAAAAAAGTATGCATTGGGCTCTTGTTGCAAGAAAAATATGTGATCTGTGACTCCTCCAGAGTAGTTCAGCTGTATGAAATGCTGAGTTACTGATCATTAAAGAACTATTCACTGTCTACTCCATTTATTCTCAATTCATCAGCCAGAGTAAATAGTCTAAAATTAAAATCTAGGCCAGGCACGGTGGCTCACTCCTGTAATCTCAGCACTTTGTGAAGCTGAGGCAGGTAGATCTCCAGGTTAGAAGTTTGAGAGCAGCCTGGCCAACATGGTAAAACCTTGTCTCTTCTAAAAATACAAAAATTAGCCAGGCATGGTGGCATACACCTGTAATCCCAGGTACTTGGGAGGCTGAGGCAGAAAAATCTCTTGAACCCGGGAAGCAGAAGTTGCAGTGAGCCGAGATTGTGCCACTGCACCCCAGCCTGGGCGATGGAGTAAGACTCTGTCTCAGGGAGGAGGTGGGGAATTAGCTGGGCATGGTGGTACATGCCTGTAATGCCAGCTAGTCCAGAGGCTGAGGCACAAGAATTGCTTGAACCTGGGTGCCACGAGGTTACAGTGAGCCAAGATCATTCCAGTCCACTCCAGCCTGGGTAACAGAGTGAGATTCCATCTCAAATAAATAAATAAATAAATAAATAAATAAATAAATAAATAAATAAATAAAGTTAAAATTAAAATCTAATTGGTTTGTTGTCTTGCCTGAAACCCTGCAAAGTTTTCCTGTCACTCTTAGTGAAAAAATCCAAATTTCGGAGTGCAGCATACATGGCCACTCTGCTCCTGCCTCCTCCATCCTCTCTTCCCACTCTGTCAGTTCTCTTTGTTGAGGAACTACGAGTCTCCCCAACTTATTCCTCTCTCTTGCCTCTGGTCCTTTCCCCAGCCCTGCTAGCAGAAAGGTGGCGGCAATATGAGCAGCTCTCTTGGACCTGGAGGTGAAAAGCACTTGATGAGAAAGCTGCATCACTCTAAGACTCTTACCTTAAGATTTTCATGGCAGCAAATCCACTTTTAGCTAGTTTAAGCCACTGTATTTGTGGTCTCTTTGTTACAAATCTAAGCCTAAATCCTAACTAATGCCAATAGTTGCCAACTTCTCCTTCCTCAAGTCTCCAGTGAAATGATCCTTTTCCCACGGGTCTTTCTCTGTCTCCTCACAGCAGGCCTAGGCGCTCCTCCTCAATAACTTCATCCTAAGCCATAGCACCGTATTGATATTGCCTGCTTCCTTGTCCATCTCCAACACTAAACTGAAGTCTCTGAGGTCAGAGATGATGCCTTATTCATTTTGCATCCCAGCACCAATCACTGGGTCTGGCCCATAGTTGACATTCAATAAATGTTGTGAATTAATGTAAAAACAAGAAAGGATTGCAATGCCTAACTCCGTATTATAAGGAGTCTATGAAAAGTGATTGTAGGATAAGCACTTCTCATAATAGGAAAATTCCTATTTTACTAGTAAACAAATGTAGATGGAGTTTTGGGGTGAATTATACTTCCCTGATCACAGTTTAAAACTAGATACATGTATAATAAATAACACAGTTTCACATATAATGTGACTTAGTTTCTCCTTTCTTCTTTCATCACACACCCAAATATCTCAGGCCCTGGAACAAACTGAGATTTACTACAATTAAATTCATTTATTTGGGCTAAGATAAGGTTTCTCTGAAAAGACTGCCAAAATTCAAACATGTGAAGAGGCAGTAAGCTTCTGGCACACATCTGCACTTCCATAGGGATTAAATTATTAGACTGAATAGAAGATACAAGGAATGTAAGAAAATGAGACCAAGAACTGAGCAAAGTTGATATGAAGAAGAGATTAAGAAAAGTGGCATTGAAGTGGTCTGCACTATATCTGCACTAAGGTTTGCACTAAAAGTTTGAAGAGGGCACAGAGCATCAGGTAACACTATCGCCTAAAACAGACAATAAAGTATCTAGAAGAGAGACTGGGAGCTAATAAACTAATTTGATATGTTATATTATTTACTCTGATAGAGAATACAATGCATGTAGGTTTCTGCTATTGTTTTCCTTGGGTGAAGTTACCCAAGAGGCAGTGGTTGGATTATAGTCACACAGCCAGTATTTCATGTTTCTTTAGAAAAGTAGTTTGTCTTGAAAGAGAATCTTTATTTTCATGTCCAAGTTGGTATATTTTAATGGCCTCTTGGGATCAAAGGGAGAAGTCACTCAAGTCCTTAGTTAAGGAGCACAAACCAGGTGCATGGTATGATATATTCCAAGGAAACCTCTGGGGGCATCTCCTGATTCTGCTTTCCAATGAATGTACTTTCAACAAGAACAGAAACTCACACCAAACAATGCATTTTTATGAGTAGAATTGAAACAAGAGTACCAAATGTCCCTCATTCTTTTATATGGGTCATGACTGTAATCTCATGGCCCTGCTCAGATGTCAACCTATTGACTGGACGGACAGGTGGATGATGCAAGAGTTCGTTTTGTTCCATCTCCAATTTGTTCACCACAAAGTGAAGAGGGGTGTCTTCATCATAAAACAAGGCATGCACCTTTCATTTTGCGTTTAACTACTAGTGTGTGCAGTCAGATGGACAAGGCCGACTTTCCCATACTGTATTCTTATTGTTATTTCCAGAGCTTTCAGTTCTATGGTGTGGATGCATGCATGCAAACACACACACACTCACACATACACACGCACACCAACAACAATCACAAGCATATTCAGATACTAGGTATGCTGTTTGTCAGATGCAACTCTCCAGAGACTTAAAGCAAACAGCATCTCCAAAGTCTGGCTTATTCTGAACAGTTTGCTAAGAAGAAATTTATGTGAATAAATTTGTTACTGATGCCAGACATCACACGTCAGGTTTTACTTTTCTGAGAACAAGAGATTATGTATGTCTACAGAATTGACTAATATTTTCTAATTTCACATACATCGACAGATGTATTTTACTACTTTGGGGTAAATGGCTGCAGCACTAGTGTTCTTAACTTTTCACTGTCTCAAAACCACTTTAGATCCATGAATACATTCTCTGAAAAATATACACATACCCAAACAATGTTTTATATTATATCAGGGAACTTACTGACTCTAATAATCTCTATTCTACTAGTGATCACATATTTTTCAAAGATTGTAATATCACTCACACTCAACTTCTTTTAACAATGACTTTCCAGTTCAGTTTGAGTTGTTTCTTTTATCTGAGATTTTACTGTTCTGGATATGGTTTGAAATAATTCAGAAATGACCATTTTCTTGATATAAAAATGCTTAGCTTATATTTGTGAATAGATGAATAGAAGAATGAATGAAAGAGTAAATAAGGGATCTTAATCTGTTCCATCATTTGTTACTAGATCACTGTCTGAATATAAATGTAACTATGAGGAGAATAACCAATTTTTTCAAGTATGATTTTGTGTTCTGAGTCAATGAGTTTCTTAGAGGGCTCAGGAAACTGCTAGAATCTTTTCCTGAAAGGTTCTGATCAATTTCACTAGAAATATTTCAGATGCCTGGGCTATAGTTCAAGGATCTTCTATCACATGACTCATATCCTTTTGGGGAACACAGCATGAAGACAGACTAACCCTTTTGCTAAACCCAGGGTCCTGAGCTTTCCATTGCTCAGACATGGAAGTCTCGCCTCAAGAAACAGAAGACAAAAATGCATGATGTCACATTATGAGCAAAATGTCATTATGCCCTCGAGACTGTTGAAGTCAAAAAGGTTTCCTAACCAAGATCTCTGGGCCTTCTTCCTTATTAACTGGACCAAGATTTACAGAGTACCTCTTCAGTTTTAGATCCTAAACAACAGCCTCTATGGCACATGCACTTTTGCAGATCCTAGCAGAATTCCCTGGTGAGCTCAATCTGGTTGACATCAGATGTGAATTACAGCCAACTAAATTCTCCATATTGTAACCCTATTATCTCTCTTTCCGTTCATCTATCTCTCCTGTGCTGTGCATGGTTGGGCCTTATGGAAAGTTATCATTTGGATGCAAAACAATTATCCTAAAACAGTTAGCCAGAGTGGTCTGGACACACAGATTTATCTTCCCTCTTCGTCAGTGAAGAACATCTATCTTCCATGACCTCTTGATTACTGAAGCCTTCAGAATATATTCTTTGGTCTGTGACACTGTGCACAGTGCCGGGCTGAGCATTAAATATCACCCTCTATGATTAATTGGAAGTTAATTAAATCTATCACTGAAACAATGGGAAGGCAATGAGCTATGTAATCATTGCAATAGTAAATGAAATGATGTACAGGTCTCTCCATCTCGCTTATTGACAATGATGGAGGGGTGGCCGGCCTTGGATGCCTGGCGAGGCTTGCTGCCTGACCTCACAGGCCAGCTCTAACTTTCCACAGAGCCCAGGGACAAGGCAACTAGAGGTGTATTCTGACATTTCTGTTGAATGAGAGAGCCTCTCTTCTGGAGGCCTCTGAAGTGTACTTTTTAAGGCTTTTCTGTCTTAAATAATCAGCGGGTTAAGGTACGGGAATGGCTGAATGAACCATGAAAATGCTGGTTGTTACCATTTCTAAGCAGTTCCAGTGAAGGCCCGGCTTCAAATGTCAGGAGCCTTCCAAACTTGATAAATAGAATGCATGTCTACTGAATACTTGATAATTTTGCCTTGTTTAAAACTTCAATATTTTCAGAGTTTTTACTTGGACCTAATGACATTTGGCCCTCATAAGCCCTCATTCAACGGAAGAAGTGAGAATGAGAGGGGCTAAGTAGCCTGCCTGAGTTTACATAGCTGATTAGTGAGAGAGGTAAGTAAAACTAATTAGAAACTAAAATAGCTAAGCAGACATAGCTAAATCCTTGGTTCCTGTCTCCAGACTTGATTTAATTTGTAGATGTGAGGACATAGAAACCTCACATCTACAAATTAAATGTCAGGTTTGGAATGGTAATCCTAAATTGCCGGATTGCCAAGAATCCCCAGGATCCAGATTGGCATACTCCAACATTTGGTGTGACTATTAATTAGGATCACAGGGTAGCTATCCAGTTATTAATTTATCTTAATCTTCTAGGGCTACAGTAACAATATTTCACATACTGGGTGGCTTAAACAACATAAATTTGTTTTCTCACAGTTCTGGAGGCTAAAATTCCAAGATCAGGGTGCCGGCATGGTTGGGTTTTTGTGAGGGCTCTCTTCTTGGCTTGCAGACAACCACCTTCTCACTGTGTCCTCACATGGTGGAGCATCCTCTTTTCATAAATTCACTGTCCTGTCAGACTAGGGTCCCATCCTTATGACCTCATTTAAACTTAGTTACTTCTAAAGACTCTATCTCCAGATGTAGTCATATTGCAGGTCAGGGCTTCAACAGATGAATTTGGTGAGACTGGCAGATATAATTCAGTGCATAGAATAATTCAAAAGCAGATCTTTAAAAAGCGTTACTCAATAAGAGTTAGAAGTTAGGGTAAATTTTTATAACTCTAGTCACCCAGTGTTTTATTTTTTTTTCCTAGATGTCACTTGGAAAAAGAGCATTTTCTGATGTAAGAATTAACTTGAAATCCATCCTCCCCCTGTTTCTTCTCTATTTCCTACCCTTTCTGAAGATACAAGCCCCGAGTTCTGATGGCATGTCTCTTCTGTTTGAAGAGGTTTGGCCCTGATGAGAAGTCTTTTCTTATCTTCTCAGATAGTCACTGGACAAATGCATGTACTGAGTGTTGGGGAGAGAAGGTAGTTATCAATGTGCCATGGCTGCTCATGGTCCCAGGGGACCTTTCAAAAAAGTCTAACATACTCTTGGGGGATCAGCTGTAAACTAATTAATTAAATAAAGATTCCTTGTCACAATCTTGAAGTTTAATATGGTTTAGAGACAAGACATTCAGTTGAACTTCTTATCTCTGGTGGCCAGAGGAGATATTCATTCCCCAAAGGCATTTTTCTTTCTCTTTCTCTTCCTCTCCCTCCTGCTGACACACAATCAAGCCCATCCGCCTAACCTCACAAACTAAATATCAAGGGCTTTAGGAAATATCACAGTGGATCTGACTTCAAAATTTAGTCCTGCTCCAGTTCCTCTCAGGAGACTGCTGGCTCATATGTAGTGCAGTGACTATGAAGTATACAAACACCCAACTCAGGAGCCATTCAAAAAGAAATTCTGGAGAAGCAACTGATGAACACACTCTGCCTCAGGCCTTTGCACTTGTTGGCCCTGCATGGAGCACTCTCCCCTTAAATACTTGTGTATCTGGTGTCCCTACCTCCTCAGGCCTTCAATCAAATGACTTCTGATCAAGTTTTTCTCTGAGGTAGAGAAAACCTCCTCTCAGACTGTCACCTTCTAACATTTTACTCTGTTTTTTTCTTCAGATTACTTACTAGTCAGGACTTAACCCACTGATTTATTTTTCATTCTCCTTGTCTAGAATACCAACTCCATGAAGTCGGGGGAGATTGTCTGTTCTCATCTATATCCCTAAACTTTGCACACTACATAGCACATAATAGGTGCTTCCATGAATGAATGAATGAATGAATGGGCCGGTTTAAGGGGCAGCACCAAAACTAAGCCAGCTATGGTTGCAGAGAACATGACAGAATTATCTGAGTTTCTTTAGCAAGCTACATACTTCAGAATACTGAACCTCCCTGTACCACAGTTTATTTATCTACAGAAAATGCAGTTTTAAATACCTGTTTCCTTCCAGCTTTAACATTCTATGAGATACTTTTGAATACTTTGAATTTAAAGATGATGATGCATCATGCTGCCAATTTCAGGAGTCCTGATTCTGAGTCAGCCAGAAGAAGAGAGGAAGGAATAGATAGAATAGATGTATCATTACTTTATTTTGAGTTCCAGATTTCTTAAAGTTGAAGGACTAACTTCAAGCTGTCCCAATTCCCTCAATACAATGGTAACTAAAATTTGATGTTGCTATCTTTCTTCTGACCCTAGTCCTGGGTTTTCCCCTAGATATTCATGGTATTAATCTTTTTTAAAAACAAAAAAAAATACATCAGAAAATTAAGCAAATAAGCTCAATCTAAAATTCTATTTGCCAAAATGAACAGGATTAAAGAAAGAAAACAAATCTGAATAAAGAACTTCCCTAGAAATACTTTACATGGCAAAAAGGGCATTAAAGAGATAAATACAGGTGGCACATTTTTAATTCAAAGGATACCTTGGGCTAATATAAAAGTATAATTATGTTGCTGATGTCACTTCTGGTCATAATGACTTGAAGTATAGCCAAGAAAATGTTATTAAAATGATTGGAAAACTTTTTATTTACTTATTTAAGCTTATTGACTCAAAGACTCTGGGCAAATGTACAAAATATTCATTTGAATTGCAAATTAAATCCATCAGCTAAAGTTACATATTTTTTAAGTCAAATTTGAACTCCCAAGCCATTAATCTATAGTCTTCTGTAGAGTATATGAATTAGCCTATCACAAAGATAATAATATAACATTATTGAACAACATAAAATAACTTCCTTTTATTTTCCCATAAAGTCTGAGTTCCAGGTTTCCTGGCTCTCTCATAATGCCTGATGGTGCCAGAGGGCAAATACGTGTGAATTGTAGCTGCAATATGAAAAGTGACTCTGGAAAAGGCATGTTGGGACTTTCAAGCTGATTCCTGTCAATAGGCTCTATATCAAGCTGCCTCAGAGTTTAGGTCAAGCAGTGTTTTTCGTAGATGCCAGCACTGTCAGGTCAACACAAGATCTAAACACTGAGATTCATGTACTCTGTCTCTTAAATCGGCCCCAATAACAATAATCTTCTAAGGCAGAGGTGGTAGTTGGGGGGAGGGGGGGACTGATCTGATTTTGCTTCATCATAAGTGTGTAGGATCCTGACTGCCTTTTACAGCAGAGAAGTGAAACCCATGAGGATTGATTCTAGGACCATCCTAGCTATACAGAAAGTGACCATTTCCAGTCTGCCCAACCTTTTGGTTCTATGATGAAAGTTAAATGGGTTTGAACTAACAAACACTGGTGTAGAAGTTATTATGTAAGAAAGCATGACTACTTCAAAGAAACTAGAAGGAAAATAAAGATATTTGCCTATTTCCAAGGGAAATCTTGCAGCCCTCAAGGGGTGAAGGTGACTTTGGTGGTCTCTATACTCAGTTCAGTTAGAACAAAATTGTCAAGCTATTTGACATTGTGCAGCTCCTGAATTAAATAAAGAAAGAAGGATTATGGTTCTCACATTCAACAGCACAAGTAAGCATGGTAGATTCATAGAGTAGAAATCCAAAACAGAATTATCAGTATTTGTTTTGTGATCTCGATCCTTTGCCTGGGATTGAGTCCTGTATGCCTGAATAACCAATTGAAAATCAGAAATTTGAGTTTATCAACATTTTTTTCTGTTTGATGCCAAACAATTAATGTGACTAAATATTTGATTGAATTGACACAGGCATTTAATGTCATATTGACATAGACATTATCCCCTATTCTGATTTATGTATTAGGAAAATAAAGATAACAAATGATGTCCAAGCTTTTGCTCATCTACATAACATCTATGAGCTCTACAACCACTTTTAACATTCATGCTTTTCACAGGCATTAATTACCTCAGATACTGAAAGGCAAAAGAAAGTTGTTAAGAGAACGGGCTGTGGAGTCAGCCAAACCTGAATTCAGATACAGGCTCTGCCACTAATTAGATATAGTGAGCAAGCTACTTACCCTATTGGAACCTCAGTTTTCTCATTTTTAAAATGGAATTATAATATAGCTACATCATAGGATTGTGGTGAGAAATAAGTAAGATAATGCACAGAAGGCACTTAGTATGGTACTGGGAACATAATGAAGGTTTAATAAATGCTAACCATTTTAATTAAATAAAAGTTCTTTAAAAATCACAAAATTGGCTAGTGCAATGGCTACACCTGTAATCTCAGCACTTTGGGAGGCTGAGGCAGGTGGATAACCTGAGGTCAGCAGTTCAAGACAAGCCTGGCCAAACTTGTTCTTTACTAAAAATACAAAAATTAGCTGGGAGTGGTGGCGGGTACCTGTAATACCGGCTACTTGGGAGGCTGAGACAGGAGAATCGCTTGAACCCAGGAGGTAGAAGTTGCAGTGAGCCGAGACCACGCCACTGCACTTCAGCCTGGATAACAGAGCAAGACTCTGTCTCAAAAAAGATGGAGGAGGAGGAGGAGGAGGAGGAGGAAGAGGAAGAGGAAGGAGAAGAAGAAAAAGAAAATTCACAAAGGCAAGACAAAAAGTATCATCTTCAAGTATTAGTTCATACATTTGTATTTTAATTTAAAAAATGTTCGAAGAAATTTACACTGAATATATAAGTAGACTTTCATGGAATGTTAATATTTTCATGAAATGAAAGACTGAAAGTCTGTAAAATGTACCTTTACTGAAAACACCAGAAAGTTTTCAAGCCTGTCACTCTTCAATCAATCAGGAAAATTTTAAATTCCTAACTATGGTAACTATTGAAAGGGTAAATATTATTATTCCCAGGGAAGCTAAGAGCACTAAAATTACTTCATTCAGGACCCTCCTCCCAAAAGCTAACTGAGCAGCACTTCTAGATCCTGCCAACAGGATGATTCCAGGCTCATGTCTGCAACACAACTCTAGGTTCATGAAGTGGGTAGTCCCAGTTCTGCGCTGTTTTGTTTTCTTAGGTTGTTTTGCTTTCCAGTGTGATGAGAAAATTTGGACACAGGGAGGGGAACACTACACACACTGGGGTCTGCTGGGGGGAAGTAGGGGAGGGACAGAGGTGGGTGGGGAGGTGGGGAGAGATAGCATGGGGAGAAATGCCAGATATAGGTGATGGGGAGGAAGGCAGCAAATCACACTGCCATGTGTGTACCTATGCAACAATCTTGCATGTTCTTCACATGTACCCCAAAACCTAAAATGCAATAAAATAAAATAAAATTTTTTAAAAAAGTAAAATTATCAAAAAAAAGAAAAAAGAAAAAGAAATGTAATCCTGCTGGGAATTGTTAAAACCCTCCACTGTGCAAGGTAGGAAGGCTCCTGGAATATGCTGCCTCCAGCCAAGCCCACGGGCTTTTTAACTCATTTGTGTCAGAACTTGCAGATTGGTGGTGCTCCAGGCACGTTCCACGGGCAAGAAAGAGAGAGCTGGGTCACAGCTGGGAGCACTCATAGGGACTCGCTTCCTGCTGATGTTTTCTGCAATGCTTGGAGTCAACAAAGATACTATTTTAGTTGACAAACCCCTGACTTTATGAGGCATATTAGAAAAATTCTAACCCTTTCACTTTGCTTCTTAAGTAAAACAGTCACTTGTGATACAGATTTTCCTTACACTGTGATGAGTCACAAGGTTAAATTTGGAAGACCTAGGTTCAAATCCTGGTTCTGGCCACTCTTCAGCTGTAAACACTAGGCATATGATTTACGTCTCTCTGAGGCTCAGTTTCCTGCAATAACATGTACAAGTGTTTACATAGTATATAGCAAACATTAAAGAAATATTTGTTTCTGTTAACAATTACTATTACTACTACTCCATCTGAAAAGAAGAAAAAAGAACTTTTCTGGCCCATTCACAAAGATAGTGCCAAGTAAGCTTTCATGTGGCTTATTTTTTTTCAGGTCGGTCTTAATTAAAAAGGTTCTTGTCATGAAGATAGTACTCAGAGGCTGGCATAAGGAAGAACCACAGAGATTTAGTCTCAAATACATCTTTATAGCTTCATCACCATAATACCTAGGCATTCATGTGGACAACATCATTTCATCATAAATGAGAAGGTCGTACTATTGAACTGTAATCCATTCATTGATTTATGGTCCCACGTTCCTCCAAGGATTTTCACAAATGCCTGTGACGATTCCTAGTGCTGGACTTTGCATTTGGATCTGTGATTTAGATGACAGATGTGTGAAATCATATGTAGCCAGACAAATCCCTGGTGATAACACATTTGAGGGGCCTCAAGCAGTGATGGATTAAGGCCCAATCAACCAGATCAGCTAATCCGAGCCCTCTTCAGCGACATTGGCCCTGATGGTTTAAAGGGGCATCCCAAACAAATTACTTTCCAGAAATAATACTTTCTGTTCTGCATCTCACCCTATGATAACTTCCTTTTCCACAATAAACCCAGATATCATTAAAGAAACCCCGCATAATTCTAGAGAATATATTGTTATATCTGGGATTAATATTTGCCACAGTTGACTGATTAACATTACTTTGAAAATCTCATACTCCAAGTAGTAATTGGATTATTAATATGGCCAATGTGACTGGCAGTAACCATGTAGAAAGTCAGACAATGTAGAAGTTACGAAGCCAAAGATTTGTTAACAGATTCTTAGTTGCTAAAGACTCCATTCCAAAGAAACTCAGCAGCTCACAGTCAGAAGACACAAAAATTTAAGGCTTCTTCTAGGAAGAAAGTATAGTAATATAAGAACTAGACTCCAAAACTTTGCCCTAGGATATATCTTGTGATGCCATGTATAGCATTACTTTCAAAATAGATTATCTCACATATATTTTTATGGAAACAAAAAGAAAGCAAGAAAAATCATACTCTAGCATGGGTATAAAGAACATAACACAAGCCAATGAGCTATAATAAAAGCAAAAACAAAGGATGTTTTGAACTCCTCTCCAAAGATCTCTCTAATGCTTTGCAACTCCTGCACCACCTCAGTGTTGCTCCCATTTAATTTTGTCAAAGATGGGCTTGAATGCTTTACTATTCTGCCATTTCTCTGAGCTTCTATTTTATTTAATTTTACTTTCATACCATATTTTAAATAATTTTTGTTCTTTTTTATAATTTCAACTTATATTTTATATTAGAGGGTACATGTGCATGTTTGTTACATGGGTATATTGCATGGCATTGAGGTTTGGGGTACAAATGATTCTATTGCCCAGATAGTGAGCATACTACTTAATAGGTAGTTTCAGCCTTTGTCCTCCTTCCTCTCTCCTCACTCTAGTAGTCCCCAGTATCTATTTATCCCATCTTTATGACCAAGTATACCCAATGCTTAGTTTCCACTTATAAATGAGAACATGTGGTATTTGGTTTTCTGTTCCTACATTAATTCACTTAGGATAATGGACTCCAGCTGGATCTATGTTGCTGCAAAGGATACATTTTTTCTTTTTTATGGCTGTATAGTATTCCATGGTATATATGTGCCATATTTCTTCTTTATCCAATCCACTGCTGATAGGCAATTAGGTTGATTCCATGTGTTTGCTATTGTGAATAGCATTGCAATGAACCAATGAGTGCATTTATCTTTTTGGTAGAATGATTTATATTCCTTTGGGTATAGACAGTAATGAGATTGCTGTGCTGAATGGTAGTTCTACTTTAAGTTTTTTGATAAATCTCCAAACTTCTTTTCACAGTCGTTGAACTAAGTTGCTTTCCCACCAACCATATATAAGTGCTCCCTTTTTTCTACAACCTTTTTGATAATAGCCATTCTGACTGGTGTGAGATGATATCTCATTGTGGTTTTGATTTGCATTTCTCTGATAATTAGTGATGTTGAGTATTTTTTCATATGTTTCTTGACCTCTTGTATGTCTTCTTTTGAGAAGTGTCTGTTCATGTCTTTCATTCACTTTTCAATGAAGTTATTTGTTTTTTGTTTGTTGAATTAAGTTCCTTACAGATGCTTGGTATTAGACCTTTGTTGGATGCATAGTTTATTAATATTTTTCCTCTTTCTGTAGGTTGTCTGTTTACTCTGTTGATAACTTCTTTTTCTGTACAGAGGCTCTTTAGTTTAAGTAGGTTCCACTTGTCAATTTTTTATTTTTGTTGCAATTGCTTTTGAAGACTTAGTCATAAATTCTTTTCTTTTTTTTTTTTTATTGTACTTTGGGCTCTGGGGTACATGTGCACATCCTGCATCCTGCATTCTGCAGGATCATTGCATAGGTACATACATGCCATGGTGGTTTGCTGTCTCCACCTCTGCCTCACCCCATTGCCTGCATTAGGCATTGCTCCCAGTGTTATCCCTCCCCTTCCTCCCTGCCGTCCCCTGCTATCCCTCTCCTCCCCTCCCCTGCATCCCTCCACCTAGCCCAGTGAGTGTTGTTCCCTTCCCTGTGCCCAAGTGTTCTCATCATTCATCACCCACTTATGAGTGAAAACATGTGATGTTTGGTTTTCTGTTTCTGTGTCAGTTTGCTGAGAATGATGGTTTCTAGATTCATCCATGTCTCTACAAAGGACACAAACTCATCATTTTTTATGGCTGCATAATATTTCATGGTGTATATGTGCTACATTTTCTTTGTCCAGTCAATCATTGATGGACATTTGGGTTGGTTCTAGGTCTTTGCTGTTGTAAACAGTGCCACAATGAACATACGTGTGCATGTGTCTTTTTAATAGAATGATTTATAATCCTTTAGGTATATACGTAGTAATAGGATTGCTGGGTCAAATGAAATTTCTATTTCTGTATCCTTGAGGAATCCTCACACTGTCTTCTATAACGGTTGAACTAATTTACACTCTCACCAACAGTATAAAAGCATTCTTTTTTCTCCACAAACTCTCCAGCATTTGTTGTCTCCAGGTTTTTTAATGATCACCTTTCTAACTGGTATGAGATGGAATCTCAATGTGGTTTTGATTTGCATTTCTCTAATGACCAGTGATGATGAGAATTTTTTCATATGTTTGTTGGCTGCATATATATCTTCTTTTGAAAAGTGTCTGTTCATATCCTTCACCCACTTTATGTCCAGAATGGTGTTTCCTAGGTTTTCTTATAGTTTGATTCCTAAGATTTTCTAGGAAATTTCCAGAATGGTGTTTCCTAGGATTCTTATAGCTTGGGGTCTTGCATTTAAATCTTTAATCCATCTTGAGTTAATTTTTGTATATGGTGAAGGTAGGAGTTCAGTTTCATTCTTCTGCACAGGGTTAGTTAGTTATCCCAGGATCATTTATTGAATAGGGAGTCTTTTCCCCATTTCTTATTTTCATCAAAGATCAGATGGCTGTAGGTATGTGTGAGCCTTTTTTTAAAGCATTGATCTGAGCATCAACTTTAAACAAGTTTTTTTTTCCTTTCCATTGTTGAAGTGCTATCAAAAATAGCTTCTGGCACTTATAAGTACATGCCAGAGGTGGGCCTCGAAGCCTGCTTTGGATAATCGAGAATTTATTTGTAATAAGGATCTGCTCACCAATCTAAACCCCCCTTTAAAACAGTCCTGCCTTATAGTGAGTTATTTTCTCTGCTGAATAGCATTGAAACAAGCTTTTAGCAGATGTTTCCAACAGCAGAACCTAACTTCAATAGTTTCATTGTACCCCTCTTTCCTCATCCCATTCCTGGTACCAAAACAACAACAACAACAAAAACAGCCAGTAGTGTAGCTATGAAACTGAATGCTGGAATGCTGGCCCACATACCCAAAAGCAGTCAGGACGAAGTATACAGAAATCAGGCAGTGGCAAGGAGAGTACAGTGCACTCTCACTCCCCTTCGTTCCTTTGCAGGAACCTCTGTGGGCTTCTCTGAGTTTGTATGAAGGCAATAGATATCTGTATTGTAATGATAAGACAATATTAAAAATAAAAAAGCACTGACTAGCAGCAAGAGTAGAAATGTGAAGAAAAGAAGTAAAATTTACAAATCAAGTAGAATTGTTTCAGATTAATTTTTTAATAACATGATCTAATCCAGGGATCCGCCAACTACAACCTGAAGGCCAATTCCAGTCTGCCACCTCTTCTACAACCATTGGTTTACTTACTGTCTACAGCTTCTTTTGTTCTACAATTGCTGAATTGAGAAGTTAAGACAGACACAATATGGTGCACAAAGCCTAAAGTACTTACTATCTGGTCCTTTACCGAAAGATTCTGTCAACCTCCTATCTAATCTTCAGAAGAGGACTCAGAGTATATAGAAATTAACTTACAGTTGCACACCCAATACTTTCATAATTTTTGAATAATTTCATAACAAAATTCACCTACCTATGTTTTGTATGCAAAAAATGTGTCTGTGTGTGTATGTCTGTGTGTTTGTGTGTTGTATACATGAACAGAAATTTGAGGGATGCCTTAAAATAAAATGTAAAAGACACTTGCTATGAGACCTTCCTGAATAATTGGAGGTTTAGCACATACAGAGTCAGCTGTAGTATAATAATTGAAAGATTCAACTCAACACCAAGAGATAAGAAATAGATATGAGACCCAGTTAGACCACCATGGGCAAGTTATTTAGCCCCCACTTCCTCACCTCTAGGATGGGAACCCTAATGACCCCCTTTCAAGCTTGTGTAAATCAAATGAAATTAACTATTTGCAAATCCTTTGTTAAGCCATAAATTACATAAATATAAGTTGTGGTTATTACGCAGCGCCCTGAATGCTTTCCACAAAAATGGGATTCCGAGCAAGAACATCACAGACAACTGAGGCATGTGGTTGCCATCCTCCCCACTCCACGTGAGTGCTCCATATTGCATCAAAGTACCATTTGCAAAGAAAGCATCATTTAGGATTAAGAAGTCTGAGACCAAGAGTCAGCACATAAAATACTCTGGTTTAGGCCTACATCTGTAGCAATTCCAAAATAATCATCGTAGAAGTTTGCCATTTTCTCTTACCAATCATTCGTGGTTCATCTGATGGCATTTCTATACCTGACATTTCCTCCCCTAGCTGTTTGCAGATTTGTTCATACCTGTCTTCCTTCACTCCTCTCTCTCTCTCTTTCTCTACTGTCCCCTTTCATCCCCACTCCAAGCCCCTTTGATCCTTTTCTCATTTCTAATTCTGAAGGCCCTTTGAGAAAGGGGGAGGGGAGGAAAACAAAAGGTTAATTTTCTCCAGCCTGCCCAGGCCGACTTAATGTAACAGAAGGCAGCAAATTGTATTGATTTAGTGACATGCAACTGTCCAGAAAGAGCTATTTATACATTATTCAGGACAAACACTGTCATAATGGACAAACAGCAGCAGCATCTGGGATGTTAATGTCTACAAATAAGATTATTCTTTGAAAGGATTAGGATGAAGCATTTTGTGTAATTAGATTTCTCCGTTTCAGGAATGAATTGCCTTTTAGCAGTAAAAGCTGTCACTGAGGGAGCCATTAGCTCCTTATAACTGAATTAAATGCATAATTAGTGACATGATCACATTAGGATTTGTTTCATTTTTAACTAATCGGGGTGGGGGGAGGGGCCGAGGGAGAGTTGGGGAGCAGAGGTGGTGCCATTTCCAGGTCACTGCGGCCTTCCTCAGCTGGGATAGGCCTCAGCTGGCGTGCTGAAGTTGGTAAAAGTCAGACGTGTGTGAATCAGAGCCTGGGCCTCGCCACGGCGACGGCCAGGCTATTCATCACTGGGTGGTGGGTGACAGTGACTGATGGGCTAGACCCAGGCCTGGCACTTCACCAGTGCAAGAATCATACGAGCCAGGGAGCAGAATGACAGCTGGAGCGCTGTGTCAAGTGGTGGAGAGACCAGAGCTATTAATAATGTGTGCCACATGATCTCAGCCGCAAGAAAACAATGATTTAGACATTGGTGAGAATAAAGATTTTACATTTAGTCCAGGGGTGACTCTTCTCCTTGGCACTTGTAGAATAAATCGCTATGCAATCAGCATGTATGAAAATCAAGCAATGCATATATTAGAGCCTAGCTCATGAGGGAGGGGAGCTTGGGTGGGGATTTTTAAATCCTTGTGTTGACTATATATCCTGTTCATCCTATCCTCCTGACATTTCTACAAATGCCTTGAAGTAGAAGGAGAGAATAAGAAAACAATGAGAAAGTGTTTTGCATTGATCACACACTTGATCATTCAGCACTTACCTGTTCAACATCCACTCCCCTTCTCGGGTGCCAAAAAGTAAATGAAAAGGTGTAGGGCATTGTCTTTATCCTCAAGTAGCTTATCAGAACTGAAAGGCAACTGGACACCAACTGTGTGTTGTTGTATCCACTGACACTTGCTTTACTTTGAGGGGTTTTTAATTTTGTTTCATGGTCTGAAAGTTAGACTAAGAAACAGGACCTTATGAAACAGGAGCATATCCCAAAGGAAGCCAGGCAAGGATGCTTCCATTTGAATTACTCCAAGTTAAGCAAGACCTGTACCAGCAGAGGCAGCACTAGTGAATGGTAATCTGGGAGGCAACTGTGTCACTGAGCTATGTGGAGAAGGAGTTTCCTTCCAGCTTGGCCTGAATATTCTGTTACTATGGAAACTAGGTTTTTGAGATTAGGTTCTAGATGGTTTGAAGTTTCCAGCAATGGTGATGGGGACTTCTCTACAAAAACAGAGGAATGAAGGGCAATTAATATGTTCCGCTCCCTGAAAGATTCATCCCTTCTTCTCCACTACAGGATCCTACAGAATAACTTAATTTAGAGATTCATGATGATAAGGGCTTACTGACCTAAGATCATCTTTTGATAGAGTTCAGCTTAAAGTCAGAAAATAAATTAGACTCTAATGATTACATGAATACCCTTGCAGACTTAAAATTCTAGGACTGTATGATTAAGATGTTTTGTTACAGAAAGAAAGATTGTCATAATTGAGAAAGATTGTCCTGATTGACAAAGATAGTCAAGAGAAAATGTCACTGGTAGCCATGATGACTTTGGAAGATGTTCTTTGTGCCCTCCTAAGGGATGGCTTGAGTTCTGTTAAACTCTTGTTAACCTTTGCTGTACCATACTCAGACCATATCAAATTCTCTTAACTAATGGCTCAGCAAAAATCAACAATAGAGAAGAGGGTAGAAATTCTTATTTCTTAAAGCTGCCATTTGTAAGAAACTTAAACTTTTAAAATAGACTTTTGTGCATTGCTTGAGAAAATATAGCACTTTCATAATGTTATGCCAGGAAAATGTATGTAAAAATTCACATATAACCTTTATATATTGGTGAGCATTAAGATTTCCTATTCTTTGAGGCAAATATTGACCTTGACTTCACCTCGGTCAATATTTACCTCTCAGGTCAATAGATCTTGATGTTCACCTCAACAGAAGTCAATATCTACTTATTATCTCATTTCTATCTGTCAGGTGCCAGTGTGTAATCAGTAATGTGAATTTTCTTCCCTTATGCATTTCCTGAGGTTAAGATGGGATTAATTTTGGACCTTATACTTTCCATTTGTTAAATACCTTTTCCCCACAGGAGCTAAAGACAGTTTCATACAGAATGTTGATTATGTATTATCATCTTCTTCCATTGCCTCCACTCATCCCAAATTAAGCTAACACATGGGTTACATAAAGTGTTTTAAAATGAAAACTTCATTTATTTATTCAACAAATATCTATCGTCCAGCATATGTCTGGCACCAGGTTACATGCAGGGGATGTAGTGTAGATATGGTCCCTGCCCTCAGGAAACTTGCTGTCAAGTGCAACAATTAAATCTCAATTTGTGGAAGGATGCCAAGAAGGCTGCAATTGCATCACTAGAAAAGTGTTAGCATTTTTGTGTGGGAGGGGTTGGGGTGAAGGGTGTAATTTTTATAAAAACCACCCAGATACTCAATGGTTAGCTCCTGAATAGGCCCTTGGGGAGGGAAAGCCCTAATTTGTTGCATTTGCTGATTTCTTTGGTGTATTTACTCCTAGGATGTCCAATTTTAAGCTGCCAATGTGAAGTTACTGACAAGGAGTTGGGAAGAGATGCAGAAAATAATGAGTCAATTTATGCCAGCGGTAGCACAGCACTGCTATGCTTTACCTAGGTAAACTACTGTTGGCATTTTATCCTATTTGACTTATTACTTGTGCCTCATTTCCCTTTTCTTTTCTTACTTTCCCTTTTTTCTTCTCTTTTCCTCCTTCTCTTTTTCTGTGTACGTTTTGTGGGGAGGGATTTTTTTAAACATACAGATTCCAAAATCCCAGATTAGTAATCTACAGTGAGATTCAGGATATGTTAACAATTTCACAAGTGCTACTAACGCATCACCAAGCTAAGGAACGTTGGCCTAGTCTCATAGACCTCATGTGGCATTACCAAGATTTTGAAATTCAGAGCCTCATAGACTCCACCTTGACCTTTACCTAAGGAAGAACCAACTGACCTCCCCTAGAATCTTTCATCAGTGCCATAACACACACTTCAGCCTTCTAATCCACCTGCTTTTAATGTTTGGTTTGGTGAGCTATTCCTCACCTAGTCATTTTCTGTTAAATCTGATTTGAACTTTTTCCCCTTCATTCTGGGCAGGTAAAATAATTACTCCAAGAGGTTTTGTCCATACTCGGTGTAATAAGAATTTAACCATAAACTTCAAGTGGTACATAAGGGGATAACATCTATTATGCCGTTTAAATGATCAAGAAATGCCTTTCAGGTCATTGATAAGTACTTAGACAAACTGACATTTTTAATGCATTATAATTTGCTTCTGGGGCTGTTGTGTAACTTATGGATAAATTTAGCTGTTAAGCTTTGTCTTGGTTTATATAGTTTCAGTGACAGATCTGTTTAAAAGACGTCTTAAACTGTAACTTTTGGTTGAAAAAATCAGTTGTAGACATTCTCCATGAGAGCACTCAACCCTAACTTAGTGATGTATACACTGGTATGATGCAGCCCCTGGAACATGGAGCGATGATGATCTGTAAGCATTTTTACCCTGCTAGGTAGACACATCCTTTAAATGCCAGAACTAGACCGTAATGGGTACTTAAACTGCCTTGCAGGTATACCTAGAAGCAGCACAGTTTTGAGAAAGAACAGAGCTTTATTACTCCAAAAGACTTGAACTGGGAATCTACTTAGAAGTTATGTCACCTCAAACAAGTTACTTAACCTATTTGAATTTCCATTTCTTCATCAGTAATATGGGAATAATAATATATACCTTATGTTTTTGTTGTATATATTAAGTAACATATCAAAATAAATCACTTACCAAGAGTCTGATGTATAAAAGGAACATGATAGATCTTATTTCCCTACTACAGTCATCTTACGTAAGTTGATCACAGGGATGGTGGCATTTTGTACATATTTTAATGTTTCACACATATATTCACACACACACAGACATACACATATACATAAATAAATTCTATAAAGTAGGGACTCAAAAACTGGATGTGATGAAGAAATAATGATGATGATGATGATGATCATGATAATGATGATGACGATGATGATATAGAAGGAGGAGAAAGAAGAGCATGATTAGAAAGGGAGTCGCAGCACTAAAATGTCACAGTTGGTAGTTGGGAGAATAGTTTCATCTCTTGGATAAAATGTATTGAGAAGTTATCACAATGGCTTATAATTGGAAAACTATGGAAAATAGAACTCAAACTCTTTCAAAAAGTAATTAATTCAAATTGTTTGCTTTCAAAAACCAAGAAGATAAATATTTTCCCTGGATAAAGACTGGGTTTAAAAACACTTAAATCTCTAGGAAACAACCCCTTGAAATTTTCTCAAGTGGCTAGATTAATAATCAGTTTTGAAAACCAACTGATTGAAGAGATAGCAAGTCTTTTTTACTCTGGCACTTCCCAAGATGAAGGACTAACGTAAAAATGCAATTTCTATGAAGAAAATTTAGGTTCATTTTAAAACACTATAGTATTACTTATACTTTCCAGAAGTAGTCTAATATGTATGTGTAGTCATTGTCATGCTCATTTAATGTTCAATATTAAGCTCCAAATTCTGCCAAGAACCTTTCAAAAACCCACAACTCTCAGAGATATCTCTTCTACATGCACTGAGAAGGGTCTTTCTGCAAGCCCTCAACAACTGGGTCAGCTGATGTGTTTACAAAAATTGTTTCAGGCCCATAGACTGGACCGATCATGACTTAGTTGAATTGTCTCCACTCAGGGAAGACTCAGGTATTGCAGGCATTTCAGCAAACAAACTGTTCTTTGTTCCTGGCCTGCATCATTTACCTGTAGAGGTAAATAACACCTGCCCTAGAATTTCCCAGCTGCCTTTCACTGTCATATTACTTTATTTTCCATCTAAGATGTACAATATAGAATTCAGTCAAAAGAAAAACAGCTTCCAGTGGCAATGATACTCATTTCCAATAGATCTGTTCAGTCTGACACATTAAAATGGCGATCATTTCAGTTTTAAACTGACTGTGACAAAAATCAATAGATCTTTTTCACCTCTGAAAAACTGGGTTCAGATCTGAATTTGCTCTCAAGTGAAATCAATTTTGTGCCCTCTTAACCCAGTGTCTGGGAACCACTGGTCCCCATCACACAATCACCCTGTTGCTTTTATTCAGCCTGGTTGCTTTTATTCCCAAGAGTCAAGGGATCATAGGTGAGAGAAAAGCCAAGATGGGATGGAGAATGAAAGTTGACTTAGGGGAAATCTGACAACCACCACAGGTGACAGTATTTCTGGGGGGTTTTTATGGGAAGAGGGAGAAGGACAATAGTGTCTTTAACTTAATGTCAGGATTCATGTCTTTATAGACAGCTTTTCCCATTCACTGCTAATTCCGGGTATGTTGCCCATTTTTTTTCTCTTTTGAAATTAAAATAAAACTTACTCTTAAAATTTACAACAAAAGTAAAATTAGGTACTGAAAAGTAAAAATTTCAAGATCTATCTATATTATTTGAAATGTTAACTCTTAGAGAACCAAAAAATTAAAACATACCTCAAATCCAAATTTAAGACAGGTTTTTGTGTAATAAAAATGTTCTAATTTGGTTTCTTGGTTGCTGATGTGCAATTTTTCAGAAAAGAGGGAAAAATATATCTATCTATCTATCTATCTATCTATCTATCTATATACATGTATATATATGAGAGAGCAAATCAGATAATTCCTTTCTTTTAACAAAGTTATCGACCACTATTATCAATATCTTACCTAGCCAATACTTATTTTTTCTTTACTCAACTAAGTGCATAATTCAACAATTTTTGGTAACCTTAGGCAACTTACAAAATTGTATAATCATCACAGAAATCCAAAAGATCCCTCATACCAGTATGCAGTCAATACCCATTCTCACTCCCAGCACCAGGTAATCAATAATCTACTTTCTCTCATTTCCTTTCCTAGGTATTTCATACAAATAGAATCATAAAATATGTGATTTTTTTATGTCTAACTTCTTCCTCAGAGTATAGTATTTTTGAAATTTATGTCATAGCATGTACCAATATTTGGTTCCTTTTTATTACTAAATGTCTACTTATGTATCACTTTTGCTTATGCATTCACCAGTTGTTGAACATTTGGATTGTTTCCAAATGGACTATTACAAATACTGCTGTTATGAATATTCATGTAAAAGTCTTTGTGTGGACATATGTTTTCAAAAATTTATCTTGGGTAGTTATCTAAGAGTAGAATTGTGAATTGTATGATAAATTTATGTTTAAGTTTTCAAGAAACCATTCAACAATTTTTCAAAATGGCTGTGCCAGTATAAATTCCTACCAGCAATGTAGAAAGGTTCCAATTCTCCACACCCTCACCAACACTTGTTATTATCTCTCTTTTTAATTATAGTCATTCTAGTGGATGTTAAGTAGTATCTCATTATAGTTTTTTTTTAATCGGACTTTAGGTTCTGGGGTACATGTGCAGATCATGCAGAATTGTTGAATAGGTGCATACATGGCAATGTGGTTTGCTGCCTCCATACCCCGTCACCTACATCTGGCATTTCTCCCCATGTTTTTGTTCCTGGACCTCCCTGCCCCTCCCCACTGTCCCTCCCTTGGCCCCTGCCGTCAGACCTCAGTGTGTGATGCTCCCCGCCTTGCGTCCCTGTGTTCTCATTGTTCAACACCCACCTATGAGTGAGAACATGTGGTGTTTGATTTTCTGTTCTTGTGTCAGTTTGCTGAGAATGATGGTTTCCAGATTCATCCACGTCCCTACAAAGGACACGAACTCACCATTTTTTTATGACTGCATAGTACCCCATGGTGTATATGTGCCACATTTTCTTTGTCCAATCTATCATCAATGGGCATTTGGGGTAGTTCCAGGTCTTTGCTATTGTAAACAGTGCTGCAGTGAACATACATGTGCATGTGTCTTTACAATAAAAAGATTAATAATCCTTTGAATATATACTCAATAATGGGATTGCTGGGTCAAATGGAATTTCTGTATCTGGGTCCTTGAGGAATCTCCACACTGTCTTCCACAGTGGTTGAACTAATTTACTCTCCCACCAACAGTGTAAAACTGTTCCTATTTCTCCACATCCTCTCCACCATCTGTTGTCTCCAAATTTTTTAATGATCACCATTCTAACTGGGGTGAGATGATATCTCAATGTGGTTTTGATTTGCATTTTCCTAATGACCAGTGATGATAAGCATTTTTTCATATGTTTGTTGGTCTCATATATGTCTTCTTCTGAAAAGTGTCTGCTCATGTCCTTCACCCACTTTTGGATGGTTTTGTTTGTTTGTTTCTTGTAAATCTGTTTTGGTTCTTTGTAGATTCTGGATATGAGCCCTTTCTCAGATGGGTAGACTGCAAAAATTTTTTCCCATTCTGTTGGTTGCTGGTTCACTCTAATGATTGTTTCTTTTGTGGTTCATGAAGTCCTTGCCGATGCCTATGTCCTGAATGGTTTTGCCTAGGTTTTCTTCTAGGGTTTTTATGGTGTTAGGTCTTATGTTTAAGTCTTTAATCCATCTGGAGTTAATTTTAGTGTAAGGTGTCAGGAAGGGATCCAGTTTCTGTTTTCTGCACATAGCTAGTCATTTATCCCAACACCATTTATTAAACAGGGAATCCTTTCCCCATTGCTTGTTTTTGTCAGATTTGTCAAAGATGAGATGGTTGAAGACGTGTGGCATTGCCTCCAAGACCTCTGTCCTGTTTCATTGGTCTATATCTCTGTTTTGGTAACAGTACCATGCTGTTTTGATTACTCTAGTCTTGTAGTATAGTTTGAATTCAGGTAGCATGATGCCTCCAACTTTGTTCTTTTTGCTTTGGATTGGCTATGCAGGCTCTTTTGTTCCATGTAAAGTTTAAGGTGTTTTTTTCCAGTTCTGTGAAGAAGGTCATAGGTAGCTTGATGGAGATAGCATTAAATCTATAAATTACTTTGGGCAGTATGGCCATTTTCACAATATTGATTCTTCCTAACCATGAGTATGGAATGTTTCTCCATCTATTTGTGTCCTCTCTGATTTCCTTGAGCAGTGGTTTGTAGTTCTCCCTGAAGCAGTCCTTTACATCCTTTGTTAGTTGTATTCCTAGCCATTTTATTCTCTTTGTAGCAATTATGAATGGGAGTTAGATCATGATTTGGTTCTCTTATAGTCTGTTATTAGTGTATAGGAACGCTTGTGATTTCTGCATATTGATTTTGTATCCTGAGACTTTGCTGAAGTTGCTTATCAGTTTAAGGAGATTTTGGGCTGAGATGATGGGGTCTTCTAAATATACAATCATGTCAACTGCAAATAGAGACAATTTGACTTCCTCCTTTTCTAATTGAATATGCTTTATTTCTTTTTCTTGATAATTGCTCTGGCAAGAACTTCCAATACTATATTAAATAGGAGTGGTGAGAGAGGGCATCCTTGTCTAGTGCCAGATTTCAAAAGTAATGCTTCCAGTTTTTGCCCATTAAGTATGATATTGGCTGTGGGTTTGTCATAAATAGCTTTTATTATTTTGAGATACATTCCATCATTATCTAGTTTATTGAGAGCTTTTAGGATAAAGTGATGTTGAATGTTGTCGAAGGCCATCTCTGCATCTTTTGAGATAATCATGTGGTTTTTGTCTTTGGTTCTGTTTAAGTGGTGAATTATGTTTATCGACTTGCATATGTTGAACCAGCCTTGCATCCCTAGGATGAAGCCTACTTGTTCATGATGAAGAAGTTTTTGATGTGCTATTGCAATCAGTTTGCCAGTATTTTATTGAAGACTTTTGCATCTATGTTCATCATGGATATTGGCCTGAAGTTTTCTTTTCTTCTCGAGTCTCTGCTGGGTTTTTGTATCAGGATATGTTGGTCTCATAAAATGATTTGGGAAAGATTCCCTCTTTTTATATTGTTTGGAATAGTTTCAGAGGGAATTGTAGCAGCTCCTCTTTGTACGTCTGGTAGAATTCTGCTGTGAACCCATCTGGACCTGGGCTTTTTTTGCTTGGTAGGCTTTTCATTGCTGCCTCAACTTCAGCCCTTGTTATTGGTCTATTCAGGATTTCAACTTCTTCCTGGTTTAGGCTTGGGAGGTTACAAGTGTTCATTATAATTTTAATTTGCATTTCTGTAATAACTACAGATGTTAAGCAGCTTTTCCTGTGCTTGTTGGTCATTTGCATAAATTTTTTGTGAAATATCTATTCATTTTCTTTTTTTGTCTTCTGATTGTTGTTGTAAGAGTAATTTGTACACTCTAGATATGAATGTCCTTTATCGAAGAAATACTTTGCAAAATTTTGTCCTAGTTTGTGTTATCTTTATATTTTCTTAGTTGTTCCTTTTGGAAGCACAAAAGACTTTAATAATGATGAAATCCAATGTGTCAGTCTTTGTCTTTTATGAATTATACTTTGGTGCTGTATCTAAGAACTCTTTGCCTAACTAAGATCATGCAGATTTTCTCCTATTTCTTAATTAAAAGTTTTATAGTTTTATTTCATACATTTAAGTCTATGATACAGTTTGAGTTGATTTTGCCATGATACATTGAACTTATGATTCTAAATTCATCTTTTTACATGTAAATATCCAATTATTTCAAAATCATTTGTTGAAAGATTATCCTTTCTTCCACTAACTTGGACTGACCTCTTTGTCACAAATCAATTTACCATTAATTTAAGAGTTTATTTCTGGACTGCCAAATCTGTTCCATAGATTTAAGGTCTATGCTCATGCCAGTACCACACTATCTTAGTTACTACATAGTAAGCTTTGAAACTGGGAAGTGTAAAATCTTCCAACTTTGTTATTTTTCCAAATTATTTTGGCTTTTCAAAGTCTTTGTACTTCTAATAAATTTTAGAATCAACTTGTCAATTTCTGCAAAAAGACATAAGATTTTGACAGCTACTGCACTGATTTCTAAATCAATGAGAGAATAATTACCTTATTAACAATATTGAGTTTTCCTATTCATAAATCTAGAATAACTTATCGTTTATTCACCTTTTTAAATTTGTTGAAGCAATGTTTTCTAGTTTCAGTGTACACTTCTTGAGCTTTTTAAATTTAACTTATCTTTAACTATTTCGTTCTTTTTAGTATTATTTTTAATGGAATTGTTTTCTTAATTTCATTTTTGGAGAGTTCATCACTGCTACGTAAAAATACAATTTATTGTTCTATATTGACATTATATCTAACAATCTTGCTGAACTCATTTATTAGTTATAGAAGTTCCTGATGAGTCTGAATTCAGGCCAAAATCCTATGTGTGATCCCTCAAGCCTGACTATAAACAACTACAAGACTACCTGGAAGACATTATAAAGGGAAGCTTCCCTTCCCCTTTCAGACTTGGTGCACAACCAGTACATTGCAGTTTTCTAAATCTCTCAGTCAAGGACTCAATTTCCCTAATGTGGGCCAGCCATGCTCAAATGAATATCTGAATTTTTAGCCAAGTCACCTCAATTCAAAGGCTTTCTTATCACGTGCCTTGGAGAAAAATGGAGCACTAGGAGCCAGTGTCTCTTTTTGTCTCTTGCTTGCTCTGTCACCGCTTGTTATCTGTTTGTCACATTGTTCTAACTGATCACCTCCACCTGATTGCTAGATTCTTTGAGGATTTCACAGGATTTTCAACATATAGGATCATTCACTTCTGAATAAAGACAGTTTTACTTCTATCTTTCCAATTAAGCTGCCTTTGTAGTTTTTTTTTTTCTTTCTTTTTTTCCTGTTAGATTTAACTGTACAATTTTGAGTAGAAGTGGTGAGAGCTGACATGTTGATCTTGTTTCTGATCTTAGGAGGAGAGCATTCAGCCTTTCATCCTTAAGTATGATGTTAACTATGGGCTTTTCATGAATGTTCTTTATCAGATTGAGGCAGTTCCCTTCCATTCCTAGTTTCTTGCAAGTTTTTATCATAAACAGGTGCTTATTCTGTCAAATTCTTTTTGTGTACCTACTTAGATAATTGTGTCTCTTTTGTCCATTATTCTATTAATATGGTATACTATACAAGTTGGTTTTTATTATTCACTTATTTATTTTTGAGTCAGAGTCTTGCTCTGTTGCCAAGGCTGTAGTGCAATGGCACAATCTTGGCTCACTGAAACCTTTGTCTCCTGGGTTCAAGCAATTCTTATGCCTCAGTCACTCAAGTAGCTGGGATTACAAGAGTGTGCCACCACGCTCAGCTAATTTTCGTGTTTTTAATAGAGACAGCGTTTTGTCATGTTGACTAGGCTGGTCTTGAACACCTAATCTCAAATGATTCACCCGCCTTGACCTCCCAGAGTGCTGGGATTACAGGGGTGAGCCACTGTGTTCGGCCATAAGTTGATTTTTAGATGTGAAAACAGCATTGCAATCTTGGAATAAATTCTATTTGTTGTACATAGCTCTTTATATCTGTAGCTCTATTCATTTTGCTATTTTGTTGAGAATTTTTGTGCCCACATTCATGAAAGATAATGATTTATAGTTTCCTTTTTTATATAATATTTTGTCTGGCTTTGCTATGAGAGTATGGAGAAGTGTTTTACTCTCCTTTTATTTTCTTGAAGAGTTTGTGAAGAACTGGTATTATATATTCTTTCTATGTTCGATAAACTGTGAAGCCAACTGGGCCTGAAGTTTCCTTTGTGGGAATAGTTTTAATCTAATTTAATTCCTTTATTATTTATAGGCCTTTTTAAAATTTCTATTTTTTCTTTATTCAGTTTTGTACATCTGCATTTATTTGGAAATTGGTTCATTTCATCTGAGTTTTCTAATATATTGATATAAAGTTGTTCATATGATTCCCTTCTAATCTTTTTTGTTTCTGTAAGAATAGTAGTAATGCCCCCTCTTTTATTCCTAACTTCCTGAACTTTTCTGGTTTTTTTTGTTTCGTTTTGTTTTGTTTTGTTTTGTTTTGTTTTGCTAAATCTAGCTAAAAGTTTGCCAATTTTAAAAATCTTTTCAAGAACCAACTCTTGGCTTCATTGATTTCTTTCATTGTTTTTCTGCTTTCTATTTTATTGATATATGTCCTTCTTTTAACTTGTGTTGAGCTTAGTTGGCTTTTCTTTTTTAACTTCCTTAAGGTTGAAACTCGGGTTATTTATTTGTTATCTTATTTTACTAGTACCGGTGTTTAAAGCCATAAATATCCTTCTGTACACTGTTTTAGCTTATCTAGTATATTTTAATATATTATGTTTCCATTTTTATTTAATTCAAATTGTTTTCTAATTTCCCTTGAGATTTCTCCAATTGATTATATAGATGTGTTTTTATTTAAATGATAGATCCATAGACTTTCAAAATTTCTTTCTGCTGTTGATTTCTAAAAATTCCATTGTGATCAAAGAACATACATTTTATTATTTCAATTCTTCAATCTTTACAATTCTTTGAAATATGCTATTATTTGTTTTGTGGCTCAGTGTATTAGGCTGTTATTGCATTGCTATAAAGAAATACCTGAGACTGGGTGATTTATAAAGAAAAGCAGTTTTATTGACTCAGGGTTCTGCAGTCTATACAGGCATGTGACCTTATTTCTGACTCTTCCTTCTTTTCCATTGGTCAGTGTGTCTGTTTTTGTATCAGCAACATGTCCTTTTGGTTACTGTAGCACTGTAGTATAGTTTGAAGTTGGATAATGTTATACCTCAAACTTTGTTCTTTTTGCATAGGCTTGCTTTAGCTATTCAGGCTTTTTTTGGTTCCATACAAATTTTTTTCTAATTCTGTGAAAAATGATCTTGGTTGTTTGATAGAAATAGCATTAAAACTGTAAATTGATTTGTGCAGTATGGCCATTTTAGCAACATTGAGTCTTCCTATCCATAAGCATGGAATATTTTTCTATGTGTTTCTATTGTCTCATATATTTCAGCAGAGTTTTGTAATTCTTGTAGTAGGGCTCTTTCACCTTTCTGGTTAGCCGTATTCCTTGGTATTTTATTCTTTTTGTGGCTATTGTGACTAGAACTATGTTCTTGTTTTGGCTTTCAGCTACAGCAACAGGGTGGTGGACCTCACGTCCCACATGGCCTCCAAGGAGTAAGACCCCTGGATCACCAGCCCCAGTGAGAGCACGAGAGGAAGAGAGGCCCTTACTTCTGGGCAGTCCCTGCCACAGTGAGTCCCCCACCACACTGAATTGCCCCTCCTCACAGTTTCCATGCAGACCCCTTGAAGAGGGAGGGGCCTAGGGAGCCTCACCTTGCCATGTACCATCAATAAAGTCCCCTGTGCTCAGCCAAAAAAAATAAAAAATGAATGAAAATAAATAAAAAATAAATAAATAAATGAATCCAGGAGGTGTTTTTTGAAAGAAAAAAAATAGACTTCTAGTTAGACTAATAAAGAATAAAAGAGAGAAGAATCAAATAGACATAATAAAAAACGATAAAGGGGATATAGCCCCTGATTCCACAGAAATACAAACAACAAGCAGAGAATATTATAAACACCTCTATGCAAATAAGCTAGAAAACTGAGAAGAAATTGATACATTCCTGGACACACATACCTTCCAAAAACTAAACCAGGAAGAAGTCAAATTCTTGAATAGACCAATAACAAGTTCTGAAATTAAGGCAGCAGTAAATATCCTACCAATAAAAAAAGCCCAGGACCAGGTGGATTTACAGCTGAATTCTACCACAGGTACAGAGGAGCTGGTACAATTCCTTCTGAAATTATTCCAAACAATTGAAGAGGAGGAACTTCTCCCTAACTCATTTTATGAGACCAGCATCATTATGATAAACTTGGCAGAGATACAACAACAGAAAACTTTAGATCAATAGACCTGATTAACACTGATGCAAAAATCCTCAGTAAAATACTGGCAAACTGAATCCAGCAGCACATCAAAAAGCTTATCCATCACAATTAAGTCGGCTTCATCCGTGGGATGCAAGGCTGGTTCAACATACGCAAATCAATAAACGTAATTCATCATATAAACAGAACAAATCACAAAAAACACATCATTATCTCAATAGACTCAGAAAAGGCCTTTGATAAAATTTAACATTCCTTCACATTAAAAATGCCCAGTAAACTAGGTATTGATAGAACATATCTCAACATAGTAAGAGCCATTTATGACAAACCCACAGCCAATGTCATACTAAATGGTCAAATGCCTGAAAACTCGCACAAGACAAGGATGTCCTCTCTCATCACTCCTATTTAATGTAGTATTAGAAGTTTTGGCCTGGGCAATCAGGCAAGAGAAAGACATAAAGGGTATTCAAATAAGAAGAAAGGAAGTAAAATTGTCTGTTTGCGGATGACATGAACCTGTATATAGAAAATCCCATCATTTCAGGGGAAAAGTTGAGAAGCAACTTCAGCAAAGTCTCAGGATACAAAAATCAATGTGCAAAAATCACAAGCATTCCTATACACAAACAAGAGACAGAGAGTCAAATTATGAATATACTTCCACTCACAGTTGTTACAAAGAAAATAAAATACCTATGAATACAGCTAACAAGGGATACGAAAGACCTTTTCAAAGAGAACTACAAAAACTGCTCAAGGAAATAAGGTAGGACACAAACAAATAGAAAAACATTCCATGCTCATGGATAGGAGTAATCAGTATAATAAAAATGATCATACTGCCCAAAGTAATTTGTAGATTCAATGCTTTTCCCATTGAGCTACTATTGACATTCTTCACAGACTTAGACTACCTTAAAAGTCATATGAAACCAAAAGAGTCCAGATAGCAAAGGCATTCCTAAGCAAAAAGAACAAAGCTGGAGGCACCATGCTATCTGACTTCAAACCATACTACAAGGCTACAGTGACCAAAACAGCATGGTTCTGGTACCAAAACAGACACATACACCAATGGAACAGAATAGAGATCTCAGATGGGCTTACATGTTTCAACATACCTTTTAACATTGGGAAGCCAAGATGTAGTTGTGGTAAATTCCAATGCATACACAAAAGGATTGCCCTAAAAGATGCAAATACTTAGTTCAGCGTATTTTAAAATAATGCAGAATAAGATTTGTCAGATTTTTAATCTTTTATTCTGTTTTTAGGTAAGTAAGCAAGGGCAGATGTCAGTGCCATTCTTATTTTAGGCCCACTCAAAGACATGCCTTCTATTTATTATCAGAAGGAGACCAAGCCCAGGGAAAGAAATAACAGAATTCTATCAGACACTATGATTGTACATAGGAAGGGGGCAGTGAATGCTGCTTGGACATTTATTGAACACTTTACATTCTGTGACATCAGTTTTCAAACTGTGCTTAATGAATCCCCATAGAAGTGCCTTGGTAATATATTTAAGGGATGAAAAACCAAGTGAATAAGTTTTTGACATCGTCTATCTTTTCACCCCGCATTTCACATGTTTTATAAATTGGGTTTGGTCATACTTTTTAAATGAATCTATTATTCCCTAAAAAGCATTTGGAAATGACTGAACAAATACCATGTAGGGAAACACAATTGCTTTATCTGTTTTTAAAAGTATGTTCCTTACTAGATTATTGTGAGTACTAAATGAAGTGATGTATATGGAAATATCCTGCTATCTTAATCTATTCAAGCTTCTACAACAAAATCATAAACTGGGTAGCTTATGAACAACAGAAATTTATTTCTCAATGTTCTGGAGATTGAGAAGTCCAAGATCAAGGTACCAGCAGATTTAGTGTTTTGTTACAGACCACTTTCTGGTTCAATAATGATGCCTTCTCACTGTGTCCCACATGGTGGAAAGGGCTAGCTAGTTCCCTGGAGTCTCTTTTATAAGAGCATTGTTCCCAATTTTGAGAGTTCCTCTTAATGATACAGTCACCTCCTGTCTTAGCTCATTTTTCTATTGCCATACAGAAAACCACAGACTAGATAATTTATTTTTATTTTAAAAAGTATGTTTATTTAGCTTATGGTTCTGAAGACTAGGAAGTCCAAGAGCACAGCACTGACATCTGGGGAGGGCCTTCTTGCTGCATCATAGCATGGAGTGGGCATCACATGGTGAGAGGGCAAGAACATCCAAGTTCTCTCAGGTCTCTTCCTTTTCTTATAAAGCCACCAGTCCTATCATGCTCGGCCCATGCTGATGACCGTATCTAAGCCTGATTACCTCCTGAAGGCCCCACCTCCAAATGCCACCAATGTGTGAATTTGGGGATATCCAATACATGAAATTTGGGGAACACATTAAAAACATTATACTTCCTGAAAGCCCTACCTGCTATTCTCCTTGCCTTGGGAGATAGGATTTCAACATATAAACTGAGGGGAGAGCAGAACACAAGCACTTGGTCCACTGCATTTGCAAACTGCAAATGCTTATAAAGTTGAACATTATATATTGTTGCTGCTCTTCACAAACCTGTGGCCAGATAGACTACCAAAAGAAATGCATTTATACCATGTATACAATTTAAGCTCTTTGCCATTTATCTAAATTTAAAAAAAAAAAAAAAAACACTTTATTCTTTTAGAGACATTCATTGAATTCAATGAAGTTGGTCCATGATTGATATTAATCAGCTTCCTCTCCTAAACATCTTGATTCCCTGGTAAAACAGCCCCCAGGAACAGAGTTCTGTAGACTAGTAGACTAAGATGTCAATACAAAATAATCTCCCTCTAAATGAAATGGAAGAGTTTGGAATTTAAATTAAAACATTGTGATTTTATTCTGTTTTTCCAGGCTGCAATGTCACAAGTTATGGAGGGGCAATGTCCTGTTTAAATCTGGTTTTATCTCACTCCCCAGTGCCTTAAGAGAAGAAAAATAAGCATCTCTGGTCTTCATTATTCTGATTATAAAGAATGTTCTCTTGATTTCCTATTGTTGTGTACAAGATTTAGTGCTTACCCTTTAATTTCAGTGTCAGAATATGAACTGTAATTAATTTTCATAAAATGGAAAGCAATAAAGTCAGATATATTAAATTCTGGCTGTAGAGGTTGAAATTGTATAATTTACAATTAGGGGTGGCAGGGGAAGAAACAGCCTACACATTAAATGAGTGATAACTCATCTTGGCTTCAGCTTCGAAGATCATGAAAGTGGTCAACAAAACAGCTCAAACTGAAGCCCCCAGTCTATGGGGTATTGGAACCTTCTCAAGAAGGTCTGTCAAACTTGGTGTCATCTCTCCCTATTCCAACATTTGGATTGTTTTGATTATTATTGATTAACAATAGTAATATGCATGAACCTAAATTACCACCTAATGAATCACCCAAAACCTTTCCTAGGCATTATTTGTAACAAACTATAGATAATAGACCATAATTCTATATCAACCATTAAAAAATGCAAGCTGCCTACTGATTAAAAATGCAGGTTCCCTTTATCTTGCCATCAGAATTTCCATAAAGAAAGTATGTTTAAAATTGGGGGATACTTGTGTGGTGGCTATTTATAAATTTTAAGCTACATTCTAAACCAAAGGAAGCTACATAAAAAATAAAGTATAAACTTTACTATATAAGTGTTTTCATGCTAGAAGCATTAAAACATGTTAAATCCACTGCCTCATTTAGTTCGGACATGCTTCTTAAGGAATGGTACTCTGGAAATGATCATTAAAAGAACAGATAGAAGCAGTGATTTCTCAGTTAAATGGAAGTTTGTCCTAGAAATTAGTCGTGCAAGCTTTACAATTTAAAAAGCTCCTTCACAAACTCTGATACTTTGTTTTTCAAGGAAGACACTGCAAAGTGAAGTGATCTTTCCAAGTTTATGCTATCAATAAATGACAGATCGAGAAATTGAATCTATGTTTAGGACCCTCTAAATTTAGTCCTTGGGCCAACACAGGTAAGAATAGCTAAAATATCCAAAAAAAAATAGTTCATTAATTGGTGTAGGGCACACTCACAGAACTGCCCTGAAGTGTGGTTATAAATATAGAGAGGAAGAAGACAGGGCGCTCAGGCATTAAAAGGGGGACAAATGCAGCAACCTCAGGCATCATTTGAAAATAAGGAAGACCTTTTAGGGAAGGAAAAAACTAACAGAATTGTAATCATTTCCAACCTATTAGATTTTACGCCACATCCTAGAAGTCATTAGGTTCATGCAGAATGACACAGTAACTAAAGTGATCGTAGCTGTAGGTTCAGTTAGATACCCACATTTCATCTACCTCCATACAAAGGAATGCATGCTCAGTGCTCTCCAAATCCCACTGCTGGGAGTTAGAACGTAAGTAATTCGTCAATCAAAAGTTACCATGGAGATAGGAAAGTGCCTCACCCTGGAGCAATGAAAGAATGCAAAATAATAAATGATTATTTTTATATTCACATAGAAAAATTGATGTATGCATGAGAAAAAAATCTAGGTGAAAAGTAAAGCATATCGTAAATTTCAAATTTACTTTGAGAGATGGACTTACAGGAAATAGTCATGATTTTAACTTAAGGAAAATAGTCATTTATTTAACTTAGTAAATTATTAAATTATTTTATAATGAACAGATGTTAACTTTTTTTTTTTTTGAGACAGAATCTTGCTCTGTTGCCCTGGCTGGAATGCAGTGGCATGATCTTCCCTTACCACAACCTCTGCCTCCCGGGTTCAAGCAATTCTCCTGACTCAGCCTCCTGAGTAGCTGGGACTACAGGCATGTGCCAACATGTCCAACTAATTTTTATATTTTTGGTAGAAATGGAGTTTCACTATGTTGGCCAGGCTGTCTTGAACTCCTGACCTTGTGATCCGCTTGCCTTGGCCTCCCAAAGTGCTGGGATTACAGGAGTGAGTCACCATGCCTGGCCATGAACAGGTAGATATTACTTCTATAAAGAGCAACTAAACATGAAAACTGTATTTTGTAAAAGCGTAAGTTGTAGTCTCTATACCTTATTGCATGAAATGGGTTAGTCAAGTTAAGGACATTACTGGATTTGGTATCAATCATGGCCTATACTCCAGTCTCAGATGAAGTATCTCTTCCTCCAGGAGGCCTTGCCTGATGTACACAGCCTATTACCACCCCTCTAAACTGGGCTCCTGTACATAGTCCCTCCTAGTCCTCAGCCCTCTGTTTTCTTCCTTTATGGCACTTATCATGGCTTGTAACTACACAAGCATGTGTAAGATTATTGGCAACCTGACCTAAATCCAGGCAAGAAGGGTTTTGTCTTGGGCATCTTGCTTTAGAGAACCACACATATTACAAACATAAAAATGCACATACTTTTTTTTTCAGTCTCAAAAGAAAGACTGATGACAGTTCAGTTTACTTTTTAGTGAATTATGGATGAGGCATGCACTGAACAGACTGAATCATCCCAGCCAGAGCATGGCGGGCTGAGAGCAAGAGAGCAGAAGTCAGGGAGAAGACAAGCTCTGCCTCTACCCTGAAAAATGAGACGGTGAGAGGCTGCTTTTGTTCAAAGTTGTCTTTCCCAGTATACACAAAGCAGACAGAATTTCCCAGTAAATTGTATACCATCCCTTTCATCCTTTCTAGTGGAGAAGTATTAATACTTAGAACCACCTAACAAAAGGGTGTGAGAAAGTGATATATGAGGGATGGGAACTCCCTATTCCAGTTCCCTGGGCACTTAAACAGTGTGTCCCTAGGCCAGTTTTGGGCAAGTTTGGTCCCAAGGACTGAACCCCCAGCCCACCTTCTCCCTTGCCCTGTACCAGCAGCTCCTGCTGCCACTCAGGGTCAAGATGGCAAGGTCAACAGACACGGCTTCTTTAGCCTCCAGATCACAGCCGTAATCCCTGGGCTGTGAGCATCAAAGCTCTTAACAAGAGCATGAATTGTGCCAAAGCATAGCTTAATTGATCACTTTAAAATCTTTAAATTTTTGACATGTGGCTTCCATTGTTACTCTGGCCCCAGGCCCCACAAACATTAAAGTCAGACCTGATTATTAGTGTAATAACTGTCTTCCTTTTTAATGACATACTCCATAAAGTGTAAGATTACATCTACTTTATTTAAAATACTATTCCCCCACTAATATAGGGCCTGGCATATGTTAGGCATGCAGTATTCATAGAATTAATAAACGGCTAAAAACAAAGTGCTGGTACACAATATAGCCATGTGCCTGACCCTAAAAGTACTTGTGATGAAAGCAAATCTGAAAGGAAGATACCATTTTGTGTAAGGCAAGCACCTAGTGTGGACAGCCTTTGACAATAGAAGTCAGTGTACCACGGCATAAAATCATTGATTGATTCCCACTTTACCACCAACACAGTCCAAAGAGTTTTCCATTAACAAGCCACACCAATAATTTCTGATGAATGGTAAAGAGTTAAAGAATATGGTACCAAAAAATTAAAATATAAAAGCCACATCCTCCACTCCAACCAAGAATACTCAACCTCCACCTCCACACCAAACTTTGGTTCATTGTCATTTTATTCAATGTAGATATATTTTTTCTAAGTTAATATTATTTTTAAGAACAAATGGAGCTACAAAACGGAATAAAATTATCTTTGAAACAACTACATTGTTTTTACTATGACTTTAAGGTTTAAGTGAAGACACGGTTATACATTTAAAAGCAGGTAGATTACAATATGCATTGAACCTATAATTGCAACAGATAATTTCCACATTCTAGGTCAGGGATTACATTTATTATATGTTCTCAGCAGAACCTACCATTCTGTAGGCCCTCAATAACTGTAAAATGATCATTTCAACTCTGCCAACAGCTGACCTAAGGTTAAGTCATTTTCTTATGTGTTGCTCTCTATCAATGGGCAAATGAATGCCTCAGAAGAGTTCAGTGGGTTGTTATTAATGAACATTTCCTTTCCGTAAATATCTAGTTTCAAAATGGTACCACATTTTATGTGAAGGGGCTTGTGGATAAAAGAAGGGAGAAAAACATTAGCAATATGTACTAAGGGAAAGACATGAATCTCTTGGTGGAAAGAAAATATGCGAAGGGCACCTACTTTCATCATCTTCAATTTCTATCTTAAGGCTTTAAAAAATTAACCAGCACCAAAACAAATATTGACAGAACAAAGAAAAAAATGGGAAAATGTTAGTAGTCTGATTCAGACTAACTTAACTATTCTATATTACAAAAAGCTTTCACCCTATGGTGTCATATAATCTCACAGATACACTCTGAGGTAACATACTACCCTATTTAATAACAAAAGAAGTCAAATTGGACTTTAACTAGAATGTTTGTTGCTTCTCTAATGTCTATCCCTTCTATAACCCTTCCCAAAAGAACCCTGAGTTGCCCACATCTCTATTCTTGTCCATATTGTCTTACGTGTTGCTGAAGATTGGCCCTAACCTCAGCCAAGGAAATGGTTTTGATGAAGGCGTGGCAACCATGGTGATCCTTTTCACCTGGCCAATGGATGCCCTATACAGTGTCATGTGATGCAATTGTAGCCAATGAACGTGAAGATAAGTATGATGACGTTTCCTCTCTCTTAGAGACAAAGCAAGAATGACCTTTTATGCTTACTTGGATGAATACTAGAAACTGCTGTAGCCATCTTGCAAACAGCCAAAGACTCCAATTCTTTTTTCTTTCTTTCTTTTTTTTCTTTTTCTTTTTTTTTTTTTTTTTTTTTTTTTTTTTTTTTTTTTGAGACAGAGTTTGGGTCTTGTTACCCAGGCTGGAGTGCAATGGGGCGATCTCAGCTCAGCGCAGCCTCTGCCTCCTGGGTTCAGGCAATTCTCCTGCCTCAGCCTCCTGAGTAGCTGGGATTACAGGCACGCGCCACCATGCCCTGCTAATTTTTGTATTTTTAGTAGAGACGGGGTTTCACCATGTTGACCAGGATGGTCTCGATCTCTTGACCTCCTGATCCACCTGCCTCGGCCTCCCAAAGTACTGGGATTAAAGGCTTGAGCCACCGCGCCCAGCCCCAAAGACTCCAATTCTAGCCCATCCATTATACTTCAGGTCTGTACATACAGTTACCTGCTTGATAGTTTCATTTGGATACTGAATTGGTAACTCAAACTTAATATATTTGAATAAGACCTACTTACTTCCAATTCTAGCCCATCCATTATACTTCAGGTCTGTACATACAGTTACCTGCTTGATAGTTTCATTTGGATACTGAATTGGTAACTCAAACTTAATATGTTTGAATAAGGCTTACTTCCCTAACTCTATTACCAGTCTTCCCCACCTCATTAAATGGCGCCACCACTCATGCAAAATCCAAATGTATTAACAAGTTCTGTCAACTCTCACTCCAAAGATTATCCCATGTTTGTTCATTTCTATGTATTTCCACTGTTACCATCACCTCAATGAAGTCCAATGCCTCTTGCCTGTATTACTGCAACTGCCTATTTCTGCTCTAGCCCTTTTCAAAATATAGTCTCCACACAGCAGCCATAGTCAACTTTAAAATGGATAGATTAGTTAATATCACTCCCTGCTAAAACCCCTCAATTGGACTTTCATTGCATTCAGAATAAAATCCAAAGTCCTTAGTACATATGGAGTTATCAACCTTTATCGGCCTGTAGGACCTTAACCCTCAACTGGGGAGGTCTTGGTCCTTGAATATGCCAAGGTCATTGCTACTTAGAGCCTTTGCATCACAGCTTCCTCTGCATGGTACAGCCTCTCACAAGACCTTAGAGTGGCCAGCTTCATCCTGACAGAATCAGCTCAATGTCATCTTTTCCAAAGAGTCTACTAATCTAAAATATCTCCCACCACAATCTCAATCGCATAATCCAGCTGTATTTTCTTCATAGCCCTATTAATATTAGAAATGGTCTCATTCATTGATAATGTGTTTAATTATGTCTCCCTCACCTATAATACAAACTCTGAAAACATGAACATTTTTTCCTTGTCAGTTTTACCAGGACCTAAAACAATGATTAACATAAAGTTGGTGCTCAATAAATATCTGTTAAATTAATTATAAAGCCAATCACTTAGCTGAATGTTAGAAATATTATTTCTTGTATAAACTCTGTGTTCAGTAATTCATTCAAGATTTTTGCTAGAGGTATTGCACACAGAAGCTAGAGAGGGAAATAGGAGATCTACCTAACAAAGAAAACTTCCATTAAATTATTGTGTGAGTAAAACATCAACTAAAATTTGGGGTTGTTTAAAATAATGCATAATATACCACATAAGAAACATAAGAAATTGGGAGGGTTTTTGTAGCAGTTGATCTATCCTGCTTAAGACAGAAGAGGAATAAGTAAAGGGAAGGTAGAGAAGGTTTGGAGTAAGGACTTGAGGTAATAGGAATTGGCAAGGTTTGGGAATGGGTGATTCTTGACTAGAGAAACAAAAAATATGATTGAATAGAGGTGACCAGACTGCTACAATTTTTTTATTAGTTAAATGCAAGGTATTTTTTTATACTTTAAGTTCTGGGGTACATATGCAGAATGTGCAGGTTTGTTACATAGGTATACACGTGCCAGAGTGGTTTGCTGAATCCCATCAAAGCTCATCATCACTTGTCATTAGAGAAATGCAAAACAAAACTGCAATGAAATACCATCTCACAACAGTTAGAATGACGATCATTAAAAAGTCAGGAAACAATAAGTGCTGGAGAGAACGTGGAGAAATAGGAACACTTTTACACTGTTGCAGGGGAGTGTAAATTAATTCAACCACTGTGAAGGATAGTGTGGCAATTCCTCAAGGATCTAGAACTAGAAATACCATTTGACCTGGTAAGGCCATTACTGGATATATACCCAAGAGACTTCCACAATTAATAAGTGAATTAAAATCGTACCTTGAGCAAGTTTATGACATTTGCAAATGTATTTATCAGGCCACTTTATCAGGACTTCTGCATAAATACAGATTAATTTTGCATGAACATGTTTTTGCAACTAGGTAAACCTGTCTTCTTCACATAAACTATTGTCAGGCAAAGTTTATTTCAATATTATATTTTATCACCATACTTTTCCAGAACATTAAGTATGTACATATTTCTACTGATGTCCACACATTATTTTCTTGATGCTTTCAGTCCAACATTCTGATCTAAAGAAAAGGTTTTGAATCTATCAAATCTACCAGCTAGCTTACCCAATTTGGGGAGCAAATACAAATTTGCTAAACTTCTATATTTCACTTAAATCTATTGATTAAAAAATTAAGCATAGCCATCAAAAAACTAGATTAAAATTGGTTTCCTTATGACTTCTTATAAATGTTCAATCAGATATAAGTTCACCTGACAGTATTCTCACTTATTCCACATTTCTCTTTCATGTCCACAAGGATATTATAAAAACTATCAGTTTACTGAATAGGATATCTGATGCCTACAGCAGCTTTTCCCAAAGTTTGTTCCATGTAACACTAATCCTGGTCAAATATTGGGGGGAAAGCAACAATGCCTAAGTCATGAAGCACATTATTCTAAACTATGGTGGCTCTAATTTTTTTTTAATCTTACAATTAAAAAACTCATTGATATGATTTGGCTGTGTCCCCACTCAAATCTCACTTTGAATTATAATAATCCCCATGTGTCAAGGGTGGGCCATATGGAGATAATTGAATCATGGGGGCAGTTTCCCCCATACTGTTTTCATGATAGTGAATAAGTCTCATGAGATCTGATGGTTTTATAAATGGGAGCTCCCATACACAAGCTCTCTCTTGCCTGCCCCCATGTAATATGTGACTTTGCTCCTCATTTGCCTTCTACCATGACTGTGAGGCCTCCCCAGTCATATGGAACTGTGAGACAACTAATCCTCCTTCCTTTATAAATTACCATCTCAGGTGTGTCTTTACTAGCAATGTGAGAACAGACTTCATTCATCAATTTTTAAAATACAGTTGACCATAACATTCTTTTATGTTTCTCTATTCTAAGCTTATTATTGCCTTCCCATGAAATTGCTGTCATTTGAAGGTAGTATAGACACAATTGTCAATGGATTGAATGTTGGGTGTGGACAGAGTCAAAAACTTCAAATTTTTGAGCCTAAGAAGTTAGCAAATATGATTGTCATTTACTGAGATGTGTCAGACTGAAGACAAGGAAAGAAAGAGTGGAAACCCTGATTTGGTATTGAACCTGTTAGTTTTGAGATCTACGTTACACCTGCAAGTAGTAACCTCTAGTTAAGGATCAGTTTTCCTTGTAAGAAACATCATCCACCAGTTTGAATAAACATTCAAATTATTAGCGAAATGAGTCTATATTTACTCTCATGCTCACCTTTTAGCAGAATAATTCACTCATCCTTGCTGCATTTTTGCCTGTGTCAAGAATGCATAATCTGAGTCACTTATCACTAAGCAGTTTCTAGGAACTTCCAACAACAAAAGCAATTCTCTTTATATCTTTTTGTCCTCTCACAGGTGTTCTTCACACTTGGAGTTTGTGTATCTCTATATTTTTTCACTCAATTGCATGTTTCTTCTCAGTTACCTATTGCTATATGTAATCAACTACTCCAAAGTTTAGTGGCTTAAAACAGCAGCCTTGTTATTGGTGCCAGTGGTGGTGGTGGTGGTGTCCTCATTGTCATTTTTCAATTTGTCACAGTTTAACAGATTGGGAATTCTGGAGTCACCCGGAAGTTTCTTCTGTTCCACATTGCATTTACTGAGAACGCTTGGCGGTACCCAGCTAGCAGATGGACTAGACTGAATGGCTAGACAAGATGGTTTCACTCACATGGCAGGTGTCTTAGTGGGGGTGACTGGAAGGCTGGGGCATGGCTGGGATCTCACTTGGAGCACTTGTGAGAAGCCTCTCAAGCATGCCATTTGTAGGGCAGTCTGACTTCTTGCATGATAGTTCAGGTATCCTAAAGAGACAAGAACTGAAAACAGCCAATCTTTAAATCTTGAGCCCCAAACTGTCACAGTATTGCCTCCTCTATATTCAATTAATCTAATAAGTCATAAGGTTAGGGTTAGGATTAGGGGACCCAAATTCAAGGGGAGAGGAGCATAGATCCCAACTCTAGATGAGAGGAATGTCAAAGAATTTGTGAACTTCTTTAACCTGACACACATTATCATAATGGTCAAAAACTCCCGCTCTGAAACTGGATTTCAAAACTTACTCCCCACCACTCATTGGTCATATGTCTAGGCTATTTAACCTTTCTCTGCCTTAATTTCCTTGTCTGTAAAATGGGGGTAATAGATGTATTCATTCAACAAATATATATCGAGCATTTTGTAGGGAGCAGATGGCTGGGAACAGAAAGAGAAATAAGCTGGTCTGAGCTTTCAAGTAGCATACAGTATAGACAAATGGGGGGAAAATGTGCATTCATTCATTTTTTCAGTAAATATTCAATCAGTATTTACAAAGCACCAATAGAAGCATTTGTGCTAATCCCTGCTGTGAAACAGAAGAGAGTTAAGGTTGTAGTGGTAAGATCTTCTCAAACTGGATTTTTATTAAATGGGAACTTAAAATCATGTATTTCCAAATTAGTTGGTGAATGAGAAGACTTGACATGAAGCGCTCTTCTTTCAACTGACATTTAGGCAAGAATACTAGTTTCTTTTTTCTGTCCCCTCACCTTTGTGGTGATGAAGAACTATAAAACCACAATCCAACAACCATTTAACAGAGTTAGTAGAAGACTCCATTCTTGTTTTCTTCCTTTCTCTCTTTTCTCTTTCTCCATCTCTCTCTCTCTCTCTCTCTCTCTCTCTCTCTCTCTCTCTCTCTCCTCTCTCTCTCTCTCTCCTCTCTCTCTCTCTCTCTCTCTCTCTCTCTCTCTCTCTCCTCTCTCTCTCTCTCTCTCTCTACCGAGTTTCACTCTTATCACCCAGGCTGGAGTGCAGTGGCACACTCTTGGCTCACTGCAACCTCTACCTCCTGGGTTCAAGTAATTCTCCTGCCTCAGCCTCTGGAGTACCTGGGATTACAGGCTCTACAACCCAGCTTATTATTTTTGTATTTTAGTAGAGATGGGGTTTTGCCATGTTAGTCAGGCTGGTCTCGAGCTCCTGACATCAGGTGATCTGCTCATCTAGGTCTCCCAGAGTACTCAGATTATAGGCATGAGCCATCACACCCAGCCCATTCTTGTCTTCTTTATGAAAATTTAAAGTAGAGAATGCTGGGAAGATGGCCACCTAAGAACAGCTCAGGACTTCAGCTCCCAGTGAAAGTGCAGAGGATGAGTGGATGCCGCATTTCCAGATGAATTTTTATTGCCCACAGACCAGGAGATACCCAGGCAGAGGGGTCACCAGGGCCGCTGTTCTGGCCAGTGTGGCTGTTTTGACCCCACGGGGCTGATTTGGCCCACGCGGCTGCTTTGACCACGCCCTGTTGCGGCACTTCTCTGTGCAAAAGCCACTGGTCTAGGAGCCCTCTTAGGTGGCGATTGGAGCCCCTGAGACAGCAGAGTTGCCCATTCATCTGAAATAGCGAGCCAGGCCAGGAGATTCCTAGGCAAAAAACCCACCAGGAGCCTTGGTGCCACTGTTTGAGCTGACTCAGTGAGTCACAGCATGGGAGATCCCGGCGCCTTTTCAACAAGTGACTGGAACACGGGGTCATTCAACTTAAAAAATTTAAAAAAAGACTCTGAGTCAGGGAGCCAGGTGATCAGGCTCAGTTGGTCCCACCCCCGACCCCCAACAACAACAACAACGGAAACAAAAACAGCATTTCACAGCAAGCACAGCTGAACCCTGGACGGTCCAGCTCAGTGGGGGAGGGGCATCCGTCATTACGGAGACTCTCCACCACTATGGAGGCAGGTCGCCATTGCTGAGGCAACCTGCCGTTGCCGAGGCAACCTGCCACAGCAGAGAGAGTCCGCCATAACAGAGGCAGGGCCACCATTGCTGAGGCAGTTCTAACTATGCCCATACAAACAGGATTGCAGGGAAGAGCACAGGGCAGCTGGGCGGAGCCCACAGCAGCTCAGCAAAGCCTCTGCAGGCAGACAGTGGTTAGGTGGGCTGCTAGCTGGGAAGGTCAGCCCTGGAAGAAAAAACAAAAGGGCAGCAGCACAACAGAAACTCATAAAGCCCTAACTCCCCGGGACAGAGCACCTGGGAACAAAAAGTGATTTATAAGTTCAGCTGCAGCAGACCTAAACGTACTTACCAAGCAGCTCTGAATGAACAACAGAGCTCACAGCTCAGGACTTCAGCCCCAATAAAAGATAGACTGTCTCCTCAAGTAGCTCCCTGACCTCCATAGATCCAAAGACTCACCTCATAAAGGAGAGAATGGACTGACAGTTGGCAAGCATCCTTCTGGAACAAAGATAGTGAAAGAGGAAACTGGTAGCAAACTTTAATGTTCTGCAGCTGCTGCAGGTGATCCCCAGGCAAGCAGGGCCTGGAGAGGACCTCAGAAGTCCTACAGCAGAGGGCCCAGACTATTAGAAGGAAAGCTTAAAAAAAAAAAAAAAAAGAAGTAACTTCAGCATCCACGAAGTAGAAGCTCACTCAGAGACCCAATCTGAAAGACAGTAACTACAAAGACAACAGGTAGATAAACCCACAAAAATGGGAAGAAACCAGTGCAAAAAGGATGAAAACTCCTGAAACCAGAACACCTCTCCTCCTAAAAGGGATCACAAATCCTCACCAGCAAGGGAACCAGACAGGATGGAGAAGGAATGTGATGAAATGACAGAATCAGACTTCGGAAGGTGGGTAGTAAGAAACTACAGTGAGCTAAAAGAACATGCTCTAACCCAATGCAAAGAAACTAGGAACCTTGAAAAAAGATTGAACGAAATGCTAACGAGAATGGACAACATAGAGATGAATATAAGTGAATTGATGGAGCTGAAAAACACAACATGAGAACTTCGCAAAGCATGCACAAGCTTCAACAGCCGAATTGATCAAGCAGAAGAAAGGATATCAGAGGTTGAAGATCAACTCAATGAAATAAAAAGAGAAAGCAAGAACAGAGAAAAAAGCACAGAAAGGAATGAACAAAATCTTCAAGAAATGTGGGACTATGTGAAAAGACCTAATCTACGTTTGATAGGTGTACCTGAATGTGACAAAGAGAATGAATCCAAGCTGGAAAATATTCTTCAGGATATTATCCAGGAAAACTTCCCCAACCTAGCAAGGCAGACCAATATTCAAATCCAGGAAATACAGAGAACACCACAAAGATATTCCTCAAGAAGAGCAACCCCAAGGCACATAATCGTCAGATTCACCAGGGTTGAAATGAAAGAGAAAAGGCTAAGGGCAGCCAGAGAGAAAGGCCGGGTTACCCACAAAGGGAAACCCATTAGACTCACAGCAGATCTCTCAGCAGAAACCCTACAAGCCAGAAGAGACTGGGGGGCAATATTCAACATCCTTAAAGAAAAGAACTTTCAACCCAGAATCTCCTATCCAGCCAAACTAAGCTTCATAAGTGAAGGAAAAATAAAATCCTTTGCGAACAAGCAAGCACTCAGAGATTTCATCACCACCAAACCTGCTCTACAAGCACTACTGAAAGAGGCTCTACACATATAAAGGAACAACCAGTACCAGCCACTCCAAAAACATACCAAATGCTAAAAGAGCATCAACACAATCAAGAATCTGCATCAACTAACCAACAAAACAGCCAGGTAGCATCAAAAAGACAGTATCAAATTCACACATAACAATACTATCCCTAAATGTCAATGGACTAAATGCCCCAATCAAAAGACACAGACTGGCAAATTGGATAAAAAGCCAAAACCCATCAGTGTGCTGTATCCAGGAAACCCATCTTACATGTAAGGATACACAAAGGCTCAAAATAAAGGGATGGAGGAAGATCTACCAAGCAAATAGAGAGAAAAAAAAAAAAAAAAAAAAAAAAAAAAAAGCAGGAGCTGCAATTCTCATCTCTGATGAAACAGACTTTAAAGCAACAAAGATCAAAAGAGACAAAGAAGGGACATTACATAATGATGAAAGGATCACTGCAACAAGAAGAGCTAACGATCCTAAATATATATATGCACCCAATACAGGAGCACCCAGATACATAAGGCAAGTTCTTAATGACTTACAAAGAGACTTAGACTCCCACACAATAATAGTGGGAGACTTTAACACCCCATTGGCAATATTAGACAGACCAACCAGACAGAAAATCAACAAGGATATACAGGAACTGAACTCAGACCTGGAACAAGCAAACCTAATAGACATTTACAGAACTCTCCACCCCAAATTCACAGAATATACATTCTTCTCAGCACCACATCACACCTACTCTAAAATTGACCACATAATTGCCAATATATCATTCCTCAGCAAATGCAAAAGAACGGAAATCATAACAAACAGTGTCTCAGACCACAGTGCAATCGAGTTAGAACTCAGAATGCAGAAACTAACTCAGAACCGCACAGCTTCATGGAAACTGAATGACTTGCTCTTGAATGTTGACTGGATAAACAATGAAATGAAGGCAGAAATAAAGATGTTCTTCGAAACCAATGAGAACGAAGACATAACATACCAGAATTTCTGGGACACATTTAAAGCAATCTCTAGAGGAAAATATATAGCAATGAGTGTCCACATGAGAAGAAAAGAGAGATCTAAAATTGACACCCTATTAGCAAAATTCAAAGAGCTAGAGGAGCAAGATCAAAAAAACTCAAAACCTAGAAGACAGGAAATAACCAAGATCAGAGCAGAACTGAAGGAAATAAAGACACAAAAAATTCTTCAAAAAATCAATAAATCCAGGAGCTGGTTTTTCGAAAAGATCAACAAAATAGACAGACCACTAGCCAGATTAATAAAAAAGAAAAGAGAGAATAACCAAATTGATGCAATAAAAAACAATAAAGGGGATATCACCACAGATTCCACAGAAATCCAAACCATCATCAGAGATTATTACAAACAACTCTATGCACATAAACCAGTAAACCTGGAAGAAATGGATAAATTCCTGGACACCTGCATCCTCCCAAGCCTAAACCGGGAAGAAGCCAAAACCCTGAATAGGCCAATAACAAGGTCTGAAGTTGAGGCAGCAATTAAGAGCCTGCCACCAAAAAAAAGCCCAGGTCCAGATGGGTTCACAGCCGAATTCTACCAGACATACAAAGAGGAGCTGATACCATTCCTTCTGAAATTATTCCAGACAATCCAAAAAGAGGGAATCCTTCCCAAATCATTTTATGAGACAAACATCATCCTAATACCAAAACCTGGCAGAGACTCAACAAGAAAAGAAAACTTCAGACCAATATCCATGATGAACATAGATGCAAAAATCTTCAATAAAATACTGGCAAACCGATTGCAACAGCATATCAAAAAGCTTACCCACCATGATCAAGTAGGATTCATCCCAGGGATGCAAGGCTGGTTCAACATATGCAAGTCCATAAACGTAATTCACCACATAAGCAGAACCAAAGACAAAAACCACATGATTATCTCAATTGATGCAGAGAAGGCCTTTGACAAAATTCAACATCTCTTTATGCTAAAAACCCTCAATAAACTAGGTATTGATGAAACGTATCTCAAAACAATAAAAGCTAATTACGACAAGCCAACAGCCAATATCATACTGAATGGGCAAAAACTGGAAGCATTCCCTTTGAAATCTGGCACTAGACAAGGATGCCCCCTCTCACCACTCCTATTCAATATAGTACTGGAAGTTCTAGCCAGAGCAATCAGGCAAGAAAAAGAAATAAAGGGTATTTAAATAAGAAAGGAGGAAATCAAATTGTCTCTATTTGCAGATGACATGATTGTATATCTAGAAGATCCCATCGTCTCAGCCCAAAATCTCCTGAAACTGATAAACAACTTCAAACAACTTCAGCAAAATCTCAGGATACAAAATCAATGTGCAAAAATCACAAGTATTCCTATACACCAGTAACAGACTTAAAGAGAGCCAAATCAAGAGCAAATTGCCATTCACAATTGCTACAAAGAGAATAAAATACCTAGGAATACAACTGACAAGGAACATAAAGAACCTCTTCAAGGAGACCAACAAGCCACTGCTCAATGAAATAAGAGAGGACACAAACAGATGGAGAAATATTCCATGTTCATGGTTAGGAAGAATCAACATCGTGAAAATGGCCATACTGCCCAAAGTAATTTACAAATTCAATGCTATTCCCATCAAGCTACCAATGACCTTCTTCACAGAACTGGAAAAAAACCACCTTAAACTTCATATGGAACCGAAAGAGAGCCCGCATCGCCAAGTCAATTCTAAGCAAAAAGAACAAAGCGGGAGGCATCACACTACCAGACTTCAAACTATACTACAAGGCTACAGTAATCAAAACAGCATGGTACTGGTACCAAAACAGAGATATAGACCAATGGAACAGAACAGAGGCTTCAGAGGAAATACAACATATCTACAACCATGTGATCTTCGACAAACCTGACAAAAACAAGCAATGGGGAAAGGATTCCCTGTTTAATAAATGGTGTTGGGAAACTGGCTAGCCATGTGCAGAAAGCAGAAACAGGACCCCTTCCTGACACCTTACACCAAAATTAACTCCAGATGGATTAAAGACTTAAACATCAGACCTAATACCATAAAAACCCTAGAAGAAAATCTAGACAAAACCATTCAGGACATAGGCGTAGGCAAGGACTTCATGACCAAAACGCCAAAAGCAATGGCAACAAAAGCCAAAATAGACAAATGGGACCTAATCAAACTCCACAGCTTCTGCATGGCAAAAGAAACAGTCAGTAGAGTGAATTGGCAACCAACAGAATGGGAAAAAAATTTTGCAGTCTACCCATCTGACAAGGGGCTGATATCCAGAATTTACAAAGAACTAAAACAGATCTACAAGAAAAAAAACAAACAAGCCCATTCAAAAATGGACAAAGGATATGAACAGACACTTTACAAAAGAAGACATACAGGAGGCCAACAAACATATGAAAAAATGTTCATCATCACTGGTCATTAGAGAAATGCAAATCAAAACCACATTGAGATACCATCTCACACCAGTTAGAATGGTGATCATTAAAAAATCTGGAGACAACAGATGCTGGAGAGGATTTGGAGAAATAGGAACACTTTTACACTGTTGGTGGGAGTGTAAATTAATTCAACCATTGTGGAAGACAGTGTGGTGATTCCTCAAATGACCTAAAAATAGAAATCCCATTTGACCCAGCAATCCCATTACTGGGTATATATCCAAAGGATTATAAATCATTCTACTATAAGGACACATGCACACGAATGTTCATTGCAGCACTGTTTACAATAGCAAAGACCTGGAACCAACCCAAATGCCCATCGATGATAGACTGGATAGGGAATATGTGGTACATATACACCATGGAATATTACGCAGCCATCAAAAACGATGAGTTTGCATCCTTTGTAGGGACATGGATGAACCTGGAAGCCATCATTCTCAGCAAACTGAAACAAGAGCAGAAAATCAAACACCACATGTTCTCACTCATAGGTGGGTGTTGAACAATGAGAACACATGGACACAGGGAGGGGTCACTACACACTGGGGTCCGTTGTGGGGAAATGGGGGAGGGACGGGGGTGGGGAGTTGGGAAGAGATAGCATGGGGAGAAATGACATACAGGTGAGGGGAAGGAAGGCCGCAAACCACACTGCCATGTGTGTACCTATGCAACAATCTTGCATGTTCTTCACATGTACCCCAAAACCTAAAATGCAATTAAAAAAAAAAAGAAAAGAAAATTTAAAGTAATTTTTGCATGCAAGTTGAATCATATTTATACTGAATCCAGGTGTCAGATGAGGTGCAGGAACAATAGAGAGGCCACCGATGGAGGAGCTTAGTAGGAATGACATGCGTGCACCATGTGAAATTTCCCATTTAGACTGAAAAGCCACTTTCTTGTTATAGAGTTACCTTAGCTTGGTGCTTCACAGCAGAGCCTACCTAGAAGATTTCAATATTAGTTTAGTTTGAGCATTTCCACTACTAATAACCTTTACTCTAAACCTTTTTAAGTGGTCTTTGAAAGAATAACCAAAGAATAATACACTTTTGTGTTGCTGCTTTGTTGATTAAGAAGATAGTTAAACACATTTTCAACCTGCTGAAACAATTTGGTGAAATTCTTTAATAGACATGGCTAACTGAAACTGGTATAAAAAGTTACCAATATTTCTGTGTAACCATCTGTGGTTTATACACTTGACAAGATATATAAAGATTTGGTCACATTATATTTCACCACATGCCCCTCCTAAGATTCATTTCTTAATTGGAATCTTGCCTGAGTTTATATATGCTTTGCTTTTTAATCACATAGTGCATTGTGCATATCTAATAAATAAGTATTAAACAAACAAATACATTCTTATTTGTAGGCCAGGCAGAACAAAGCAGCATAGTAAAATGGTTACAAATATGGCTTTGAACTCTAACAGGATTGAGTTTAAATCTGAACTCTGCCACTTATTAAAATAATAGAAGTTTCTTAATCTCTCTAAACTCAGACTCCCCGTATAAAATGATGAAAAGAAGAGCAGAAACCTCAGAAAATAGGTGGAAGAATTGAATGGTCATTGAAAGCATCTGATCATTTAAAGACAAATGATCATTCAGCACAGTGCTTTGACATTGTATGTTCCCAACAAATGACAGGTGTAATTTATTGTCATCACCATTGTTGTTATTTAGAAATGGCATTTAGGGATGGGCAAAATATTGCAGCAAAATGTCTAGGTATTCTTGTTCTTTGGGCGTACTTCCAATTTGTTTTTCTGACATCAGCTCTGAACCACAGCAAAGGAAGAGGTGAAAGAATGAATTATGTCTCAAGACAGACTCAAAGATCCTTGACAGTAGGGCTCTGTCCTGTGACTCTTCAAGTCCAGTTTTTTTGCACATAGAGGTACTCATAAACATTTTTGATAACAAGAGTATTGAGGCTCTTAATTATGTTAAAAACATTCAACGTATTCGAAAGCTATTAAATGTCAAACTAATAACTTTTTGCAAGTGAAACTATTTTCAACAATTTACTTTGTTGAAAATTCTTATAAAACAAGTTGTATTTCACAAGATTGCACAGAAACAAAATATTAAATTCTGTTATTAACATAATGATGTTTCTTATTTCCTTTACAATTTCCTGTCTGATAACTATCCTCCCAGTCTTTTCAAAGTAGCCTTTGACTTATGAATGACCCTTGACCTACTGGTCAAGCCCTGCCTCCTGGAACCCTGTGACCAGAGCCACTTGAATTATGCTTCCAACCCTGAAGAACCATATGTCAGAGTGAGGCAAATACTGGTCCACATGATAAAGCCTTTGTTAGGTTAGGAATAAAGCAGTTGAAAATAGCTTATGAAGGCCAGGCAGGGTGGCCCACACCTGTAACCCCAGAACCTGAGGAGGCCGAGGTGGGAGGATCACTGAATCCAGGAGTTTAGACAAGCCTGGGCAAAAGAACAAGATCCTAGCTATGAAAACTTTAAGAATTCGCTGGATGTGGTAGCACACGCCACACACCAATTGTGAGTGTATGTGGATACACAATCCACATGCACTCACGATTCACACACACAACACACTGTCCCTCCCGGCACACACACAATTTGCACATATTCATAACATATACACAAACTCACACACATTTGGGGCCCTCACTCATTTTCTTTAATGGGAGGCTACGCAGGAGGCTGAAGTGGGAGGAGCACTTGAGCCCAGAAGTGGAAGGCACAGTGAGCCAAGATTGCCCTGCACTCTAGCCTAGGCAGCGCTGGTGTATAAAATATCTCTTCATGAGAAGTATCTGGTAGGAAGGGATAAGGACATCAGTGGGAGGCTGTGTTTTTCTTTTATACAACTCACTTCTCACAAACAAAAGGAGAGAAAATCTCCACCACCCACACAACCCAAGTTCTTCATTTTGCCCTTTAACATGTTCTAGTGACTCTTGGTGGCAAAATACAATTCAGTCTGGAAGCCGAGCCCTGGTTCCTCATCTGGCTATTCTTTGGTTGCTATTACTCATATTTCTTGTGGTGAAGGAGAAACACTTCCGCTTTACAAAGTAAAACACATACCCACTCCTCCACACACACACTTTTCTTCTTCAGGTGTCCTTTCTGTTTCTGAAAAAGCAAATTCACCTTCTTGAGACTCTCTGGAAGAGCAAGGTTAATATGCTGGAAGAGTGAATCCACAGACACCCCAGCCACGACTCCAAGGTATCCTACTCACAGCCTTCAAGCCAGCTCCTGTTGCTAGACAGTACTAGAAGCCAAGCCAAGAACTTCCAGGAGTAGCAGCCCCGTCTCAAGAGCTTTAGAACCTGTTGGACAATGCAAAGCCCTCTCTATTACATGTAAAATTCCGGAGAGCCCATTTGCTGAAAATAAGATTACGTTTCACTGTTAAGGTCATTTCATTGTCCTATGTGTTTAAAAAGTACTTGGAAATACTTTTGTGTGTGTGAGGTTTGAGAATGCAGGCTGTGGTATGTTCCCATCCCTCGTTCATCCTTTACTTGATGGACAGCCCTTCAACAGATTTTTTTGGCTCCCAGGGCTGGTGAGAGAGAGGTGAGGGAGTGAGCAGTGAGGGGGCGGGAGAGAGATGGCACTTCAGGAGGCGACTTCTATTCACTTTCTTTCTTCAGAATTTCAGAAACCACTCTAATGAGCCCATTCCTCCCCAATAAAACCAGTTGCCTCTTACATCCTGGTTGCTCCATATTAAACTGGCACAGAAGCACTTAACCTGCTAGGTCGCCTTTCTCCAGACACCTGCCCAAGCAGCAGACTAAACAAACAGGGATTCTCCACTGCGCAAAAAGTTGGCTTCTTTCACTAGGTCTCCCATCTGTTAAAAGCCATTGTCTGAGAAAGTGTTCAGCTAGCTGGGGAGCGAGAGAGATTGCATACTGAACTGCCCCCTTTTCCCCATAAAAAGTCCTCTTTAGCATTTTCTTTTCTCCCCGGTTTTCATTGCCTGATTTATTCATTGGTTTCACCTCTTCTCCCCTCCCCCTTGGTTCGGGAGGAGAGCCTCCTTGTCTTTGGTTTCTCAGGGGTCATGTCTTTTCAGTCACCAGGACAATACCCGCTGCTGGCATCTGCTTCCAGATCCAATCAGCCATATTGTGAACACATCCTGCCAGAGAATTGTTCCTCCTTTTGCTCAGCTTTGTTGCCAATTTCATGCCATGTATTGCTCCATGTTTTGTGCTTCATGAAGCTGTCACGGGCATAAAAGTGTTCTGCCCAGGGTCGTAGTAAAAGGGGTGGGAATGAAACATCCACCGAAATGTTGAGCAGGCCACCCACAGTCCACACACACACACACACACACACACCCCACAGGCTCACACACCCACACCCATATGCAGCCCACACACACACACTAATACACAATCCACACACAACCAGTGTTCCCACTCACACCCAGCACACATACACATACAGGACACACTCCCACAATACACACACACACACACACACACACACACTCCACACATGCACAAAGTATACACAATCCATATACACTCACGATTGACACACACAATAACAGTCCCTCCCAGCACACACATACAATTTCCAAATACTCATAACAAATACACAAACTCACACACATTTGGGGCCCTCACCCATTTTCTTTTCTTTCCACCAAGATTTCATTGGTACCCTTGCGAGATATTTTATGTTTCCCAAGAAGGATAAACAGTTTTACAAAGAGTCAGAGTTTTTCTCCCTTACTAATGATAAGGAATATATTAGGTTGAGGGAAGGGGTGTCGTGAAAGTTAATGAAAGAGTTGAGAGGGTTTTTTTTTTTTTTTTCCTCTGAGGTGTTTCTCATTACGTGTAAAATAGTAATAATCCCTTAGTGCACAATCTTAAAAACGTACCACAAAATACTTTAAAAGGAAAATTAAATTACTCCAGATTTAAACAACATGATAAGAATCATATTCATCAATCCTCCTTTGGGGGACATTAATTCTTATAAAGAACAACAATTACAATTATAGGGAAACATGTCAACAAAAACGTAAAAAATATCATCTTGGATTTGGGAGAAGGTGTTCATGAGTCTCCTCCTCTCCAAATTATGATTCCTGGGCACAGGAGTATCACAACTTATCAAGAGGCACTTTGTAAACCCTGGATTCACCTGCCAGAGCACCAAAGACTAAACTCCATTGCAAAGCATTTCTGCAACACAGGCTTCAGGAAGAAGGGGAACTGGGGTTACTCATCCCGTCACCCAGAGCCCACTGATTGACTGGGTCTGACTGCTGGCTGCCAGCCAGCCTGAAGGAAGGTTGCATTTCTCCTTCATGTCATAAGTTAAGGGGAAAATGGATATCGAAAACTCAGAATCCTCGCAGTGGAAATTTCATGAAAGCTTTCTATGGCAAGTACTTGCTTATTTATTCCAAAAAGTTCTAGAAATTCTGAATGTAGCTTCTATATAGTGTATTCTATCTCTACTTACATTTTTCCATGTCTCTATCCCAGCACCATGAGTAGGTCCTCTTGGCCTTTTTTTAGAAGAGCCATTTTGGTTTTGTTGAATGTCATGTGAACACACAGACAGGGTAGTGGCAACCTCCTCATGCAAGGAAAAGTCTTGGAATGAAATCTAACTTGGTGACATATTGATCTTGAACTTCTAGCCTCCAGAACTATAAGAAATAAATTAAGCCACCCTGTCTGTACCATTTTATTATGGCAGCCCAAACAGACTAATACATCTCCCAAGATGTGGTAAATGACTGCAAGATTTGAGAAAGAGTAAAGCATGAAAATTACTTGAACGCAGGATGTGGAAGTTGCAGTGAGCCGAGATTGCACCACTGCACCCCAGCCGGGGTGACAGAGGGAGACTCTCTTTAAAAAAAGAAAATGGGGTGTCTCTTCACAAAATACCAGGTTTGTGAATAATTCTAATTGAGGTTGAGAACTATCTCCAACCCAACCCACGGTGCTCTTTACCAACTTCTTGTCCCTTTTAATACCACAATTTCTGAGATGTAATTCATCAGGGTTTTCTAGAAAATAAAGAATGTCACTGCCAAAAATTAACATATAAAACTAAGACATAGGAAACCTCACTCAAGGAAACTACTGGAAGTGTGCATTCACCCACCTACCCTGGCAGGCTTGATTTGCTCTCACTCAACCTTGATGTCCACTGTACATTGGCTGAGCATCTACTTTATGTTAGCACCTATGTGGACCCTGATATAGTGATGAGTAAGTCACAGACTCAGCACTCAAAGAGCTTGGAATCTAGTAAGGGAAGCAGGCACTTACATCAAAACTCACAATGCAATATATGATGTAAAAAATTGTTCTACAAAAATAGTGAGTAGGAAAAGCATTTTCCTTCTGGAAAAACCAAAAAGATCAAGTGAGCTGGCATGCTGTGTGCAGAGGGGGGATGTGCAATGGAGTTAAAATATAAGATACAGAGTAACTAAAAAAGTAGGAGGATTAGAGAGAAGATGTCAAGGTATAAAACAGATGAGGAACCACACTCAGAAATCGCTTTCCATGGCACACAGGACTGAAGACTGAAGGGAAGAGACACAATAATGCTTTGGTGATATCAGTTCAGAGGGAAAAAAAGATGACCTCAAATACTCAATATCCTAACCTACCCCCCAAACACGCCAGGCCTTTGCTTTTCTCATGACTTCATTATTTCTAACTTTTTCAAGAGCCTTTTGAAATTCTAAATGCATCCAATGTAACCACAGTCCAAAATGTGCCCTCTTTTTCGTTGTTTCATGAATTTTTCTTTCTTTCCTAGCCCTATACTTTTTATTTATGTTTAATAAGGACATTGAGCCGGCAAGACTCTTAAGGGGGCCTGAGCCAGCTTTGTGCTCTGTGTGAGCGTGTATGTGTGTGTTAAACAATTTCATGGACATCTGTCATGCACAGTTAACTTTGCATTGCTGCATTTTAAGTGGTGGGCCTAGGCTTGGCCGGCAGTGATAAAGTAGCTGGCAGTTTTCAAAAAGCCACAGGATAACAGAGCATGAATCATAAAACACACTACTGTGTAGCAATATCCAAGTTCATTCAATGCAATGAAACCATGCAGAGGCCCTTTATCCCCAGCTAATTATGTGGAAACGTCTAAGACAATAAAGCATCTGGTGGTCTTTCTTCCCCATTTCAATTTTTCTCAATATTGTGACAGGGGAAAGTATTGTGCCTTTCCCAGGGTAGTTGCAGTGAAGAGGAGTAAAAGCAAGGGTCAGGGAAGAGCAAATAGATGAATTTATAACTTTCTTTTTATTTATTCCTTTTCCATTGTTTTTCTGGAAGTCTTCCTACTGGGCTGTATTTTGGGATCACTATTCTCATTGCACCCTGCTTGAATCCCCTTTTCTCCCCCTTTAAAAAAATACCACCCAAACTGCTAGACCTGCTATGATTCCTGTTGCTAGTGAAGCTTTCTTCCCCATGGGCATTCAGGAATATAAGTCTAAGATTTATAATTATTCTCCAGACTCAGGTGAAAGGAAGAGTTCATACTTCCAGAATGAAAGCTAAATATGTGATTTCCTTTCTAGAAAAAGGTGATAAGAATGCTCCCTATGATTAAAGTTTTCCCAGAGAGGATTCCCCATAATTGCCTTGCACATGGTTCTTTCTGCCATTCTCTTGAAAACACACGCAAATGCCATGCGCTGCACTCCTGGGGGTTTTGATGAAAGCCCCTTTATAGCTATGCACTGCGCAGTGAGACCCGAGCCAGAGTCTGATGAGGTGACTAATTGGTACCACTAGCTTAAAAAGCTAATAAGTTAATTAGATTAACTTTGTTCGTGTTTGCACAGGGCTTTGAGGAGGAAAACACCACAGGAGCCCTAAGCTTCACTGAATCAAGATCCGATACAGCTCTGTGCCGGGTAAAAGCTTTCCTTTGGAACAGCATGAGCCTATTGTGGTGATACTCTATTTTGTTTTGTTCTAGTATTTAATTCCTCAGCCATCTTCCCATTATTCTCAAAAGCCAAATTAAAGTAGCATAATATGCCTTTAGTATCTTTCAGCACAACACTTTTAGTTATAAATCTAAATTCTGTTTGAAACCATTATGGAATGTTTTTATTTTCCTGCTATCTCTGGGTGTTATTGTATCCTAACATCCAAGTCATTTTTATGCTAACTTAAGAAACCAGCCAGATTTTTTTTTCTGTACAAAAATAGAAATACTTGCAGAAAAGTTACCTGAGTGGTATGAGCATTCTCTTTGGTTTGTTTAATTTTCCCATACCTTAAAAATGCAGCGAAGCCAAGAATGACAGTATCATAATTAACAGTGGAATTTTAGCATTAAATAAATTTTTGAACCATTGTTGGTGCCACCTTTATCAATCAATCAATTGATCGATTGATTTACCTACCTATCCATCCATCTATCCATCAACTTATTTCATGTATTAGGCAAACATTGAGGAATGCACTGAAGTAATGCCCAGTAGATACAAAGATGATGAAGACAGAGTACAGCCCTAAAGGAACCTTTAATCTAGAGCATATAATATCTCCTCTAGGTTAAGTACCTAAGAGCAGAGCCAGGAAAGAAAGGACTAAGCTAGAAGACCCAGGGGAGGTTTCAAGAACAAGGTGGATTTTGAGCTGAACCTTAAGGAGTTTTGACAAGTGGAGATGGAGGAAAGGACATTCCCTGGGCCAAAGAGCGTAAACAAAGGTTCTGACAAAGGAGAGGACACATGGCACATCCAATCAATACCGCATAGCCCAGTATGCCGGGGCACACACAGCAGGAAGTGAGGGATGGGGCAGAAAAGCAGGACGGGCTCAGATCACAAATTATCTTTCTCAGGTTTTTTGTTTTTGTTTTTGTTTATTTGAGCAGGAAAGTAACATGAAAGGAAACAGCCAAGGAGGGACAATGGAAAGATCAATAAAAGCATTTTCAAATTGTCCTATAAAAAGCAATAAAGTTCCAAACCAATGTGGTGGCAAAGGCTAATGAAAAACAAAGGGAAGAAAAAATATACATCAAATAGTCATGAGTTTTTTAAGTGAAAAAGTAAAAAGAAAGTGCAGATTATAATCGAAATGAATTAAAAAATTGGATAAAATTACATTTTTTGTTTACAAAGTTTTATTTCTCTTGGTAGTTAAAAAGTGTTTGCTTAGGACTTTCATGACTTACTTATTTTTTTTATCACTAATGGATATATATTATTAACAAAATAAAAGATTTTAAACTTTATCGACTAGTGTTAAGACAATAACCTCCCTAAGTTCTAAACTCAAAAAGTAATTCAGATAGAGTGGTTGCTTTGCTGAAACAAAAAAAGTATTAAGACTCAGTATGGTACAGTAGAGGAGTATGCATAGGAATTAAAGGTGAGACAACTCGAATTTTTATTTCAGCTTCACAATATAACTAAGCATAATTTTAAGGAAGTTGCTTAATTTCTCCAACCTTTGATTTCCTTATCTATAAAATGGGGCATAGTAGTACTTACTTACCTTAAAATGGGGCAATTAGTACTTACCTTGCAGGGTTCTTGTTAGGACTAAGTGAGATGACTTGTATAAAGTGCCTAAGGAGTAATAAAAACATGATTACTCAATGTAACGTGGCATTCTGGATTGAATAGTAGCCTGGAACAGAAAAAAGACACTAGGGAAAAATTTTGAAAATATAAATAAACTATGGGTGTTAGTTAATAATAATGTATCAATATTGGTTCCTTAATTGTGGCAAATGTATCCTACTAATGAAAGATAATAATAGGGAAAACTTTAGAGTATATGAGAACTTTCTGAACTATCTTTTCTATTTTTTTGTAAATCTAAAATTGTTTTTGAAAATAAAGCTTATTTTAAAATATATTACTGAAAAATTCAACTGGGCTCATTCCCATTAAACAACTGTATAAATTTTTAAAAAGCTAATGAGAGCAGGGAGATTTTTTTTTTACAAGGGAGAGGGGGCTCTTTTATTTACTAATGTAAACTTAGAGCTTATCACAGCATACAGATGGCATTTCATAAATACTTGCTGAATGAATTAAAACAAAAATAATCAAAAACTTTTTAAGGAGCATAGAGGGACTCAAAGTCTCTGCTATTCTCTGCCTTTCTATTTTCTCTGCTTGTTTGTTCTACTTTTTTTGGGGGGGGGGGGCGGGGGCATGCTTTCCATCGGGGAAACAAATTACCTTGAGTAAGATGCTATTGGGCATTTTGAGAATTTTCTAGGTGCTTCGGCCAGTTTATTAATTAATGACTCCATGTGTAGAATGTTATATGTGTGTAGGCACATCTCAATGCTCTTAGAGACATTACCATAGAATTCACACTAGAAGTACTTCAGGCTCGTGCTAAGCCTTTCCAAGGAACAAGTCACCTAGACTCAAGCTAACTCTACATAATGTCAAATAGCTGGTGGGTCAGTAGGAATTCCAGATATTCACAAATCACTAGAGGTATCTGATTACAATGTTTAATCTTTCCATTTTTGGTAGCTTACTTAGTGACTGATAATTTTCTGTTTAAAAGATCAGTTGCTTTGCTAGTATGTTTAGAGATGAATAAAACATTATATTCTTATTTGTAACCCAATTTTTTAAAACTTAAGGTTAAAGGGTGTACTTTCAATGTTTCAATTCTTCCAGCTGAATAAACTCATCCTTTTGAGTGAGACTCTGAGGAAGTTTAAATCTACGCATCTGAAAAAGAAAGAATAGAAGGCAAACTGTTGAAATAAGAAAATTTAGAAGACAAGACTCTGAGATGTTTTCTTTAAAAAAAAAAAAATCATTTCGACTTTTATTTTAGACTTGGGGGGTACAAGTGCAGGTTTGTTCCATGGGTATATTGTATGATGCTGAGGTTTGGGGTATACATGATCCTGTCGCCCAAGTGATGAGCATAGTACCCAATAGGTAGTTTTTCCACCCTTACTCTCCTCTCACCCTCCACCCTCTAGTAGACCCCAGTGTCTATTGTTTTTATCTTTACGTCCGTGAGTACCCAATGTTTATCTCCCACTTAAAAGTAAGAACATGCAGTATTTGGTTTCCTGTTTCTAATTTAGTTTACTTCAGATAATGCCCTCCAGCTGCATCTATGTTGCTGCAAAGGACATTATTTCATTCTTTTTTATGGCTGCATAGTATGCCATGGTGTGTATGTACCACATTTTCTTTATCCAGTCCACCACTGGTGGGCACCTAAGTTTATTCTGTGTCTTTGTGGTTGTGAATAGCACTGAAATGAACACACGCATTTGTGTACAATGTGAGATGTTTGAATTATTGGGCTACAGTGAAGTTAAAAATCATTTCCCACATCACAAAGGAGGAAATATTAAAAAGAGTGGTCATTAGGTATCTAATTTTGGTGACTTCTATGAGTTAAAAGGAGATCAGAGCATCCCAAAATGTTAGATAAGACTTAATCATTTAGTTCTTGGCAGATAAGGAACTAGTCCAGATATAATAAATAAGTTGCCCAAATAGTTTGTTAGCAACAGTGTAAGCAGATACCCCAGTAAGAATTACTATAAATCTACTGGATGCACTTTCCATCTCATATTGTCACAACCTACAATCTACTAAATAAGTAATAAGTATTTCTTAATAAGTATTAATAAGTAATAAGTATTACTTATAATAAATAATAAGTATTACTTATTAAGCATAGTCTATAATGGCAAGGAATACATTCTCTTTTCAGATCTGCTTTTCTATCTTTTGCTAAATTAATCTTTTTTAGGTTAACCTCACCATTGTTCGTTATTGAATACTAGAAATATACATGAATATGTGCGTGTATATAAACACAAATATGTCTAAATTGGTATAGGAGATGTCTGCACGTCCTGCTTCCACTTTTCTGCTTTTCTCATTTTTTTCAATAATCCTCTGAATTTTGCTTCCACCTCTACCATTCTGCATTCTCTGCCTTCATTACTAGCTTCCTAGGTAACAAATCTCTAGGCTTTTCTCCATCTACACTCCCTCCAGCTCTTCTCATTCGTCACTGCTGATCATTTCTTCCTTTTTGAAATGCCTAGTTCATAGTCATGATACTAAACCCTCCAGGATTTTTTCTGCTTTATCTCTACTCTTTCTTACTCTCCATGACTGCTTCTCTTCCTACTTTCTTTAAATGTTAGTGCTCCATCCTTAGTCCATTCCAGATTCATTTCCACAACAGTGTCTTTACCTACTAGACCCTCTTAACAGCAGCCCCTTCAAACATACAATCAGCATGTAGTGCCTTTCTTCCTTCACTAAAACTCTACTTTTTTTCTCAAGACTCAGCTAAAACACTGTGAAACTAGTCTCCTTTACTGATATTGCAAACACCGCTTTGTATTCCAATAGCATGAACTCTTGTTATGTGCTAATGAAACACAGAGAAGGCTGCCTACAATAGTGGTTGAGTGAAGGCTCAGGAGTCAGACTGCCTGCTCTTAAATCTTGCTCTTCCATGATTATGTCTTAGCTTCCTCACCTGTAAAATAGGGATAACAACAGTATTGATCTCCTATATTTAGTGAGGATTAAATGAATCAATATAGGTAAGAAATACAGAACAGTGCCTGGGATATACTTAGTTCTCAACACACATTAACAAGAGTTATTGTAGCATGTTATCATAATAAATTAAAATGATTCATGTGTCTAACTTTGTTACTAAAATATGATGACGTTGTAAAAAGAAGCAAGTCCCAGTCAACATTCTATACCCAACTCTCACCACAGAGCACATAACAGGTGTGTAAACTGTTTGTTGATTAGGTATAGTACTTAGGTGAGAATATATGAAGAGTGAAATAAAAGTGATACTGATCTGGAAGTATACTACAGTTCTCCTATTCAGACAGAAAGTATAATGCCTCCACAATAAGAATTGCAAACCTACCAAAAAGGAAAAACGAAGAAGTCGTAAGAGACTTCAACTACCTGAACAGCTGCAGGAGAATACAAATGCTGAGAGCAAGGCATCAGGCAGGAACTGCCTTACCTGGAACACAGAGGAGAAAGAAAAAAATAAGAACTACAAATATAATTTAGACCAGTAAGAAAGAACCATTTGGAAATATAAAATAGCCAGAATTTTAGATGAATTAAAATTGGCAAAGATACATTTTGCAGCTATTGTAAACTCCCAAATACTGTATTTTCCTCTCTTTTGTCACCTATCTCTCTCTACTTTTCTTTGTAATTAAATGACCTTCTAATTTTTTTTTTACTTTTACTTTCTACTTTTCCTTTTAATTAATTATAATTTATAATTAATAAATGAAACCTCTTATGGATTGTTACTTTTTAAGGAGAAATATCATATCTTCCACATCTTTGTTTCTCTCACAGCCTGTAAGCCAGTACCTTTCACCTAGGAATCCATTAATTTTTACTGACTGACCAAATAATAGAAAACAAATGGGGAAATATACATGGAAAAGATGGAGGCATATGAGTGTCAATTGACTGGTGAAATCTGAAGAATCTGATAATTTGTTTAGATATGCTATGGTAAGGAAGAGGAAATAATTCTAAAAGATCAAGAATTCTGTTCTTAGTGATTAGGAGAATCGGGCACTTTTTATAGGGATCAGATGTCATTTCAAGACACTGGTTTCAGAAGCAAGGAAATAAATGTAGCTCAAGCATGCTTATAGTGGGTGTTTTGGTGAAATATACAACGGGAAAAACCCAGGCCATGGCTGGCTGGATGATTCCAGAGCCCAGAGAAAGATTTCAACTAGATCTTCTCGATGAAGCAACTAGAGATGAAGGAAATGATGGTATTGTGAGTATCACAGAGGGAGCCAGGGAGAGAAAGAAATTTATTGGAGTACATGGTCAAATGCACCAGACTCAGAGGAAGCTGAGAAAAGATGAAAAAAGAGCCATTTACACTTGTAGGGAGCAAGTTCAGGAGCCTCATAGAAGCACTGTAGCCATTAAGAAAGGCTGAGGCACTCAGAAAGCTTAGAGGTAAAGACAGTGGATATGGACCACTTTAAAAAACAGGAACTGAAGAGAAAGGACCTAACATCTATTTGTGGTATGAATGGATGAAAAAGTAAAGTAGTCAAATGTATGGCTCCACTCAGGTGTGGAATGGAGCCACAAGACAGAAAAGACTCAGAAGAATTACCAAATATTTGGCCTAGGACTTTCTAGACAGCACCAAGTTCAACTCTCCAACATTAGCAAGGAGGAAACCCAGAAGAGTTAAGTAGCTAGGTCAAAGTCATTTAGCAAGTTAGTGTCAGGATCAAGATTCAAATGAAGGTCTCCAATCTCCTAGTTGGGTGATCTTTCCACTACACTGCCTTTGCAACATGAACATGATGGCTTGAAAATAGAAAGAGAGAGAAAAGAAACACTTTATAATTTCTCTTATTCCCTCCAGTTACTTCATTTTAGCCAATCTATGATCCCTCCTCTAGATACAATGGTCTTCCTCTCCCAATTGGTCTGTAATGAGCTATTGCTTTTCACGGGAAAAGTGACTTTTCAATGTTTCCCAGGTTCTTGGATGAAAATCTGACATTTTTTTCTATCAAATTGACATCAACCTTGTCATGAATACACAACGCCCCAAGGGGCCAAATTTACATGTAAAGAGAAAAGTTAGCAGGAACAGCGTTGGTGGAGAAACAGCTTTTCCTCTTAGCTGCAAACAGGCAGAATCTGCACAGCTAAAGTGGCCTAAAAGGAAGAATGGAGTGATAATCTGGCAAACCCAGGCGGTATAAATACTCAATCCAGCAATTCAGGCCTTGGGGCAAAGAAAACCATTTTCCCTGTGCCTGCCAAACTCTCTTCTCGTGTTTGAAAACTGCTCCAGGACTAGCCTGAGGGACTCAAGTATCTCAGACAGTGGCATCGCCAAGTTGGCATGGAATTCTGTGGGGCCTCTGTCCAATAGCACATTGGGCTCCATTCTCCCCCACCCTAGTCCTCCATGGTACTAAAGGGTATTGAGGAAGGAATGCTCCCTCTGTGCAGGCACTGTGATATGATTCAGTACACTACATTAGTACCGTAGTGTCTGGAGTCTAGTTAAGGTGAATTCACTGGCAAAGGGTCTAGATGCTATGGTGATATGTAATTTAGCAAGGTATGGTTAGCTACAATGCTGTATTTATTACGTCATGTGTTGGCTTCAGCTACTGGCTAGCTCCAACCAGCTCTAGTGGCAGAAGATATTTCTCATCAGTAAGTCGTTTTATGCTTCCCTTGGTTTGCCTCTTATAAGAATCTGAGTTCAGACTTCTAAATTAAAATGAAAGAATGATTTTCAGTTTTTCCTCTGTATAAAAAAGGACCTCAAATATCAGGCACTGTGGTCTCTTTTCTCCATGTCTAAGCCATTGGGTAGATAACTGACAACTTAACTCCTTCAGGTCAAGAGGAAACTTGAAAATTCACAATCACGTATTCAAGAATACTTACTTTCTTGAGTTTCTTTGGCCTTCCTCCACCCAACTATACCTGCTTCAGCTGGGAGCATGGAAATTCTTTCAGAGACACACTTATTCAATCTACTCCTGCAGAAATGAGGTCTAATGGGACTGCTAATACCTACCCGGCAGCAAGAGTAGATTAAACCTAAGTATTCATTCTTGTCCTCTTTTTCACCCTGCCCATCTCACCCAGCAAAAAAAAAAGAAAGAAAGAAAGAAAGAAAGAAAGAAAGAAAGAAAGAAAGAAAGAAAGAAAGAAAGAAAGAAAGAAAGAAAGAAAAGAAAATAATAACAATGTTAGAGATGATCTGGAAACTTCTGTCTCTTCGCAAGGCTGACTCAAACCTTGTTGGAATAATAATGTATTCAGCAGCCACCTAGTCAGCAATGCAAAATGGTCCCTGGGTTCAAGGCTATGATACATTAGAATATAATTTGGCTGGAGTTTCTCTCTCTATTATGGAGAACAAATGCATTTTTGAATGACTTGAAGAAGAGGTCATGCTATTACTTATAATAGGTAAACTCAAAAAGGGTCAGAGAAGAAACATAGTTCAGATAAGCCCCTGGAAAGTATACATGCTCTTTCAAATCTAATCTCATTTTTTAGGCCTCTCTCTTCACTTTAAGGGCAGGAAACTTGGCTGCCACTGGGGCTCTATTTTCAACATGTTGTGAGATTTCAGACAACTGCCAAATCTCTTGTGCCCCTAGTTATTCCATCTATGGCATATGGCAAATGCTACCTACCTCAGGCTATAGGGTACAGTGAAAAGTTGTTGTGATGGTGGCTGTTTATTTCTCAAAGACCAGGATCTGGCCAGTTTTCAGGAGCTTTGAGATATATGGGCAACTATGGGTTTTCTTCCTAAGCATCCAGTGTTAGAAAGATTCCTGTGTGCTTAAACCATTGTCATCTTTTCAGTCCCTCTCCCATCTGTTGTATATATAGGCTTTTGTCAACAAGAGAACCAATTTAGGTTCTTTACAGAGGATCTCAAGTTCCCACTTCTCACAACCAATTAAGCAGTATATTTAGAGAGAAGGCAAATATGACTTAGATATTCTTAACCAAACCCTACAAAGGAAAATTGCTTAGCACACATTCTATTTGCAGTCCACCCTTTCCTAATTAAACTGGGTAAAAGGATTGGAAAAATTGTATAATTACATTAAAAATCAATCGCACCTATTTTGACAGGCTTTGAGTACATTGTGAAAAATCACGACTTAAAGTCAACTTTTTGTGTGTGTTCACATGTTTTGGTACATGTGCTATAGGCTGAGACAGCTTCCAAGTCCAGGTCGTGGCAATCCTTGCTGGCATTCATTGGTAGAGACCTGGAAATACCATGTGAGGGCCAAGTTCAGCCGTCTCCATGAACAGCCTCATAGTCCTCAGAGCAAGCCTTGGCTGTACACTCTTCAGCCTGCACCAAGTTTCTTTTACCTGAGAAATAGTCACAGTCCATCTGCTGTGCAAATACACAAATACAAAACCATCACCCGTTTCATTAGGAATTAGTCCTCACCAGTATACAGCAGCCCTTTCACCTTTGAGATGAGGAATGAATGTTGTAATTGTAGATCAAGGCCCCGAGTGAGGCCTTTCCTGGGCAACAAATGGGGTCTGCTTTGGCTCCAGGAAGCCACTGGGCCAATCAGTGGTGCCTCAGCAAGCTCTGTACCCAGTACCAACATGACATATGCCAATTCTTAGCCTACTGTCTGTTACATCCTCAGCTACCTGTCTTTCACAGCAATGGGTATTCACATTTGGGAGTGAGAGCTGAAGATGTGAGTGGATGTCAAATCACTAATTACTTCTAAATACTCATCATTTGTACAAGTCCACAGCAACTAAAATGTCCCTCTGTGTACTCCTCATGACTAATGTTTTCACATTTAGTTTGTAAACCATAAACTTCCTAAATCTGACTTCATAGGATTTTGCATTGTTCCTAATTTTTTTAATAATGATCAAGTATTAGTTCTATAACTAGGGGGAAAGATAGAATGTTCTGACATTTGACATGGCTTTCCTCCAGGCTTGTACATGAAAGAAAGGATTAAAGAACAAAATTTAAAACATGAGTCCCACATATATACATAGATATCTCTAAAGAGGTCTACAAAATCACCATTTGATTGTCTCTGGGAAGAGAATTGGAGAAAGGTATGTCTTTAAAATGTCCACCATTGATGGTAGAGGAAGAAGAGGAGGAAAAAGAATCAGGTGCTGTCATTTTCAGAGAGACACACATTGTGTTTTATGAGGAAAACAAAGGCATACTTCTAATCTCAGACATAGGCAAAACTTCCCTATTTGCATTTTTTAAAAATCAATTTCCACTATGATGGCTTCTGGGAAAGGTACATTCTAATAACCTAGAATGCAGGTTTTTAAATATATCATCCTTCTGCTTTTTCTCCTTCTCTGACATGGTCTTTAACAGTTTTCTCTTTCTCTGTTGGACACATCCGTAGACAAGACAGGTCACACACTTAACATTGTTTATGATCTGAATGGGATTTTTTCTTTCACTCCTGTCACTCCTTCTTTAAGCATGTATTCTCTTTCATAACTTTCTCAATCCTTCTGAGGGTTTTCATTCATTTAATGTATCTATGTTTCCTTTCTTTTCTAATAACATTTGTTGAATACTTACTATGTTCTCTTTTTTTCATTCCTTGTTAATTAGATGCCAGGCAGTAAACCCTTCATGTGCCATATTTCATTTAATCTTCAGAACAATCTTATAAAGTACCATTATTATCTCTATTTTGTCAACAAGAAAGCTGAATTTTGAAGAGGTGAAGTAATTTGTCCAACATCACACAGCTAACCCAGATCTGCCCATGAAGAACCCTGAGATTTGGGATATAAAAGTGATATTCTTACCTCACCCCTTAACTTTTTTATTCCATTGCATTTTTTCTTCAAATTCCTGTTTACTATCTAATGCCCTTGTATTCTTTACCTCTTTTTCTTTTCATCAGTTTTCCATTGTTTTCCTCTGTCCCTGTGGTGCCACCTTTAGTTTTCTTTGCTCGGGTTCAAGGTTCAAGTAGGGAATTAATTTTGGGCCTTCCTTCCTGCTACTCAGAGTCATCCTGAGCACATAGCCACCTTGGGAATAACCATGGGCTGTGTAATTGGAAGTGGTGATTTCCCGCTGATTCCCAATTGTATGTGCTTGAAAATGGTACTTATCCCAAAGACTAGGAAACCATTATCCAGTAACTTCATAAAGTAGGGGGAAGACAGAAAATGTACTTAACTACCTGCTAATTTCTAGCTGGTGTTAGTGAGTTAGTAGAACACATACTTTTTCCCATAAAATGTAACTTTTATACTTGAGAGACATGCAAACAAGATCCTTTTGTGAACAAATGCTTTTATTTTTAGCTCCAAAATATCAACTTTGCAAAAATGTTAAGCACGAAACAGCAATCCATTATTGAGTTGCTTTTGTTCTATTTACATCATTATATTTTTGAGACAGTTGTTACTGTTAGACACACCATCATCGTTAAACAACAGATGAAGGATAAGGAGATCCCAAAGGAAGAAAATCAAGTTTCCAAAATTCAAACCTATATGTAAGCCTTGCCCCAACCACTTCATCTCGAGAAGTGGGAAAGAAAACAGGTAGCCCCAGAACAAAAGAAAAACATAAGTAGCTAGAATTCATATTCAAAAGGCTAAACTAGAGGGTAGAAATGTGTTTCTGTGTCTAGATAAATATGCATGTGGACACACACACACACACACACACACCTTCTTTGCGTCAGAACCTTTGGCCAAGCAGAGCCTATGGCAGTGACTTAATTGCATGACATCACTGCATCTCAGATAATATGTGGTAATGAATTCATCACATAGGATCTATGACCAGAAATTCATCCCTTGCCCTCCCCATGCCCACCCTGTACGCAGCAACAAGCCAGGTTTGTGTAGCTCTGTGCTGCTCAGTATGTGTGCTTAATGCATTCATTAAACAGGGAGACTGGTGATGGTTTCCTATGTTTCTCATTATTTGAAAGAACACATTAATCTCGCCTTTGGGGGGGGCAGCAGGGGAACTGAAAACGACAGGATCCTCTTAAATAGTTCTTTGCCGAACCCTCCCTTGTTGACAGGTCTGCTTTCATAATTTTATTGTCATGGCTTTGAAGCAAATTTTAGAGAGGTAGAGTTAGTTGATGGAAGGGTGGAAATGAGAAGGAAGATGAAGCTGGGAAAAACCTAGAGGGGTGAGGGAAAGAAATCAAGCCATCTGATGGATGGCAAGTCTTTTATCAGATATATCTCCTTTCCTTTTCAAGTGCCTATCATATCACACAAACTGCTCCTGAAGAGCCCTCCATTTACCCTCTCCCCTAATTAAATGTGCACTTCATTAATGTAAATTGGGGGTTTAATGCTCTTGTTGAAATTCTGAAGAAAGTGCTATGGCCTTGCGAAATGCTTAAGCATCATTGCAAATTAGATTAGGGACCAAGAAAGGCAGTAAAATTAGAATGATAATGGCTGATGTGGCTTCCTGACAGGCATGACTATTCAGGGATCAATGGAATGGAGAACAGTTTCCCGAGCCCAAAGTGAAAGGCAGGGACAAACGTCAGCCTACAGATGTGGCTTTTGGAAGCACTTTCAATTAGTTTAATTTGGTAAATGGTGGGGATTTAGAGGCTCTCAGCCAGTCATACAAGACAAGAATACATTGAAATGTTTTTCACTTTTTAACATAAAATAGGATTGGCTTTAGATTTGCATTTCTCGAACAAGAAGATGGAGTGGTGGGGGTGATGGGGGATGCAGGGAAAGTTTCCAAAGTGTTTTACCAACTCTACTTTTGAAAATGGTAATGACTTTTATAAGCTTGGACTGAAAACTTCCAAAGAGTGGGAAAGGAGAGAGTAAATGTACCCCTTCTGGTTCTCAGGGAGGCCTTAAATCCTGAACACATCAAGAGCCCAATGTGTGCTGAAACACGTTGTCAAGAGTGAGGAGGAGGGTGGGGGGCGGGGGTAGGGCGGCGGGGAAGGGAGGAGCAGGCAGTGAAATACACTCACACTCATCCGTCATTTCTTCCGATAAACTTGTTTTTCATGGTTAAAAAAATAAATGTTACTTCTCAGCTAGAGCAAAAAATTTAATTACAATTTTAATCATGTCACGAAAAAGAAATATTCATGACCTGATCACACAAATATTCACCCAAGCACTTGTGCTGGCGGTTCTGCTTAGGAGGCGTCAGCACACGCACATCAGCGGACACTCAGCGGACACTCATTTGGCCGTTACTTCACAGCGGGGCTCTCATTTGGTTAGTGCTAAGCATGCCTTTTCCTTTTTGTTCTCTCCTGCAAACTCCACCCCACCCCCAGACCCCTGGTGTCTTCACTGGAAAATAAATTGGCACTAATCTGGTGACTGGGGACATTTACAGGCAGGACAGCTTCTGTGCACAAAGGCCTCCTTCAGATTTGCACATTTTGACTACAGGTCCCTCCTTGTGTTCCCAGAATGCTGTCAAGCTCGACTGGGACCTCCTCCCCGAAGGCGTCTGCATCTTTCATGAGTGAAGAGGAAGGAGATGATGCGTCAGAAACTGCGGTAAATATTACCAAATCCCCAGTGGCTCCCAAAGCCCGTTCAACCTCATGAACCAGTGTGGTGATTCACCCCCTAAATCCTTTTACCAATTCACCAAACGTGTGCTAATAGGCTCACCTCTTATTCTTGTTAAGTTAACATCGCAAGTCAGCAACAAAGCATGGAAATACACAAAACTCATCCTGAAAGGGAAGAGGCACGTGTCCAGAAGGGAGGAGAATGATCTCAGGCAGTGAAAACAAACCAGGGCAAAGGTAAGTTCAGAAAATAGTTTGCCCTGTTAATAATTTGATGGCTAGGAGTTCTCAGTTCCATCATGAGGATGGTAACAGATCATTGGTGTTACAAGCAATTCCATCACTTACGGGCTTCTTACAGCCTCTTCATAAAGGCAGCTTGTCTCCCACAAAACACCCTGATGAGAAGTAGGAAAAAAAAAATCCAAGTAAATTATTCCAATTAAGTTAATAATAGTATCTTAATATTTGTATAGTACTTTGATGGTTTCTAAGAACATGTACAAATTCAATACTTCATTTGTTATGTAACAAAAATCTTCAGAGATAGAAAGGAAATGATTACTTATTTTATAGATGAGGCAAATAAGGTTCAGAGATGTCCAGTTACTTCCCCAAAGACACAAAGCTAATAAGGGGCGGTGGAGGAATGGAAACAAAAGTTCTTTTTCTAGTAGCTAATGTTGCAAATTGATAAATGATAATTGTGAAAAAATTTCAAGTGCACAACAATGTACAAAGAAGAAAGTAAAGTGCATAACAATAATTACTAGAGATATTTTGCAAACATTCCTTCATATGTCTTTCTGTGCATGTAGATAATATTAATATTATTAATATTAGTTTGAGCTATACTTGGATATCTTGAATACTGTCTGCATTTACTCCTCAGAACAACCCTCTGAGGTAGATATAGCTTACAAATGAGGAAAGTGAGGCTTGAAGAGGTTAATTATTAATAATTTGTCAAAATGCACACGACTGCGCAATTACTTACAAAAATATGATCATAGTGCTCTTATTAGTAGGTAACTTGCTTTTTCACACAGCAATGTCACAACTGTCTTTCCATGTATCTTGCTCATCATGTTTAGTGCTTTTTTCATGCTTTTAATTTTTTTTCCCTAAACAATGCTATGATGGAAATTCTGAGCACACTTTCTTTCACATTTAGATGGTGATCTCCTCAGGGTTAATTCTAGGCAGGAGATACAAAGCAAAACCCTCTAGGCGTTCAGGGAGTTGCCTGTAGCTGCACTGTAGTCCAGGTTTCCCCAGCAGTAATGACACGACAGCACTATGAGATGAGGCAGAACTTAGTCCTTTCCTTCCTTCCCATCACTCCACAAGCATTTGATCGGATACTATGAAAAAAAAAGCCCAATAAGACAAATTCTGAGTCCCCAAGAAGCACACAGACATGTGAGAGAGATGGAAAAGTAAAGAGGCAATGATTATACCAAACAGTGTGATTTGTGATAGGATAGGAAGATTCACGTATTTCTTACATTGGCCACTAAACTCTGCACTCAGCCCAGACTGGCGAGCTCTGGGTAAGCTTTCCCAGCAGAGAAGACACCTGGAGGAATTCTAGAGGCGGAGCTAGGGTTGTTCAGGCAAAGGCGAACGGGTGGATACCGGATGTCGCAGTCTTCAGTTCTCTCCCTTCAGCCCTCCCTGTGTAGCTGCTTTCTCCAGAGCCTCCTATGACCTCTTCTCCTCCTTGCCCCTTCAAGCCAAAGAGTGGGTTGGGTGATAATGGGTTCCCGTCTACTAACTTCAAGATACTAGACTATCCCCTTTTTATTTTTGAAAGCACTGTCCAGCCATTTGTAAACAGCCCGTTAGCAAACTCTCTTCAGATTACCCAGTTTGAGTGTGAGACCTGTTTCCTGCCAGGACCGTGACTGACTCAACACATATACATAAGAGATTGAGCACAGTTCTACACATCTTACAGCCCTCCCTGCCTTACCCCTATCCCAAAGCCCACTGAGAAACAGAAATAAGGCTCCTCGCTCCCGAAGACATGCGTCGCACTCAAGATTGGCCCCATTCCCTTGTTGACACAACGATCTCAACGGGATATCTCTTTTCTGGCACCAGTTAGAAATGTTCAATTCCACTTCACTTTAATTTGCAATAAATGTGCCTAATTTTATTTTTAATTTCCTAAATAGATTGATTTGGCAAAGCCACTTCACCAGCTCCAAGGTTAAGTTCCTGATTGAAAATGCTAATATCGAATTCATTTTCTCAAACGCTGATTCTCTGATTTTGTGAAATTACTCTTTTTCGGATAAGAATCAGAGAACTGTAGGGATGGGAGATTTGGTAGTCATCAACCTAATAGGTGCAACAAGGTTAAAGGTCTTGCCCAACAAGACACAGCTTGCTAATAACATCTTTTCACTCCACTAGAACCTGCAGTTCCTGAATGGAGGCAGCCATTGTTTGCCCTGGAAAAGTATTGTCTGCTACAGAATGGTGGGAAGAATAAAGACTGATTCTTCCCAATTTGTAAGACTCTCCCTCCTTTGGCATTGAAAACACTTTTCGATATGGTCTCAGTTTTGCTTACTACATCCTGGAAGGCTGTTTCAAAAATAAATAAATACGAGTAACATAAGAAACCAGTAATAGTAGTTGTTTCCTGGAGGAAACATGAGTGACAGAGAAAAGGGCCGGGAAAAAGAATTACTTTTTATGAGTTAATTTGTAACTGTTGACATTTACAACATTTGAAAATATTCCCTATTTTAAAAATAAATTAGCTTATTTGGAAGTTAGGAAGAAAAAGCATTATTTGAATTCTGTTCAGCAAAGAGATATTGGTTACCTTCCACACATTCTGAAATTTCTTAGGCACTGGAGGGGACATAAAGGCACAGTTCCAGACTTCAAAGGGTTTGTTGTCTTCTGGAGGAGACAGAAATGTACAGAATCAATGATAATCCATCAAAGAATAAGTGAAGCCACAGAATAAAGGGTAAGCGCAGAAGGGAGATGGAAAGATAGTCATTTCAACTGGGTATATCTGAGTTGCATATTGACAGATGGTTAGAACTAGAGAAGGATGAGCCAAGTGGAAGGAATTGTGTCAGCAAAGGTTTGTTGGGGAAAATTAAGGAAGACGTGAACAGCTTGCTTCTGCTCGCACTACAGAAAGTGGAGATAAGCAATAACCCTCAGGCCCTTCCTATGTCCAGCCGTGAGGATGCCCTCCATTTTTCATAAAAGTCCTATTTGTAGTAATTATGTCTTACATAAGTATGAAATTTTAGGGTTTTTATTTTGTTTTCTTTTAAGTTCCAGGATACATGTCCAAGATGTGCAGATTTGCTACAGAGGTAAACATGCACCATGGTGGTTTGCTGCACCTATCACCCCGTTGCTGAAGTATTAAGCCCCGAATCCATTAACAATTTATCCTGATGCTCTCCCTCCCCCAGTGCCCCCTTCCCTGACAGGCCCCAGTGTGTGATGTTCCCCTCCCTGGGTCCATGTGTTCTCATTGTTCATCTCCCACTTCTAAATGAGAACATGCAGTGTTTGATTTTCTGTTCCTGCGTTTGTTTGTTGAGGGTAAAAGTCTTTTTAAAGAAACTCCGTAAACTTCATAGGAATGTATCTCTACTACACGGTTGAAGAAACCAGCTGAGACAGGGCAGCAGAGTTGGATGAGATTTTAAAGGTAACAAGGTCATTTTACTAATAAGGAAATGGAGACCAGTGGCAGCTATGTGACATTTAGCTAGGAACAGACCCAGAAACTTCTGAGATGTGTTTGCCTCACACATAGAGGGAACAAAATCAAATGTGCCCTCTACTAAATGTTGACCCCATTGGAATGGAATAAGGTAGAGAGCACAATAAATTGGCATTTGACTTATATCAATTTATTTTCTGCCTAATGCAGAAATTAAGTCTATACAGTTCAAATGTTCTTATGCTAGCCATCACCTGAAAATGTGTTAGGATAAAAAGTTGCCTTTATAACTACAGTTAGCATGACCAAGTTGGTGTTTTGTCCTATATCTACTGTTACTCATGCAAAAACTCCACAATTCTAGTGTGACTGTGTCCCTAAGTACACATGTGCACTGGAGAGGAGACGGGCATTCTAACAAGTAGGAAGTCAGAGATTGGCCATGTGACTGTCTACAATTGATCCAGAGGATACTGTGATTAAAGGGACTATGAAATATTTTGAGGTATTGTCTTTAAAAGAGAAGAAATAAATACATCTTAGAAGATAATTGATTATGTAAGGCTGTCCAGGTCTAGGCAGGCTTGGCTGCCATATACAGCAAGCAGCCTGTAAAACGTATGGAAAGAAAAAAGCCACATGGATATTTAGCCTTGAGTTTCCTGTATATAAGTGATCTCATCTTTTACCCCTCATTAAATGTGTGCCCACCTCCCCTCTGGCAGCTCTTCATACACGTACTATCTGCCTCTCTTGCCTTTTTGAGATGCTTCCCCATGTCCCAGCTGGACCTGAATGATTAGGTGTGGCCCTATAGCTCACGCTCACTTATTCAGCTGTTAAAGCAGCTTAAACCCTCATAAGAACATTAACATTTGGGTGCCAATAACAGATTGACCTTTATTCATAAAGTGCAAATAGTTGGAAGTTGAACAGATTGGTTGCCAGCGATTGCCTTTTATGTGCAGTTTAAGGCTTTGATTTCTCTCCCCTTTCTTCCTTTAATCTGACATCACTGGCTTGAATAGGTTTTGCACTCTAAGTAAACAGGGCCAGGGGAGGCCTTTGCTTTTGTAGCACAGTTTGCTTGGAAAGGGAAGGAGACAGGAGGGTGACATTAAAAGATTTGCGTTTGGAATTAAACAGTTTAAGAATGGATTGGAAACCCCAAAACTGAATGGAGCTGTTGGAAGGCTCCGAACTTAACTCCCACAAGAGCCTTTTGCATATGGGACTATTTATCCACAATCGTTCATGTAGATGGTGAATGAGAATGTAAGGATTTATATTAACTCTCTTGAAAGTTTACTCTATGTTATACACAAAAGGGAAACTCAGAAACCCACAGAGCCTATGGATTTGAAATGAGACCACACTGCACTGCTTTGTTACCCTCTTCTAGCCAGCTGTGAGCATTTTGACGCTTAAGATTGCAGAGGGTGGCTGAAGCCCTTTAAACAAGTGGTGTTTCTTTAAAGCATTCCAAGAGAATACCTCTTAAGCATAGGCTTTTAAAGATACTCTCCAACATAGCATTGAGTTCTGAGGTTTTTTTTCCCTGATTTATCTTGACAGTACTTTACTTTCAACAGCATCATCTACACTTTGTAGTGAATGGGCAATCTTTACAACATTTTCATAGACAGCACGGACACATGGAAGGCTTCCTCGCAATTAATTGTGCCCATTTAGAAATAATAAAGTGAGTCAACAGAACCAACACAGAAAATGGAAGATATGAAGCTCTCATGAATAAAGCTTGGCCATAAGTAAAAGGCAATTTCACGTGAATACTGGTTCTGCCAGAGCTTTTGATTATGTTTTTAAAAAATCTTCAGTGGCTGTATTTTAGGAGTATAGGGATATTTCTTTTTTGATCCAGACAATTTAGCATTACATTGTCTATTAACAGCTTTGGCTTTAGAATTAGGCAAATCCAGATTTGTGTTACAACCCTTATTAGAAGCTTGTTAACTATGTAACCTTGACATATAACTGGTCTTAAAGCCTCATTTTCTCTGTAGTCTGTGAGTCACTGTAGAGCCAGTCTCAGAGAGATAAGCATCTCTACAAAGCTCTTAACAGCTCCCAGCCCTCAGTAAGTACTCAGTAAAAGTTATTATTTTTTATCAAAATTCAGTTTTATATCATGTTGCTGCCCTAGGACTGTATGGAGAATATGACAAAAAGTATAGAAAGTGCTTAGCAGTGGACTCATCTCACAACTAACTTCAATAAATAGAAACTGCTATTATTATTGCCATTTTAGTCTATACTGTCTTATAACAGATTGTTTCACTATCTCAAGCTACAGTATGGCTGTCCAGTGGCAGAAAACAGGGTTTTTTATTGCTTTTGTGTCCCCTGGTGCTCTGAGCACAACATGAATGTAGAGTGGACACTTAATAAATGACTTATTAGTTAACTCTTCTCTTGATTGGGAACTACTTGCTCCAAAGTCAAAAGCAGGAGCATCATACTTCACTCCATCTCCTTCAGTCTTTCTATCTAATCTAGTAGTGAGGCCAATCATTTCTGCATAAAAAAATTAGCTGTCCTGTTTTCCATTCATGTTGTCACTAAAATACTCCAGGTTTGCAGCCACCTTCTAATGGAGAACCCACAGGACAGGCGCTCTGTCCTCACCAACACTCTCCGCTCTTTTAGTCATTCTGTGAACTGACCCCAGGCGAGTATTCTCCAAGATGCTTCTATGTCCCTATTCAGCTCTTCACGCTGCGCCTCCCCTCTCTTCCAGGCTTTCCTTATTAGTGGCATGGGAGGTGCATGGATGAGAAGAATTTAAGACAGAAATAAGAACATTATTCACAGTGCTTTGACTTGGTGGCTTTTCCTGAACTGATAACATTATAAGGAGGACAAGGCCTTACCACACTTGGTAACTAGTTAACTATCTTGCCAGCACTAGTCTGTCTTCAAACCACAAAAGGGATCATCTTAGAGACCATGGATAGATCAGAGATACTACTGAGAGAAAGGTGAAAACCCTTCAAACCTTGCTATCACCTCTTAAGTAGAAAAAGAGTGTCCCTTCTCCAAAATTTCAGACTGCCAATCTCAAACTTTAGATCAATTACAATAACTTTAGAACTTTGTTTTGGAACCTCAAAACCAAAGGCAGAAAACAAAAGTTAAAAATTACACAAAAGTGTACAAACATGCATAAACAGAGTCACTCAGATGGGCAAAAAGAGAAAATTAGGAAGAGCAAATTGAGACATCAAATTTCGGATTCCCTGGACAAGTTCCTACTCTTCCAAGTCCCTGGAGTTACTCCAAGAAAGACAAAAGAGCCAGGAGCAATAACGCCCATCCTTTCTCAGGGTCTCATACCCTCCCTCCCCAAGTTCAATACTCACCGAGCAAGGCAAAGTGTTTATTCTCAGTGGCAACCCCTTTCTATGTCATTGTTTTTTCTTACAGCTTTTCCTCCCATCCTCAGGGATTGAAATGCTAGCTAGGTCTCAAGCCAACGCATTTTAATAAGGGAAAGATTTCAAAAAGATTATGGATGGGATTTTGAATGTCTACTGAAATACACACAGAAAAGTCTTCATTGTAAAGGAGAAAATGCTTTTAAAAGTATCTTTAAATAAATCCTCCATAACAGAGACTTGGCAGATGCAGGGCTACTCCCGGGCCATCCCGGGGAGAGTGGGCTTTTTATGGATTCCGATCTAAGTGTGAGGGTTGACGGGAGCTCCTAATCTATAGTATTGTTCAGTGCTTGTGAGAGTCTCATTAATTAGTAGCTGATGAGCTACAAAAGGAGTAAATTTTGTTTCAATTTAATGATGACCTTCATTTTAATTCCATTTTCTCTGTGAAAACCTGGAAATCATATGACGATCCCCAAACAGAAGAGTTTTTAAACACTCTTCAAGTCAGGCAAATTGTTTTAATTTCTTTCCCCCTTACCAAATGCAGAACTACAGTGAACGTAAGGTACTTCTGGAAAAAAGAACTGGCAGAAGAAAATCTAGGTTTTGGGACGCTTGAGGAAATTTCGGCTGGAGACAGGAAAAAGTGAGAGGTTTTGGTTTGCATTTATGACAAAGAACAAATCATGTAAAAGCTCTGAGGATAACAAAAATAAATTGTTATGTCATCAAAACTAAAAGTACATTTAATTCCCTTAGGAGACCTTAAGTTACCTATAGATCAATGCCCATCCGAGTATATGCTTAGTAAATTTTGGTTGAAAGAATCAATGAGTGAATGAATGAATTCTCCTGATATCCTGCATTCAGTAAATGCTGGTATTTTCAGCTGTAACGTTTGTAAATTCAATAAAGCAGTGGATTCAGTACACGGCTGCTGCTAAAAAAATGTAGAACAACTAGTTATGAAAGCAGCCCTTGACTGCCCAGCAGGGAAAACGCTCTCAGTTGCAATCAGTGAGTAAGTCAGAAGATCCAAGGGCAAATTGAATCGGCACCTGCCTGCTTCTCCACCACTATAACTTCTCAGATTGTAGACCCCAGCATCAGGGCTTCTCCAGCAACAGGCCAGTGGGGTTGGCGGGGAGGTGATGTGACCCATGGAAGCTTCTTGGAAGCAATGTGAGCAGGGGACATTCCCATTCAGCTTTTTTGACATAGGCCATTTTAATAATGGAAACGGAGTAAAGGTATTTTCTTTTCATTCTTCCTTTTTAAAATACCAAATAATCTTTGTAAACGACACTATTCAGCCTCAGGTCATTCTTGACCCTATCTTCAGAGATGGCGTGAGACCTGGGGATGTGTTCTAACTCATACATTATTAGAAGTTTTTCAGAACTGAAAGTTAAATGACTTGAAGGCCAAGCCAAAGCATCCTGTTTTCCACAGTGACCCCTCTACTATCCTTGTCCACACACATACACATCTACAAGAATACTTACGGAATGACTGAATGAGTGTTTGCTATAATGAATGGTAATTAGGGATGGAGTGCACATAATGACTACACTTAGTATCCACCTAAGCCAATATTTCTAGAGTCAGATGGTGGGTGGGTCATAGGAGAAGGCAGCTGAGTAGAACAAGACATCATTCCTAAATTATTTTTTTCTTTTTCTTTGTCTTTTTTTTTTTTTTTTTTTTTTTTTTTGAGAGGGGCCTCTACTCTTGTTGCCCAGGCTAGAGTGCAGTGGCATGATCTCAGCTCACTGCAACCTCTGTCTCCCAGGTTCAAGCAATTCTCCTGCCTCAGCCTTCCAAGTAACTGGGACTACAGGCACGCACCACCACACCTGGCTATTTTTTTGTTTTGTTTTGTATTTTTAGTAGAGACAGGGTTTCACCATGTTGGCAGGCTGTTCTTGAACTCCTGACCTCAGGAGATCCACCCACCTTGGCCTTCCAAAGTGCGAGAATTACAGGTGTGAGCCACCATGCACAGCCTGATTCCTAAATTCTCTTGAAGATTTTAGAACTAAATCTCAGAGGCACCAGCTTGCCCAACTTTCCAGCTGAGACAATCAAAGGTGCTCACGACCCAGATAGGTTACAAATTCAGGCTACCTTGGGGCTGTGTGTCCCCTCTTCACTGCAGGAGAAAGGAACAGATGGAGGTGGCCGTGGCTACACTGAAGCAGAACCAACTCAACATCAGCCCCCTCTGGGGACTGGAAGCCACACCCCTATTTCCTCTCATTCCGATGTCATTTCTCCTCTCTCTTAATAATGGATCCAGAATTATTCCAGGGCATTTCAGGGCAGATGACTCTTCTGCCCAATTTTAGCTCTACAAATGCTAAATGATTCTACTCATGTTCTCATTTTTCCCTCTCAGGATCTGCTTTACACATAAAAAGAAATAGGAACAAAGGGCCTCACCATGTGATTTAAGAAAAAGTCTTTTCCTACTGCCTGGCTCAGTTCAGAAGTAAAAGAGTCATTTGCATTAACAAGTAAGCATCACTGGGAAGAGTGAGAGAAGTCTATCAATCATTCACACTCTAGTGCAAATTACTAAAATCCAATTACTTTCCTCTCTTATATCTATCTGAAACTTCTCGGGGGAAGTTTCTCATGGATGAGCTCTGGGTGCATACCTGTGTAACTATTCTCACTAAGCAGCATCTGTGTATAGAGATTATATAGGTGGTGCAGATCCTATATGTTTGGCAGAAACTTCTTTTGCTGAAACTAGGAAACTTGAATTAATAACATAAGCACATAAAATGCTCTTACAGCTTCTTCTCTGGCATCATTTTATTTAATATCCACATAACTCTGTGAGGTTGTATTATCACCATCCCATTTTATAGGTAAGAGAAAGAAATTAACCATCTTGCCTAACAAGAAAGAGAGCTGAACTTTGAAACCAGAGAGAAAGATCCCAAACCTGGGTGTCATTTTACTATGGGAAGGGCTTTCTTTCAGAGTGTTTTAAGGCATCTGCTACCACCACTTCACAAAATTCAGAAAATAGCAGAGGTATCAGCAATGGCAGGAGTCCAGACCCAAGACATAAAACTAGAAGGGTGGTTTCAAATGTCAGTACATTCTCTCACCTTCTTTTTCCTACTTTCCTTTAAGTCTTCCACAGTAAGTACAGTCTGGCTTTATGCCCCTTCCTTCATCTAGATCATTTTAACAGCTCCTTTTCTTTAGTTCAGGGTGAAATTCTGTCTCAAAACTATCTAGGATTAGCCTAAGTGGGGCAACTTGCCCTGATCTGATAAAGCTTTTTAAACAGTCATGAATTAGCTGAGCATGGTGGCTAACACCTATAGTCCTAGCTACTTGAGAGACTGAGGCAGGAAGATCACTTGAATCCAGAAGTTTGAAACCAGCCTGGACAACATGGTGGGAGGCATTGTGAGATTCCCTCATTTCAAAAGACAAACAAACAAGCAAAAACCTCATGAACTAGTAGGCTGCAGACCAAAGGGTAAAGCAGTGCAGGGTGGCTGATGGCGGGGGAGCAACCGCAGCGTGTCTGGTTCTGTTCTGTGGCCCTGTTCATGAGACAAGGCCTACCTCAAGCATTCCTTAGGGGGTTAGGGACCGGCAGGAACCCACATTAAGTAACCTGAAAGGTAGTCATAAGAGCTGACAATTGTTAAGGCCTCAAAAATTCCTCCACAGCTCTAGGTGAATTAGCATTCACCAATATTCCCACTTTCTGGTGTGAAAACTGAGACATGAAGAGGTTAAGTAATTTTGCTAAGGTCACTTAGCTACTAAATGACAGAACAGGGATTTTCACCTAAGCAGCCTGATCCCAGAGCTGAGTCCTTAACAGAAAACTGTAACATACGCAGTTTTCACAGAAAACTGCCCCCACCTCTGCAATGTGCTGAAGGTGGACCCTGCCTCATGAAGCGGGGCACAGAATAGATCTAGACACCCTTCAGTATGCACTCCCTAATGCTCAGCCGCCTGGCACTGCTTTATCTTTTGGTCTACAGCCTACTGGCTCTTGAAATTACACCTGGATGTGTTTATGCCAGGTAATCTAAGACATGGAGGTATATGGCAGTCTCGTGCATAAAACAGGAATCACACAAATGGAGAAGTGGACACAGAGCTAGGGCCAAAGAGTAGAAGTTACAAGCAGATTTCAAGCGAATACGACTTTCAACTTTCTAAACACAGATATGTCTGCATTAGTTGGGATGCTTTTAGTTTCAGCATTTAAAAAACCCCATTCAAAAATGTTTTGACTACAAAGCGAAAAAAATTTTCCATGTAACTGAAAATTTTGAAGGCGAATGGGCATGGCAAGATCCAGGCATTAAGATGATGTCATCAGCAGTCTGTCCTTTTTGCTTCATCTCTTGACTCAGCTTTCCTATTTGTTCTACTGTTTTCAGGCAGAGTCTCCACTGTTGAGCAGAAATGTCACCAACAGTTCTTGGCTTATATCATCCTTGCAGTTGTCAATCTTTCTGGAAATACATAGAAATTAGCAGTTAGTTCTGCCTATGGACGTGGGGTGGAGAAATCTGGGGGAACTTTACAGAGGAGGTGGCATGTACTTGGATCTTAATGATGTGTAGGAGTTTCCCAGGCAAAGGAGGATGGGAAAGGATGGGCTTTCCTATATTTGAGGGACAGTTCATGGAACAGCTGTCCAATCCACGGAAAGCCATTTTACCAAATAACCAATATGCGGAGTGGCCAATTCACTGAAAACAATCAATTTGTCAAATGATCAAGTCATAATTTGTCAAGTTTACTGATCAAAAAAATAAACTTTTTTGACTATTTATTTAAAGTTTACAGCAATCTCTGCTGGATCTGTGGTTTTGGTTAGCCAACCTTGATTCTGTCTCTGGAACAGCATTTTAAAGGATATTCAGTTTATTAAAACCTAACATTATAGGGGGATTTAGTCTACTTAGGTCTATATTTAGTATTTTCTAAAGTATTATTTTAATCAGTGACCAAATGTCAATGTTTCATATGGGAATTTTTCAGTTTCTACTGATTTCTTTTGACCTTTTTGCACGCCCCTAAACATTTCACATCTTGCTACACCTTATTAAAGACCTTTCTCTCTGGAGAAAGTTTTTACTTCTCTACTTAGACCTCATAGTTCTAACACTTTAGACCTTGTCATTTAATGTGATAGCCAATATCCAAATGTAAATTAACTGAAATTAAATACAATTAAATAGAATTAAATTTTCTTTTCCTCAGTTGGCACTAGCCCCATTTTGAGAGATCACAGCCACAGGTTGATAGTCAATGGCTACCATAATGGACAGTGCACAGAGAATATTTTCATCATCACAGAAAGTTCTATTGAGTAGCATTGTTTCACACCAGCCTAGGAAGTCCTGAGGCCACTGTTCCCCTAGTATTCTGTCTTTGATTCCCTCAGTTCCAAGCCCCACAGCAGCTAAGGAGCTAGACTCCACTCCTGCCTCCTGTCTCGACTCCCCAGGGTCCTACTTGCCCCAGGAAATTTAGAAAGCAAGATCATGGTTGATCATCATTTCAATTTTGTTTATTTTCTAGCTTAGCCTAGCAATAGGATGAGTTGTTCAAATATTTTAAGGGCCGCTGTGCAAAATTTCCTACGGAATGGTCTACCTTAATTAAATACAAATAAATGCTGTTCTATTCTCCAATGCTTTTGTCCCTGAAACTCCACTGCCCCCAGAGAGAAGGAGGGAGGGTGGAAAGAAGAGAAGGGAGAGAGGAAGGAAGAGAGGAAGGTGTTGGGAGAGAGAGAGATATCCTCTTGTCAGCAAACTCCTTCCTAAAAATATTAATTCCACTAAAAGCATAGAAAAGACCTTTTTTTCCTTAGAATGAAAAAAAAAATACAGCTGCATAGCACAATGGAAGGCTTGAATGAACATTTCAAGTCCTACCTGTCACAAGCCATTAGTAGAATTGCCTCAAGAAATCCCTTGACAAGTGTAAGTGCTGTTTTTATGTTAGAGCGCTTCATAATGTTGCCCATAAGAAGAAATTTCTCCACAAAAGCTCCTTCTGTTTAATAAAGTGATTTGTTCCAGTAACAGTGATAATAAAATTGCTGAATTGAAACAGGATTGTTCAATGAAGACCTGAATCCAATTTGCTGGACTAGTATGATTACACTTTTATCTCTGTGTTTACTCATTTGTAGAATTGCTACCAGTCTTTTGATACACAATTAATAGGATTAATGGTTTTCAGGACCAGAAGGCAGTAACGGGGAAGAGAACCCATTTTTAAGTGGCACAGTAGCTATGTGTCGACCTGTTAAGGACTGTGCACCTTGCCAGCTGTGCTACAGAATGATAGATTGATTGCCTTTCCTTATCTTTTAGAATGGGATTTCTTTTACCAATGGATATTATTTTGAATAATTAATTATGTCTATCTTAATTTAGGTACCTCCTCTCTGTGAGCTCCTCAGGCAGCTGATGGTGGAGCCTCATGGACCAGGAGAAAGAAGTAAAGACAGCAGTAGTTCTCTAAAATTTAATATTTGGAGTGATCTATTGTCTCCATCTAATCCCATACAAGTAATTCTTCTTATCATTATTAGGGGCTTTAAAAACAGAATGAAATGTTTTAACAAACCATTCATTCATTAGCTGGAAATCTTTGGAGGCTTAGATGTTCTCATACTTAAGCTATTTTTGTGATAGCTTATATGTGCTTATACTTTCTCTAATCAACATTGCCTTTGGGATAGTGCCATCTTAAGCCCTCAAAAGGGATTAGTATTAACCATGTGGTACCAAAGTAGGATTTATTAAATAAATATTGCATTATTTGTGGGAAGTGTTTGTTTTGTTTTGTCTGTTGGGTTTTAGTTTTTTGTTATTTGTTTTTTGGTAACAGATTAAGAAATCAGTAACTGGCTGGGTGCAGTGGCTCACGCCTGTAATCCCAGTACTTTGGGAGGCCGAGGCAGGTGGATCACAAGGTCAAGAGATGGGAGACCATCCTGGTCAACATGGAGAAACCCCGTCTCTACTAAAAATACAAAAATTATTAGCCAGGCGTTTGACACTCGCCTGTAGTCCCAGCCACTTGGGAGGCTGAGGTGGACGAATCGCTTGAACCCGGGAGGCGGAGTTCACAGTGAGCTGAGACTTAGCCACTGTGCTCCAGCCTGGCAACAGAGCAAGACTCCATCTCAAAAAAAAAAAAAAAAAAAAAAAAAAAAAAAAAAAAAGAAAGAAAGAAACCAGTAACAATATAACTAGTAATGACATAAGCCAATGTCCTCATAGGATACCAGAGTGTTTTAAGACTAACCCTTAATCGTGTTTAGCAGACACTGATATCTTTTCCCGGGTTCCTAGATAAAAGGGCATAAGGCAAATCTCAATGTTAATGCTTTATTGAGGGAATCCCAGGGAAGAAGCATAGGAGGTGAATCTAGTCAGGGAAACAGGGAAAGAAGCACAGGAGGTGAATCTAGGCAAGGAAAGAGAGAAAGCAGACACAAGGGCATATGCTCCCAAGTTGACACCACACTCCTGGTAGCTCAATCATGCTGGATATTTCCAGCGAGGCTAAAGAAAACCACTGTATCTTAGAACAGCATGTCAGAGAGAAGGGCGAGCAAGTGTCCACTGGTTCCTCTCTCTCTCATCTTTCATTGGTCAGAGTTCCTCGCTGGGGTGTTAACTCTTGTATGTTTACCAGTCTTGTGTTCTAGTCCCCCAGGGCAGCCACTGGGGAAGCTAGAGCCCCAAGCACATCAGGTTGGGTCAGAAATTGACACTTCCACTGCTGCATTTCTCCACAGGCTCAATGAACACCACGATGGAGCCTGGCCCTCATCCACAGGGGAGGCTATAACTACCACAAGTATTAGAAAATGTGGCTGGGGCAATGAGGAAGAGTGTGAAAGTATTTGTTGAATCTTCCAAAATGGCATCTCCTAAACCACCCTCTGCATTAAGTGAAGAATTTATGTAATTGTAACTGGAATTTGCCTGCTATTATTTCAAATATGTGATCCATTGGATCAAGACACCCTTACAAGAAAAAACAGAGATAACTGAGTTATTCACCTATGACCTCAGGGCTTTGAATGTGATAAAAACTATTGGTAGAAATTATTGGTTGAGTGAATGACAGTGAATAGTCAGCCAATTTGCCCAAGGCATCTATTCCATCAGCCACACCCTCATCTCAGCCTTGCCTGGGTTAACTGAATATGGTGAAGACATTATGGAAGTAACTTCATCCAAAAAAAATATTCCACAGTCTAACACTGGCATTTCTAGTCTCGCGCTGTAGTGCAGATAGAGTCCAATATTTCCAGCAGGACTCGGGTTACCTCCCTAGTCCCTTGGCAAACTTGCTTCTTTAATTGCCACATCTCGAATAGTAATTGTGGCATCAGAATATTAGTAGGGAAATATTTTTTATATACAGGCTAAGTACTTACCTGAAGTGCTTGGGAGCAAGATGTTTTGAATTTGGGGCTTTTTTAGATGTCAGAATACTTATATATACATAATGAGACATCTTAGGGATGGAACCCAAGTCTAAATACAAAATTCATTTATGTCTCATATATACCTAATAATAGCCTTAAGGCAATTTTACACTGTATTTTAAGTAATTGTATGCATGAAGCAAAGTTTTGGCTTTAATTTGACTGTGACCTGTCATAAGTGGTCAGGTGTAGAGTTTTTTACTTGTGGCGTCATATTGGCACTCAAAAAGTTTCAGATTTAAGAGCGTTTCAGATTTCAGATTTTTGGATGAGGGATTCTCAACCTGTATTATATACACCTTTCTCTAGAATCCCTACAGTGCCATGTAATTGACTTTCATCAACTACTGAACAATTTCAAAACTGTTTTTTCAGGATATTTTCTCAATGTTTTTTCTGGTTTATGAAGCCTTACTACAGCTCTGCATGGAAATATAGTATAGATATTGATCATAGTTTCCCATTTAAAGTGATGGTATCTGAAAATATTAATTATATGGGCACCTTTTTCAATATGCCTGCAGTCCTCACTTTGTATGGTAGGTTTAGACCATAAAAAAAGCTCTTACAGGCTGAAATCATTCAAAGCAATCTTAACAATGAAGAAGAAAAATTATGATGGTTCCATGACATATAAAAATTTCTGTCAAAATGTTAAAAAGATAAAACTCCCTTACTATAAGTCATAAATGTGCAATAAAGTGAAAAATAGTAAAACGAATATTTACCTAGTATACCATAATTTAAAACACTACAAATATTAATCTGCTTTATTCCTTTGTAAAAATCTCATTACAGCAGTACTTGCCTTCTTCTCACATGCACAGAAGCATCTTTTCTATGCCTTGATAAATTACCCCTCCTAAGTATAGAGCACCTGCCAACATTTCTAAATGATAACTTCCTATCTATGGTAATGTCAATGTTGTGAAGTTTCTCTGAAAGTTCTTTTAATGTAAAATTTTTCACTAATGTCATTTCATGGGGACATGTTTATCCTTTTCATCACAACCACTTCCCTCATTGATGTCAATGGGTTTGCTTTCACTAAGTTCCTCTAGCTGTACACTGAGAGTCTCTTTAATAGTAACAGTGTCAATAATCTCAGTCACTTATTTCTTCTGTAACTCCACCTAAGTTTAATTTGAATTACATGTCCAATACGATCACTTTTCATTTCTCTGCTGCAATTTTGCCTTTTTTGGCTGATTCCCGCTTTTCATTATCGCTTTTTGTAAAATGCCACATGGGTTCATCGGTCTCCCAAACCATGCATTTGCCCCTCTGTGGTTGCCTTGTTCACAACTTTATGTCTGGTACCCAGCATGGTGAGTATTCAATAAATATTTGGTGAGTGGAAAAAAAAAAAAAAAGACAAGGAGGCAATGCAACTACACACTTTACTGTCTGTGCATGAGCTGAATAATAGATTCTTAGTGACAAATCACTGACAGATTTTGAAAGAAATTATGTGATTGGTCACTGATCATAATGCATACCTGTTATTTACATAATGATTGGTGGACTGAGGAGTCAGCCTCAAAGCTCATACTTCATGCAGTTATTCTCAGTTAATATGCCATGGTGAATGAAATTTGAACTATATTTTTTGGAGGCTGCTGTTGTTTAGGCCATGGTAACTGAAACTTACTCATATGGAATCTTGCAAAGTAGGGACTGCCTATATTTGATATCCAGTGATTTCTGGACTTGGTATGAGAACCTAGCTAACCAACATAGGATGAAAGGAATCTGTGACCATCTTGGCCAAGAGACATCTGAATGAGAATATCTGTGATTTCTTATACATAAAATGGATATATGCACCTCCTAGGGACTACACCTAAATTCATGGATTACAGTGGTTAAGTGTGTATTTTTTGAAATGTGGTTGAACTGAGTTCAAATATTATTTAATCTCTCACAACCTCAATTTCTTCACATGTAAAAGCCTATCCCAAGTCATTGTGAGTACTGAGAGATAATACAAGTAATATCAAAGTGTAATACTCTTAGTGCAGTGCCTGGCTCATAGTATGGTTCATTATATGGTGTTTATAGTAGCAGAAGTGCTGACAGTGATTATGCTGTAGTGATGCAGTGTTGGATACTGAAAAAAGAAATAGAATAGTGAACTTTCAAAAATAATGGAACTGGAGTACATAATAGAAATCCTTGATCTTCCCAGGTTATTATAGCACAGATTTATAATGAACTCACAGAACATTGGCTCTGAAAATCTAGAACTTTAAATAGGTTAAAATGCCTCCAGTTCAAGGAAAAATGAGCAAATAAGCTTCTATATCCATCCATGCCAAGTCATGGTGCCAAAAAGCATTTATGTCTCCATTACGAGCTTTATCCAACATCCATTTACCAGTTCCTGCTTTGCAAATCCAATTGCTCTAGAATAGCAATTTGAACATCAGAATTGGCAATATTTTAAGCTTGATACATTAGAACTGCCAGCATGATAGCACAATTGCAGGAAAGAGTTCAGCTTGCCCATTGCAAACGCTTGCTGTGAATTTACCTTTGAGCAACTTGACTTTTGTTAACCATCTCAATGCCATATACACTTGGAAAATTTGAAGGGACAGTATCCCAATTAGGGACAGGTTAAATTTACAGAGAATTACAAAAAAAGAAAAAAAAAAAGACTAGTGTTAATCAAACAATTGGAAAGTCTTTGACCTTTACAACTGTATTTCCTAAATTGTGTTCTGTGGACCATCAGTACTCCTTGTGACAGCAATATATATTTCACACACAAAAAAGAGGGGGAGGAGTTTCATAATCATGAATCTGGAGACTCATAATGTTTATTAGCAAGCTAAAGACAGTATTTCTCCCATCCAAGTACTAACCAGGCCCGACCCTGCTTAGCTTCCGAGATCAGACGAGATTGGGCGTGTTCAGGGTGGTATGGCTGTAGAATAAAGACAGCATTTCTGCTGTTAAAAAAAAAAAAAAAAAAAAAAATTCTTCAAATGTAATTAATTACATTTCCCAAATATATTGAGCCAGAAATACTAAAGGCAAAACAAGACAAAAAATGTGTTACTTTCTCACAGACTACAGTGTTGCGTGTAACAGTTTTTAAAAGCCTCAGAAAAAGTATAAATGAAACAGGGGTTCACACCATTACATTATTCACATATTGAGACATAGAAAATATTTTAATAATATTTCTGCACTATGTTCTTGGCCATCTACACATTTTGGAAATAAAGTTCAGGTAGCTTTCAGAAGCATTCACAAAATCATTCTCAAATTTATCTAAAATGGCTTATTCTGACACAAATTCTCCCTCCCTCCGTTCCACTGCATTCCCCATACTGGACGATGCAATTTTCCCAGAGATGCACTTTCCTCATTAGATAGAGTTTCTCACACAGTCTTCTTAACTGGCCCCCAAATTCAGTTTGTCAACAACAACCACAAACACTTTTCAGTTCCTCTGACAAACTTCTAGTTCTGTGTTGAGAGGAACACAAATGATATATAAGCTCTGGCACTTGGCCTCAAGGGCCTTCCAGTTTAGCAGAAGAAGCAAAACAAACAAATATAAAGCAGTTAAAAATAACTCCAGAAGTTTTCAAACGGGGAAAATTCAAAGTAGACCAGGGTAACTGGAGAAGCCTTGGTGGAGAAGACAGACTTGCGCATATGAATAGGATTTAGGAAATTGCAGAGGAAGACGGAGATTTCAAAGAAATAAACATGGGCAAAGTCAAACGGCAGGAAGAAGTATTTGGATTTGGGAGGATATAGAGGGAAAACAGGTATAGAAATCTGACTGGAGTGGAACATTGATGGTGTGTGTGGAAATAAATAAGATAAGCTAAACGCAGCAGGCTCTCCACGGTGGGCGATCCTGACTGTCGCATTAAGGAGTTGGATTTGTTTTAAGTAGGAAGTCGTCATGATTAAGGATGAGATCATAAATTTGAGCCTGGTCGTAAATTACTCAAATGACCTTTCTAGAAAGATTAGTCTTGATCTCATATAGAGAAGTTGAAGACAGAGAGAAGGATGCCAAAGACAAGGATTGAAGTTAGAATGCTGCTGAGGTAATCCATGTGTTGAGGCTCTTGACAGGGAGGAATAAACAGGTATAAAGAAGAAAACGTAAATCCAAAAATTTGAAGGCACACGTGAGAAAATTTTGTACAAGAAGAGGGTGGAGTTGGACACAACCCCAAAGTTCTTAGTCTAGGACATGAGTGATTCTAAGAACCAAGTTTTGAGGAAAGAAAATAAACATTTACTAAATAGTGAATAAAAAATATTTTTTTCATGGTTTTCTAGTCTATATATTCATAATTTATCTCCAATCTACATATCCTATGTTATTTCCACTGCCCATTTATTAATTCAATAATAACTTTATGAATTGCATACCAAGCAATATTCTAGGCAATGGAGAAATAAAAATATGTAGTAAAGTTTGAGACAAAAGTTGGAGATAGGTAATGGTTATATTAATGAACAATTACAGAATTTGAAATTTCTTTATATGTTTTTTATTTTCCTATTTTCAGATTAAAGAGGATAGATGCTAACATTGATTGAGCTCTTACTATGCACTAGGCCTTTTTAGAGTCATCTAACTTAATTTCTGCACCAACACAAAGAAGTAGTTACTATTATTCTCATTTTTTCTTTAACAAAATCACCGTCTATTAACTTCTCACTATACAGAACTCCTGAGGATGTCCACAATGTGAAAGAATCCAAAGCCCTGGAAAATATTGCTTTCTATCTTCACATAGCTACCAAGGCTTCTGGACTGATGGCAGGGACACTTCACTGTGAGAAAAACAAGATTTGTCAAGTCCTTCAAAGCTTCAAAGATTCTACCCCAGTTCCAAGAACGACTGACCAGATTTTATGGATTTTAACACATTGTGAAAATATATTTCAACCTCTTGAAGTTAGAATGCATCTTAGAGTCTAAAAGATGTCCTGTTCCTCTGGCAAAGAAGGGTCCCTTTCATCTATCCAGGTGCCCCTGGTATCTTTGTCTAGAGAAAAGGCAGTGTCTTGCACCATGGAAACTGTTAATTTTGTGCTACCCTTTCTGTAATGTTTTTCAATCATAGAGGTTGCTATCTGTATCCAAATGAGTCATTTCCTTAATTATTTTTTTAAATCACCCATAAAACCACACTGGAGGATTTCATTTCCAATTCACATTTTATTATCATCTCTAATTAATGAAATTCCAGCAAAAATACTATTTCCTTAACAAGTGAGAATTATTCTGCAACTATTAAATATTACCTTTGGAAAAGTATTATAATTATTGTGTCATTAGTTTTTTTGATACTTTTATAGTGTATTTCTTTACCATGGTTTGCTCATAAAATTAATGAAAAGGTAGACTTCTGTAATTGTATCTTCTCTCTGTATATAAAATAAAATTAGAACATTCTGACCAAAATCAATTTAACTCCAAAAGTTTCATTTCAAACAAAGTGAGAAATAAATATTAGCAATTTTGACTCTGGGAAGTGTCAGGCTATAAGGAGCCTAAGACTGGAGTAGCAGCTTGACACATGTACATTTTACGACAGGTAGCCAGCTCAGCTCTTTAGATTTTGTCATGCTGCCAGTGTTTTTGCTTGGCATGACTTCAAGGGCCTTATGTGTCCAACCCAAGGCAGCCCCCTTCAGGATACATGAGCCAAGCTAACTGCATGCAAACCAGTCTGGGTCTTGGAATCAGTTTACATGGGCATGTTGTCAGAGAAAAATGTTTATGTGTGTGAGAGTCTTAAAGGGCTGAATAGAAAGATCAGAAGCAAGGTTAAGCAGAATGGGGCTGGGAAGAATTCCACATGTCCTTAGAGGACAGGCAGAGGATAAAAGAAGGTACAGTAGGGAGGCAAAAACAGAGGTGCATTCTTCACAGTCTGGCTGGCAAGCCCCGCAACCGTGCATTCTTCAAACAAAACCTCCCTTGGCCCCAGATTCTCCACTGGTCATGCCAGCTCTATTGATTTACACAAAACCTTCAAGGCTTTGATCAGCTACCAAAATGCAAACATTTTAAGCGATGCTCCAACATGTAAAAGTTTAAAACAGTCCATTAACAATCTCATGTAGAAATGTGTATACATATATGACCATCCATGCATGGTTCTATGCAAAAGAATATTTTTACACAGTCTATTAACAATGCCACATATTTATCACACATACTCACTTCAAGTCCAAGGAAACGTCATTTGCAAATTTAAAGTCAAAAATACAAAAATTAAACTCTTCTCTCATTGAACCTCACACTCACCCCCGCCCAGAGTGAAGAAAGAAATTATGCCCTGTCTACCTATCAGACATGAAAAGAGTGATTTATAGTTGTGTTTATTCAGACCGTAAATTATTTCACAAATTAGGATTTTAAAATATGAATTAATCACATAATTTTAGAGACCTTAAACATTCAAATGATCATTTCCAACTTTTTACTTCTTGTTGACTGTTCGATACTTTTAGAGGCCTCAAACATTCAAACAACATATCCAAATTTTTTACTTTTGTTGACTGTCCCAGTGATTGTCAATCTGATAAGTACCTAGTACATGTTAACAATCAAATGGCTTCTAAAACTAATGCTCTGTTACACATGTCAAATGCCAGCCTCTATGGACCTCTGGCTGTACACTGAGAGTCTCTTGAACAGTAATAGTGTGAACAGTCTCTCAGTTATTTCTTCTATAACTCCACTTTAAGTTTGATTTGAATTTCATGTCCAAGCTGACCACTTTTCATTTCTCTGCTGCAATTTTATCTTTGTTGGCTGATTCCCTCTTTTCATTATCTGTATTTGTAAAATGTCACAAGGGTGGAACCTGAGATCTTGCTCAACCTGAAGCATTGACTCAGTATGCTAGCTTTCGAGAGCATCTGGCAAGATTTCTACCTATGAAATAGGCAGCCAGGAATATAATGGTATGCCTCCTATACTTTAAAGAAATTACCAAATAATATTTGTCTTTCTGAGTCATTTGGATTCTATTTCTGGACTCGGTGAGTATGAAGAGATCCATTTTATAAAAATATGCACTTTATCCATCCTAATAGAATAAGAACACCTGGCTCCAAACTACTACTTTGAAAAAACAAAAACAAACAAACCATTGACTCAGAGGTCCAGAGATAAGTTTCCTTTAACAAAGTCATTATGAAGATCCAGCTATTACAGGTCACAATCATGACCAAAAGCGGTCACCTGACTTTCAGCTAAGACTTCTTCTAGCTAGAAAGTCAGCAGGAGAGCAACTTCCTAAGTCACAGTGGTACACAAGCCTGAGGAGGTCGGACAAGAGGCAGCAGAATTTCAGTTGTTTAGTCCCCCAAAGCATTCCAGACACTGTTCTATCTCAGTAACTTCTAGCCTTTAAATTCTGATTGATCCTGAGCCCAGTGTTTTCTACACTGAAGTTCAAGGCCAAAGAGGTGCTAAGAAAGCTTAAAACACATAGCATCACTGGGGTACAAATAACACAGGCCTTTCCCAACTCTACTCAATAAAATCCTAGAATGAGTCAAGCCCTCTCTGAAACCCACATGGAAGAGAAGTAGCCTCCAGATTCATAAACACTAAGGGCTCAACCATGGTCTCCCCTTTGTAGGTTCAAATTCTCCTAGCCTGATTGGCCAAACAAGGCTCCCCACTCACTCTCTTCCTCCCAACTCAGCAAACTTCTTCAAAGCTACCTTCCTCTTATTCTGTACCTTCTTATGCTATCACCAACGTTTAGGAGAAAACTGAAGTTCACAATGTGTGCCACCTCCAGCCCACTGCCCACTTCATTTCACAAAGCCTTCCCCTACTAAATGTAAGTGAAGTATAATGAAGTATTATGTTTCTCTATTTAATCAACAATTTATGCAAGCCCTCTTAAAAATATATGGACAGAGAAAGCCAGGGAGAAAGGCAATTCTATAGAGGGGCTGAAGATGTCACCCCTGGAGTCAGGCAAATTTGGGTTAACTGCAGCTCAGCTCCTACCAGCTGGGAAGCTCTGGACAAGCACTGTCTTCTCAAGCTCCTGAGTTTTCATCTACAAAATGTGCAGGAAGTACTTTGCAGAATTGGGGCAGATTAAATGAAACACAGTGTATAAAGAAGTCTAACTCATGTACCTTCTCATGATTGTGGAACAAAGAAACTTTGAAACTGCCTAAAGTAGATGAATATGTATAAGATGAGAGGTTATCCACAGTTGTTTAGTTAAATTTCCTGGGTTTGAATCCCAGCTTCATGACTTATAATCTAGAGGATCTCTATATTCCTCAACACCCTCATCTTCCTCATTTCTAAAATGTAGCTCATAATGGCACCCACCTCGTAGAGTTGTTGAGAGAATGAAATGGGAGAGTGCTGCAAAATGCTTAACCAAGTACTACCACATTGATGTGGTCATCTGTCCATGTATATAGGGTGACTTTAAAAATATTAACTGAGTTGCTCTATAGTAGAACGGCTGGAAGTGACTGAGATAGAACAGCGTTTGGAATTCTTTTGGGGACTAAAGAACTGAAGACGAAAAGCATGAGCACAGAGCACGACTGGTCATGAATTTACGGCCTAATGAAAAGGTGTTGGAACAGGGGACACAGCACTGTCAGCCTCAGGTGCCAAGAGTTGCAAGTGAAATGTCCATTGTGGCAATCTCCCTTAGGTTAATAGATTAACATCTGTCTATGTGTATAGGGTGACTTTAAAAATATTAACTGAATTTCTTTCCTGTTTTCTCCAATGGAGATTCACTCCTGTCACTTACTCTGCCCAGAGGATATCTAAAATAATCTTAAATGAGAATGTGATTCATCCCTACATTGTTTTAAAGTACATCTGAGTCCTACACTGACTACAGCTTGATGTAGTCAGGGTCTGGACATCATTGGAGCTACGGAAAATAATCCTGTCCAGCTGATTTGCCAAGTCCTCTGCCATCACCAGCCTCACTCATTTGGCCACAGCAGTTACAGTTCCAAAGCATAACTGACTCCTATGCCCAAATTCTTGCAATGTTAATAAACTTCCAACTGATTTTATTACAAAGTCAGGTGTGACACAAAAGATAACATGTAAATTTTGAAGTTTTTAATCTGTCCCCAGTCACTGTGGCTCACTCCAGTATTCCCAGCACTTTGGAAGGCTGAGGTGGGAGCATCAGTTGAGGTCAAGAGTTCAAGACCAGCCTGGGCAACATAGCAAAACCCTGTGTCTACAAGAAATTTAAAAATTAGCTGAGTGTGGTGGTACACACCTGTCCCAGCTACTCAGGTTGGTGAGGCAGGAGGATCACATGAACCCAGGAGTTCAAGGCTGCAGTGAGCTGTGAATGCACCACAGCACTCCAGCCTGGGCAACAAAGCAAGACCTTGTCTCAATAAATAGGTAAATAAAGTAAAATTGCCCCCAAAATATGCAAAATGAGTTTATGTCTAATCTCATTTCTAATCTGCATCAAATACTGTGACCTTATTCAAGTCTTTCCATCTCTGAGCAATACTTTTCTCTTACAAGAAATGAAGGGGTGAGTTTTAGACCTAAGCTCTGAAATATTATTGTGCACAATTCCATTCTCCTTAACCCCAGCAACCAAGAAAGAAGGTACACATTTTTGGTTTGGGTTTGACCTCCTTGTGTCCTGCTTAGTGTTGAAAAGGCAGTACAGGCACACCTCAAAGATATCGTAGGTTTGGTTCCAGACCACCACAATAAAATGAATATCACAATAAAGCAAGTCACACAAATGTTTTGGGTTCCCAGTGCCTGAAAAGTTATGTTGACAATATATTATAGTCTGTTAAGTGTGAAATGGAATGATGTCTATAAAACAACGTGTATACCTTCATTTTAAAATACTTCATTGCTACATTTGTAAGAAGCACACAGCTGAGAAGCATGATAAAACAAGTTATGCCTATATAGCACAGTGTGGCACATGGCTCCAGTGCCAGGCTGCCCAGGTTTGAGTCTGAGTTCTGCTCTTGCTCTCCCCACCTGCAAGCTGAGCAGGATCCAACAGTCAGACAGAGAAGCTGGGAGCTACGGATGAGAAGTGGTAAGGGCTGCGGGGATCAGAAGGTGAGTGCAGAGGGCAGAGGGTGGGACACACACCGTTGTGCTTACATACCTTGTGGGGTTGGTGTAAGAATAAAATAAGTCAATATACAAAGGGGATAGAGTAGTGCCTGGCACAGAGGGAGGGCTACTTAAGTTTTAGCTATTGTTCTTGGGACATCTCACAGGCACTCAAAAAATGTTCATTGTGCTGAAATGAACATCAGCTGTGAGACAGACACCTAACATGTGTTATGCATTTCACTCTCACAACCCTGAGAAGAAGAAATTATTCCCATTTTATATATAATAAATCAGAAAATAGACTCAGGGAGGTATAATAATGATTGAAGAGGCAGAATAAACTGCCATTCAATGCCAAGATGCATGCTAAAATGCAGCAGTAAGCATTAAATAAAATACATACTAAGTATTATTTTCTATATAAACAATACAGAGAGAATGAACGCTTTCACTTTCACTTTCACTCTAATACTGGGCATCACTTCAGGGAATTGTGAATAAAGTTTGTTTACCTATTTTTATGTGAACCTTGAAGTCTCCAGGAATATCCTCATGAATCTACTAGGAACAGGAATTCAGGCTAATATGATCACTTTAAATCTCATTCCAACATAGAGTTAAATCAACATTATTCTCTTGTGATCAACGTTCCTTGGGATAGAGTAATAGAAACACCAAACTTGCTGAAACAAAAAAGGAGGATTTATTATAAGAAAACAGAATCAGAGAACCCCAGGAAGAGAATGCAGCCAGGTCTCAGAAGACTAGCTGCAGGGCCTGGAACGCTGGCAAGAAGGCAGCTACTATTCTCAAGCTCTCTCTCCCGTCGGGCATGACAGTCTCCACCCCCACTTCTCTGTGCTTCATCCTTCTTTACTCATCAACTTTCTCTGCGTCTCCAAGCTCCTTATATCATCATCCATAGCTCCTTACTCAGAGCATTCATGTAACTGACTTAGGATGAGACTAGCATCTGTCTGTCAGTCCCAATTCAGAGATCTCAGAGTAACTATATAGAATAGGCATACCAAGATATTTCTCTCTCTTTCTCTCTCTCTCTCTCTCTCTCTCTCTCTCTCTCTCTCTCTCTCTCACACACACACACACACACACACACACACAAAACCTAGACAGCATCCCAAGCCTCTAGCAAAATGAATGCTGCTACTTTGTTACATCTCTACCCATTCTGTAGTCAGAATATTCAGGAAAGTCTGAGTGTACTTGAAGGATAGTCCAGTTCTCACGCATGTACAGCCAATAGAGAAATGGAGGGGGGGATTTTGAAATTGGACGCATTTGAGCTGCCAGAAAATTGCCTAGAAGCTGCAGCTGAGCAGCGGCTGAGAGTGGGCCTTGATGTGATACTTAATCAGATGATGATGAGGAAGGGGCCCTGCCAGCCGACAAAGCAGCCACCCGCCAGGAGCCCCGGGAATAGGGAGCGGTCTGCTGTACAATTCTCTCACAATGGCCTGGCAGAAATGGATGGTCCACACAGGGAAGGATCAATTGTAAAAAGTGGAATTAGTCATTCTAAATCATGCAGCTGTGGTCGAAGGGAGCTCTTCTAAAAATCATTAAACAATCATGTATTCCTATTGATTTATTCAAAATACCTTGAGGGAAAGCAGATTAAACACAAGGTAAAAGTAAGCTAATGCAGATTAAATGGATGAAGGATGGGCCGAGAGTTCCCTAGGTAGTTTTTGTACTAATGAGAGGAAAATTATATGTACACTATTACCAGGATAAAAGGGTCTATTAGAGGTCTTTTGCTTGACATATTTATGTATTTCAAATACTAAGTAGCATAGTGAATTAGGTTTACTCTGGACATTTGTTATTTTTATTGCATCTCCAAAGTGATAAACAGAGTTCTCTGTTGAGGCAGCATGCTGCCTCACTTCAGGAAGCCCTGCCTGAATAGACAAATCCTGGTGCCAGAGCTGTTCCCTGGATGTCAATTATTAACAAGCCCAGTGCAACTGGACTGCAACGACCAGGCCTTTAAAGTCCAAGAGCAACATGCATAACCCACAGGAAGGAAGAAGTTGCAGTGCTTATGGTGTCTGTTCCCTAGGCCACATTTACAGATGTCCTTTCTTCTTCCAGTGGACTCTATCCAAATACCTTATCACATAAGGAAACCAGAAATCTGATGCCTATGTTATGCACATATTCTGGCATGGGCAATAACTACAGCAGGTGTTATGAGTCTCAGAGAAAGAGATGGAAGTAGAGAAATCATACATGAGGGGCCCAAGGGCATGCAATTAGTGAGAATTGGAATCAAGACCTCAAATTTTTCTGTTCCCTGGTTCAGGGGCTTCCTGCTACAATGCTTACTAGTGAAATTTGCATTCGTGGGCTACTGTTTTACAAAAGGTACTATTGTCACTCAATTCCTTGGATGTTTAAAACCAGACTCATGGCTCTCCCCAGACCAGTTCCATCCTCCACACTTCTCACTCCCACCACCATCCCACTTCAGTCAACTAGGAAATTATATCATTTTCCCATCATCCCTCTAGACCAAAGCAATAAAATTCCAGCTGATCTTCTTGCTCCCTGATAGCCATTCTGCACCTGAATGCCAGCTTAATCTTCCTAAAATATTGCTTTCATCATACTACTCCCTATCAATAAAAGCTAGAAAAGTAAGGTGACAAGCATCCACATTTCTCTTTTACCTTGTTTGGAAAGTGTCATGGAAGGCTGAGATTTGAGCTGGTTTTAAGAGAGATCACTTATAAAGGAAGCATTTCTGGTTGATAGAGCCTGCAATGGCCTCCATCATCAGTGGGTGGATTAAAAGGAATGCCAAGAAGATTGCCAGCTTAGAGGAGAAACTGGAAGCTCAGGAGGAAAGGCAGATCAACCAGATGGTATGCAAGCTGAAAAGAATGTAAGAGTGAGGACCTCGGTGTTAATAAAGACTCATGCAATGTGGGTGACATTGGCAAAATCCAGCTACAACCAACAGAAACATTAACCTCACTGCATTCCACAGTAATGACTTTAATCAGTAGCTATAAAGACACAGCAATATCTCTCAACTCTACAAATACCCAAATCTCTACATCAAAAATCTCTAGGAGAGGGATTCATGAATGTGTGGTTTTAGAAAGTTCCACACATTTTCATGTGCAACGTGGTTGAAAACATCCATATACTGCATTAAACCTCATCTATTAGCCATCTATAATTGAGAGGATTGCTTTACTATTTATCAAAACTCACTACTTCTGCCAAATCTTATATTTTTGTATGGACCCTTTATTTATCTCCAAGTGGCTCTTATCTACAGAACAGATATCATAATCATATGCCTGTGCAGAGCCTGGCCAGAAAACTAGAGAAATAGTCTGTCTATTCTTACTGCAGGGATAAATGTTACATTTCTTGCCACCTGATTATGTTCTTTACATCTTCTACATGTTACAACTTTAAAAAGAATCAGCCAGGCGTGGTGGCTCAGGCTTGTAATTCCAGCACTTTGGGAGGCCAAGGTGGGTGGATCACCTGAGGTCAGGAGTTTGAGACCAGCTTGGCCAACATGGTGAAACCCCATCTCTACTAAAAATACAAAATTAGCCTGGCATGGTGGCACATGCCTGTAATCCCAGCTAGTTGGAAGGCTGAGGCAAAAGAATCACTTGAATTCGGAAGGCAGAGGTTGCAGTAAGCCAAGATTGCACCATTGCACACCAGCCCTCAGAGAGAGACTGAGTCTTAAAAAAAAAAATCTACAATCTAAAACACTAATGACATCTTCCAGTTTCAGAGTACTTAAATACCACAGATACATTCATTCATTTGATCATCACTTCAGTCTATGGAAGAGGCAAGAAGTTATTATTATTTCTAATTTGGTGGGGGGGAAACAGATTCTGCAATACTGAAAGACTTGCTCAAAGTCACATGAGTAGGTAGTACCAGAACCTAGACTGGTACTCTTTCTTCACAATTTTGTCATCTGATATTATTTTGCATTACAGCATTGTCACTCTTTAATAAGCTGGATACCGTATGGAAAAAAGATCCTAAACAATGATAAATATTTTTAAGTATTCACATCCAGACTTCATAAAAAATGTAAACACATTTTTATTACAAATTAACAGCAACACTTTTACACTGTTGGTGGGAGTGTAAATTAGTTCAACCACTGTGGAAGACAGTGTGGCGATTCTTCAAGGACCTAGAAATAGAAATTCTATTTGACCCAGCAATCCCATTACTGGGTATATATCCAAAGGATTATAAATCGTTCTACTATAAGGACATGTGCACACGAATGTTCATTGCAGCACTGTTTACAATAGCAAAGACCTGGAACAAACCCAAATGCCCATCGATGATAGACTGGATAGGGAAAATGTGGCACATATACACCATGGAATACTATGCAGCCATAAAAACGATGAGTTTGTGTCCTTTGTAGGGACATGGATGAACGTGGAAACCATGATTCTCAGCAACCTGACACAAGAGCAGAAAATCAAACACTGCATGTTCTCACTCATAGGCAGGTGTTGAACAATGAGAACACATGGACACAGGGAGGGGAGCACTACACGCTGGGGTCTGTTGGGGGGAAATAAGGGAGGGACAGTGGGGGGGTGGGGAGTTGGGGAGAGATGGCATGGGCAGAAATGCCAGATATAGGGGATGGGGAGGAAGGCAGCAAACCACACTGCCACGTGTGTACCTATGCAACAATCTTGCATGTTCTTCACATGTACCCCAAAACCTAAAATGCATTAAAATAAAATTTAAAAAACCAAATTAACAGCAATAGGATTTGCCACTCGATACTGTATTTTGGTAAATATTTAAAAGAGATAAAAATCAAAGAGTGCGTGTGTGTAGTAGGAACTGATGGTATTATCACTTTACTCATTTCCATCTCTGTTCTGGTCTTTTCAGATATCAGCAGCACACACAGGCACAGGCAGAGACATATAGGCACACATGCATGCACAATGGCCATTGTACTATCTAAAATTATCTTGGACAAATCCAAATAGTACAAGCAAAGGTCTAAGAAATGTTTGTTTGGTTAGAACTGCTTAAATGCCACAGAACTCACAGGAAGAAAGCTGTCCACATATACATCATCAATGTTGCAAAATATAAATTGTAGAAAAATATTGCAAAATATAAACTCACAGAAATACTGTCCACATATACATCATCAATGTTGCAAAATATAAATTGTAGCCCATTCTGGTCTGTTTCAGATAACATCCTATTGCCGACATTACTAGATCATAATCTGTCTGCAGTCTAATCAAAAGAACAAATATGACCTTCTTTCCCATTGTGCAATTGGGAATAAGCTTTCAAATGGCCTACTTTAAGAAGAGGCATCAGAGACAGCTTCTTAGCTCAGGAAGCCCTATCAGTTGACAGTGTCTTTTGTTCTCCTTTTGGGGGCCGTGAAGCGGGGGCAGTGTCACTATGGTCATGTAGGTCCAGGACAGGAAAAGTCTTTCTGCTTACATGAAAATGAGTTCTATTCACAACTGTGCTTTTCCAGAGTTTGGCTGTTCCCATTTTCTTGGACGCTATTAGAGTTATAAAATAAACACTTCCAAGATTGTTTTCTTAAAAGTCAGTCCAACATAAAATAAAATGAAAGAACTTTTCTAAGTCTTCAGTTCAACATGGGTGCATTTAACTAGGAACATACCTTTTTCTTCCTCTCTTTGAACTTCTTCAGACTGATCTTTGTTTTTCAAAGTCTCAACACTGGCTCATTCCACTAGAGACCTCTGTTTGATGACTGCCTCCCTCCTAAACTCTGGGACCACATTTGGATATCAGTTATTTATTTAAGATCTGAATTCAGGCAAATACTGAGACAGGTGTTTAAGAACTTGAGCAATAGTTGAGTAATTATGAAGCTTAAAACTAGAAGGAACAGGGGCATATGATCTAATCAACAGCTTTCAAACAGATAATGTACTATTGTCCCATTTTACAACTGAGGTACCTGAGGTGTAGAAGAATTAAGTTATTTGCTAATGGATACACAATTAGTTAAAGAAGAGGAACGAAAGGAGAATGAGGTAAAGGAGAAGTGCATCCCAGATTGCCTACTTCTTAAAGGTATACTGCTTTTCTGCTGCACATAGAACAACTAGAGTCACCTACTACTGGTTTAATCAGTTGATAGCAAAGTGGATAACAACCTGAATTCTAATTTAATCATATGAGCCTAAGTTTGAACCCCATTTCTTCTATCTACGGGGCACAAAAAAGTTACTTTTTAGATATAGAAATAATTAAGTAGTATGCTACATACACAGTGTTTATTCCAGAGTTTAACACATGATAAATGCTTTAAAATATAGCTATTGTTTTGAATAATCATTATAATCTGCCTGCCAAGGCTTCCTTTATAGTGATACTTAAAATCTTTTAATAATTCCAAGAGGAAAAAACAAAACATAACAAAACAGACTGCCTTTAGACAGTCAAAAAGCAAAGGGAAAGAAGAACAGATTATTTTTATACAAGTGAGCATGAGCCCCCAATAAAATGAACCCACTGAAGTCCTGGCAAAGGGTCCAACAAGGCTTGACTTGATTTAAGGAGTGACATGACATGAGTGGGTTTAACATACAAATCATATGTTTATTTGCGGAGTCCCTCAATGGCATGGGCTTCTCCCAAAGCCTTGCCAGGGCCCCTAGTAATATGTTCAAGGGATACTTTGAAATTTTCTCTTAAAGAATACCCACTGAATTATATAAGCTTTAGGCTGAGGAAAGTTTGAATTTGCTCCCACAAATGATGATGCTTGTAACTCCTTGAAAACCAAGCAAAGCCAAAGCTGATATAATTGTGAGAAATGTCTTATTCATTTGGCTTCTCTGTTTTTCAGGTGCCTCAACACCAGCCCTTATGTCCAGGAGAAAAGGGTCAGGTTACTGGTTAATACTACTATAAACAGATGGTTCCTTCTAAGAATATTAAAACCTGGTTCAGGGGACCCTTCTGAGTTGTAGATGAGATACCTCAAACAATGATCTGAAAAAGACAAATTTCAAAATCCACTCAGAGACATGAGGATGTGCTGCTGGTTCACTTAGTGGCTCCTTTTGAGAAACTAAAATGGGCCATCAAGGGGAGCCTGGCCAAGAAAGATGCTCCTTTGTGAATGCAAAGTAATTTTAAACTCCTCAAGGCAAAGAACCCTAGTGGCACTGAATACACATGGCTTATCCGGATAGAACTACATCCAGACTTCTTATTTCATCTTATGTTCCTTTTTCTTGCCCTACTCTCTGACACTGTGGTTTGAGCATCATTTTCCAAGAAAGAATATAGAGGAGAAAGAGAAGAAGAAAACGTTTTACGGAATTTTTCAAGTGTGAGCGAATATTATGGTAGCGCTTAATATATCATGTCATTTTATCATCACAATAACCTTCTGAAATACTACTGCATTTCACAGATGAAGAAACAGAGGCTAAGAGAAACAGGAGAAGACAATGAGTGATGGAGCCAAATCAGGTCTGCCACTGTGGGGCAGAAGAAGGCAAGAAGGTAAGAAAAAAGGCAAGAGGAATAAAACAAGAAGAAAGGAAAAAGAAGAAGATAGGATGTGAAGAAATTCCAAGAATGGTTTGCACCTCACTAGAGCAGTGGAATCCTGAAATCTAGAACTAATTCAGTAAGCTACTAAATTTCACTCAAGGCATATAATGAATTCTCTAAATTGGTTAGACCTGAATACAAATTCTGGTTCCGCCTGCATGGTCTTGGGCGAGTTACCTCTCTAAGCTTCAACTCCCTTCCATGTAAAAGGTATAAAAATAGTGCCTATGCATGAGTTGCTGAAAGATTAAGTGTGTTCATAAATATATGACAGTGTTTGTAACATAGCACCTATACAACAGTGCTTGTAACAAATATTAAGTGTTGCAATTACAATAGAAAAATTCACATCTTTAACTGTCTTCCTTTAACAATAATACTGCATGTAAAAACTGATATGGGCCAGGTACGGTGGCTCATGCCTATAATCCCAGCACTTTGGGACGCTGAAGCAATGGATTAGTTGAGGCCAAGAATTCAAGGCCAGCCTGCCCAAAATGGTCTCTACTAAAACTACAAAAATTAGCCAGGCATAGAGGTGCACACCTGTAGTACCAGGTACTCACAGGCTGAGGCACAAGAATCACTTGAACCTGGGAGACAGAGGATGTAACAAGCCGAGATTGTGCTGCTACACTCCAGCCTGGATGACAGAGTGAGACTGTCTCAAAATAAAAATAAAATAAAATAAAATAAAAAATAAAGGTATAATCCAAGTATTCCTTTGTTAATTTACACATCCTACAAATTTTAATATGTACATGCTATGTGCTGGGAAGACAGTATGAAGAAGGCAGACTCAGTCCCTGCCTCCTCAGAACTCACAGTCTAAAGCTGCCTTTATTCCATCGAAAATGCAAAAAGAAAAATAGACTGTTTTGTTTTTTTTGTTGTTGTTGTTGTTGTTGTTTTTCTTTTTTTTAGCATCATTCCAAATGGATTCCTTTATTATGATTCCTTTAGTTGGTGGCACTGATTGCTTGTAAAGCACCCAGTAGATCTCTGCCCACTTCAAAAGGATGCTTGATAAGTATGCATAAGATAGCTCAGCAGGGTGCAAGCTGCATGCAATTATTTCTTAGTTAATCCCTTTAGAGATGAGTCTACTTGTGAAGTGTCAGGATAGAGTACCTAACATGGGAGAAGAAAAGCCTCCATTCTTATTGGTTCATGTGTTTCATATTGCCTGGTGAGCCTCTGCTCTTCATTTTCAGGAAAGTGTCATTGAACAGACATCTTTGTGTCATCTAACATGTGTTTAGTGATTACTTTATCTGTAAGTGGTGAAGATCATACTAAAAGATTGCTCCCTCTGTCTAGTTAAAGCTGACAGTGTTGTCACTACTTCAGTGATGGATTCAATACCCCAGCTTCTTTTCATGAGTGTGTCTTATTCTATATCCAAGAAATACAGATGGTTTGAGAATGGACAAAGTGCCGTAGCCAATGGATTCAATATCATATTCTTAGAGATAATATCAGACAAGGAAGTTTTATTTAAAGTATGTTTTTCCTCTCTCCTGTACTCCAGATTTTATTCTCTGCTTTCAATGTTAAAATGATTAGTTGGGTCAACTACTTAATGCTATTTTTTTGAAGGTGTTTTCATGGAAGATGATTTATCCTTTTCTCCTCCCTAATTCTTCTACCCTTTCCTGAAAATACATGTATATTCCAGTAATGGCATATAGGGTAAATATTCCTGCCTTAATGGGTAAGAATGATTATAATGGTGGGAATTTCTAGCCAAGATAGAGAGGAAATCTAATCATCCAAGGAAATATTTGGACAATGGAGACTAAAAGAATTTCTTAAGTAACTAGGTATATAGCCAGAGCTACTGCTGATAACAGCAAAGGAAATGGGAAATGCTTAAAAGAATTTGAAAGGGATATTGTTTTTATTCTATATATCCCCTTCTTGTCTGGAATTAGTTGGAATCAAAGTGTTCTTCCTCAAAGTCATTTTAATGGCCTATCCTATTTGAAGGTAAGGACAATGCTCAATTTCTGATACAAGCTAGCTTCTCACACAGTTCTTTTTGGTTTGGTTGGTGAAAGGGCAATTCTGGACACTGGCATTCATTGATTTTGATTTTTCTGCTAAGCTTTTATTCCATCATTTAGTTCCTACTTTGAAAAAAATAATAATCCCAAGGTAGTAAGATGAACAAGATCTTGGCAGATAAATGTACTAGAAAAAAGCTAGGACTTCAGTAGAATTATGTACCTGGTACTAAGAAGGATGGAGACAAGGAGGTTGCTGAAGCAGTTGGAATAGAGAATAGGAATGGTCAGTCAACCAATCAGCAATGAACAATGAAAAGGTCAGGCTACTTTTGAACATTACCATGTCTTTCACAGGCTAAAGTAAGCATTAAAATCCTGAATTCTTGCGTCCTTCCCCAAGTTTTGCAAGAAAAGAAAATGGCACACCAAGACTGTGATGATATTTAGAAATGATTTGAACATGTGGTGGTAAATATGAGGTCACCTTTGGAGCAGTGCCGTCAACCTGGTCACGCTCGCCATCCCGCCCCACCCCTAGTCCTTCTGTCTCTCTTCATGCATATCCATGGGGCAGCTGCCTGATTGGTAAATCAGACAGAATTCTTCAAAAGGCGCCTGGGGGGCTGACAATCACAATAAATATTACAAGTTTGTCCTCACACAGACCTTTCTTCAGGAGGCCTTCTAGGCTAGCCGGTTTAATTGTTATGGCTGCTCTTTTTTTCCTCCTGTGGGATTGATGAAGCACAGGTCACCCAGCAGGATGGGTTCCCTGGCAGAAGTTTCTATGCTGCTTAGAGAATCAATGATGTTGCAGAGCAGAGCTCTGTAGGAGCCAACAAAAATATGTCAGTGAGTTTTACAAAGGACATTTTAATAAAACAGCAAAATTCACTTCTGTTCCAGGTCATTTCAGTGGGCTGTGCTATGTTATATCAGGGGCTTCACCAACACCAAAATCAACCAAATGGGAGCTAAATGTTGTACTATTTGGTAGTTTGGATAATCCCAAGTGGAGATTATTTACATTTTAAAGTCGTCGAATTTTTCAAACAAGATCCACTTTACCATTTATGTTCTTTTTGAGTCAGTAACAATCAATCTACATTTTCCTAACATAGTGGTTCTAAATGGGGGTCAATTTTGCCTACCAAGAGGCATTGGGCAATTTCTAGAGACATTTGCACTTGTCTCAATGGGGAGGGTGCTACTGAATCTAGACTGAGGACCACAACTGTGCTAACCATTCTACAATGCACAGGATGGTACTCTACAACAAAGAATTATCCAGCCCAGGATGTCAGGAGTGCCAGACTGAGATACCAAAAGCCTGGAAGCAGAGATGAGAATTGGAAGAGAAAAGTTATGTATGCAGATTTTGGACCTTGGTTCCCCAAATCGGGACATCAGGCAACTACTCCACTCTGACTCCCACCTTTGCAGTGAACCCTCCAACTTCTATTATTATACAGCTATTTGTATCTCTAAATGGTAGGTACATATATTTTTAATTTTTAACCATGATTAAAAAAAAGAAACGAATGGTATTATATGTAATCTTTGGGGGCTTGCTTTTTGCTGCAAATTATATTGGTAAATTTACATATTTTTGTGTGAGCTTTAATCCATTCATTTTTGCTGCTATATAACATTTCATTGTGTGAAAGTACAGTTTATCTTGAGAAATATTCAAGTTGCCTGCAGGTGTTTGCTACCATGAATAGCCCTATAAACCTCTTATGTAAAACCCAAAGTGTACATACATAGTTTTCTTTTTTCATATATATAAAAATACAAAATATATGTAATATAATGGAATTATATACACCTGGATATTACTATAACAATGGTTAGCTTTATGTTGCAGGATTACTGATTTCTTTCTTCTTTGTATTTTCTGGGTTTTTTCTACAATAAGTATGTATCTTTTCTACAATAAGAAAAAAGTGCTTTCTGTAAAGCTGGGAGATGGGCATCATTGTTTTAAATTACAAGAGTATCCAAATGTACATAAATATCTGTAAATTTGTATGAGATACTATTGTAAATTGCCTCTCTAAATTTAATTTACTCCAATCTACAGACTATTCATAATTTTGTTGTTTCACTTAGCTTAAAACTAGGCTTTACTTGGGCACATCTAGATAAACCCAATTTATGAATTTGCCCACACAATATGCAAAGTCAAAAGTAGACTTAAACTACATACAAACTAAAACCTAGCAAATGATAAATAATGCCAAGATAGGTGTCAAAAAGCCAAAGATGAATAACTCTCTGCTTGTTGAAGTCTTTACATATAATTAAAAACTTAATTCTTAGTAACAAAAGACATTTAGGACAACTTGCAAATTAACTGGAAACCTTGCAATTTATACCATAATGTATTCTAGGTGAATTAGACATTAACTATAAAAATAAAATTATAAAACCTAGAAAGAAGTACAGTTTTCATTATCGCTCCTCCCTGAAAAAATCCACTGGAAACACTGTATAATTCTCAAGTTTGCAGTGTGACCATTCACAATTAAATCTGTTAATTATAAATTATAATCTATTGCCAGCCTATGTCAACAAAGCCAAAATCCTCTGTGAACAGGTGATGGACCGAGGGGTGATGCAGTCACCATTATATAGTTGTAATGCAGAAGGAATCTTTTGTTTTGCCTTGTTGCTGCCTCCTATTCACAGACAAGGCAACAAGTGACCTCAAAGGAGGAAACCTGGGATGGAGGCTATGTCCTCAACTACTAACCAAGAGACACAATACAGAAAAGGTTCCAGCTATTCAAGTCCTTCTCATTCCCGTAAAAAGAAATACCACTGTTTTCTAAGTTTGTCCAAAAACATACAGGTGGAAACCTGAACTAACTGTATTTTTTTCCCTTAATTTTCCACATCACTTTTCCTGAGCAGAGATAATATGAAAGCTTGCCTCTCAATGCCAAAGGATGTTTTCTTTTCTTTCTATGATACAGAGTAAGCATCTCCTGCGTGAACAGCAATTGAAATTGTGCGTTCTGAAAGTTGAATAAGAAATGTCATAGAATAAAAGATTGTAAAAAAAAGAAAGAAAGAAAGAGAAATGAGGGGATACAGAAAGGAAGAGAGGAGAGTAGCAACGCAACTAACTATGGCAACAGTTCATCTCTTAACCCAAGAAGTTCCTCCTGCAGAGAAAACGCCAGTTCCACTAGACACGAGAAACAAGAGTACAAGCTACCACCAGTGTGCCTCTTTTTTTTTTTTCTTTTTTTTCTTCTTTTTTTGTCACTGGAGAGAAAAACGGGCAGGTGGCAGGATTCCTGCCCACACTTCTGCATGACATGGCCCCACTGTGCACACAGTCACATGCACAAAGACAGACTCACAGGCTGAAGAGATACTGTGGGGCAGGGCAGCTCATGCTGTTTACCAGAGGTCTTAAGGGGATCTTCCATTTCATTCCCTAGTAATACCCTTTTTGTTGACAAAAGTAAATTGATGAGAGTCAAGAGGTAAGCATTTGGTGGAAAAAATTCTGTTGACCCTTCTCAGATTGAATTTAACCACAGAACAGGATACCAGCAGTTGCAGAAATGATAGATTATTGTAATGACTGCCAGAATGGCCTTTTGGCATGTTTAAATGGCAATAAATTTCACCAGGAAGAAGGCAATTTTACTACTTTAGAGCAGTAAGGAAACACTGTGTTTAAGGTGTAAATAAATCGTGGGTCATTAACAGCAAGCTTATTCTGTCCATGGTGCAATTCTCAATCAGTGGCTATTCATATTTAATTTAATTATGTGGATTTACTTAGCCAATTATGCTTTTTTGTTCCAGGTCACAGCCTTCTCAGGCTGACAATTTTGTTCTCTTCCTGTCTCTCTTATGTCTATAAACACAGCCCTAGTTTCTCCCTCGTTTTTCCTTCCACAGGTACATAAATACCATGGGGGAAGTTCAGTGATACTAGCTCACTGAAGAGCCTACTGAGATTATTAAATTAGAGACTGATGTGTTATGTGGTCTTTTTCTTGGCTCCAAAATCCCCTCTGTCCCTCGCTCATTAATCTGGCTCAGTCCTTCACTGAACTCTGCCATTAAAACAGGAGGCGGGAGGGAGAGGTGTGCAATGAAGTTTGACATTTTCTCAAAAATGATTGTATTAAAACCCACTTACATTTATAGCTCCATCTCATTTGAGAATGTTAATCAGTTGCAATTTCATCAAGGTAAAGGTATTGGGATCTAATCAAGTCAAAGACTTGCTCACATCAGTATGGATCGCACTTCTGAAGCATCACTTCAAAAGGTCATTTTTAAATACAGCTAAAGGTGATAATTAACAAAGTTCATTAATAACAATCTGCTTATGGACAGTTTAAAACATCTGGGCTCCATCTACTGTACTAGTTTAAGGCCAAATACAGCTTACTTCAAGCTTGTATTAGCTCTGACCAGAGTTGCAAAATTCAGGAGACATACTCCAAATCAGGCAGGTCAATAATGCTTTCCAGACCCAATTAATGCTGAACTTGGGTTGGCCAAACAAGCACAGTCTCTCCAAAAGCCTAAATCCCATTTTATACTAAGCAAAGTGTGGAATGTCCTTCCTCAATCTGACTGAAAGGAGGGTCTGAGTGATTAGTCCCAAGCCTCACTTAAGGACAGGCAGTGTATTTCTTTCTGTTTGCTTCGTGTTTCCTGGAATGTTTTTCCTGAGACCATACTGAAAAGCTTTTCTGTCCCTATAATTCTGTGAATGGCTAGGGACACACTAGTAGCCCCAACAAACTTTAGACAAAAAAAATTCAACTTGTTTATCTCAGATCAACTCCAGGAACTAATGAAACTCTGGCAGCTAGTGGGAGGCACAGAAGATACGGAGGGTGCTCATCACGTTGAATCACTGCCTATTTCAGAATTCATGGGCTTGGCATTCCAGATGGAGACAGGAGAGATAATACAGAAATATATTAAATAAAGACAACCACCAGAAGAAGTTTAACAAGGCAAAATTTGAGGAATCACATTGAATATTTAAGGCATTTATAGCAAGAGAGAAGAATCACTCATGTAAGAGTTGGACAATTTCAGAAAATGATCTGTCAATTGTGTAATTTTACAGGTGAACAAATAGAGACACAGAAAATCTGAGTGGGTTTCTCTAAGTCAACAGAATGTGCTGACAAACTAAGACTAGAACAAAGACTCTGACTCCTAATTCTACAACTCCAGCAAGAAGTATTCCAGGAAGGACAAGCCACTGAGGGTGGGAACTACAGGAGTGCTCTGCAGCTCTGAGAAGCGGCTACCTTTTGGGGAAGCAGAAACCTGAGAAAACCTGCAAGTGTCCTCACCTCACCCCTTCTCACTGGGGTCCTGGCCTGTGCTCACAATTCTTGAAAACAAACGTCTAGTGTGTTTGGGTTGCAGGGATGCGAATGCCCAGTTTTCCAAGTCTACACGTTGTTTTCAAGGCCCAGGCTCATCTTTGTCATGACAGCCAGAGAGAGAAAAAGAATACTGGGAAGGGCAGGGTATTTTTGGACTACAGGGCAAGGTTATCTGGCTCTGGCTGAGATAAATGGGAAGGGTCAAAACCTTGCCAGTTTTCACTGCAATCAGTCAAGTTGACCACATGTGAGGAAGATGGAATTTTTACAGAAGCTGTCGACATTTAAAAGCACATGGTCACATGTAGCGATAAGTCAAGCCTCCTGTGTTTTTAATGGACTTGCCTCCCAATCTTACTTTTCCAAATGATGATAGCTTTATCTCTTAGTGTATAGTTAACTCTCTAGCTAGATCTATTCAGTCAGGCAGACCAACAGAAAGTGCGTGCCTGGGCTCCTTTTTTGTTTACCATCTCCTGCTAAGCTAATTCTAGATGAGCAAAAATGTCACTACACTGGGGGTTATCATGATGACAGGGAAGGTAATGTTGGTGATATAATGATGATGCTGATGCCAGCATATGAGGGTAGAGGTGAGCAGCTTTCTCTACCTACTGATGAAAGCTAAACTCTTAAAGCAAATAGCCACAGACACAATATAAATGAAGGAACTTGGGTCAATAAATGACTGTTTACTTCACATCATGAGTAAATATGGTAGGCTTATGACAAAAAAAAATTCATTTTCTTTCTGTTTGATTTCTACTTGATTGGTTTTATGATTTGCTTATTTTGTCAGGTTGATCAAGTACAATTAGTATGTCTTTCTAACAAAGATTAATAACTCTTGAGCTCAACAAAGGGCAATTAGAAGTGGGGTACATTACCCAACTACAGTGTGAAGGAGACTTATTTATTTGTTCTTGTGTTGTTAATCATATGCTTGGTGACATAGACACCCACCTACACTACAACAGAGAGGAAGAACAAACAGTTCATAAAACTGAAGGTAAGAGATCCTTCAGTTTAGCACCAATGCCCTTATACAATGTTTCCACACGAGGGTTGTTTGAAATAATCTCAGCCAACATAACATTTTCTGAGAAATCAATACATGCTAGACACTATGCTGAATGTTTTATGCGGATTTTTAATTTTAATCCTTATATTAAGCCTATGAAAGGTGTATGGAAGAAATTATTTCTTGCTCACCCACAACAACCATTCTCCCTTTTTTCCTCAGCATTAGAAACCTGACTTTACTTACGGTGGCAATATCACTAACTTTAAAAGACTGCATTCCTCAGTTTCCTTCACAAGTGAGAACGGCCATATAAAAAATTTCTAACCAATGAGATTTATCCGGAAGTATTGTTTGGAATTTCAGAGATCGTTTCTTAAAGACAGCTATCACTGCCTTTGCTCTTCTCCACCTCCTCCTTCCTTCTGTCTGAAGAGCAGTGTGATGGCTGAAGCTCTAGCAACCATCTTGGACCTGGCATTAGGATGGCGGAAGAAAAAGACAGAAGGAGTCTAAAATGTTCTGATAACATCTCTTACAGACAGAAAATGTAAGGTTCCACTTTTCTTAAGCCACTGATCTTTTGGATTTTATGTTATATGTAACCCAACCTAAGCCTAGTAAAATAGTCAACATTATTATCCTCCCCATTTTAAACATTGGGAAACTGAGGCTAATAAATGGCAGAGATGCAATCTGAACTCAGGTTGTCTAATTCTAGAGCCTGTATTGTTAATGCTATATTGCAAGTAAGAGCCATTGCAATGGCACCCTCCTGCCATTACCCTTCATACTCTTTAGTACAGTCGTTAAGGATTAATTTCAAATTTTCAAACCAGCCTGGTCCTGCTCAATCTTGTCTTAGACATTCATGTGTGTCATTTCCTTTTACTGGAATGCACTTCTCCCTGTTTTTTTTTTTTTTTTTTTTTTTTCCTGAATAGCACCTACTCAGATTTCAACTTCATTTAGGCATAACTTTTTCTGAAAAAAAAATTCTCTGATCTTTCTAATATAGTTAAGTTTTCCTCTGGTATGCTCCCATAGTTCTGTCATCACTCAGCATTAATTAACTCCCAACAGACTATGAGGAAAGACACTGTGTCTATCTTGTTTTCTATTAGAGGGAACAATGTACAGTGTCCACACAGTGCCAGGAATAGTGTTTGTTTTTACCAGCCAGACCGGAAAATCTAAAAATTCCTGCACTGGGTAGAGAACTCAGAAGCATCTTACCTTAGCAGTGAGGAATAATTAGCCCTAGACTAGGCATGGCTCTGTTCCTCCTAACAAATCATGAAGACAAGGTTTAAGTAGATCTGAACTGTGTCTCAGAATAAAGCTCAACGATATGTTTATATCTGTCATCCAATCAGCGATAACCAGGCCTACAAAGAAGCAGAAAAGCATGACTTATAATGAAGGGAAAAATCAATCAATTAAACAAACTCAGAACTGACACAGATCTTAGAATTTACTTGTGAGGGCACTAAAAACATTTTTATAATTATATTCCATATGTTCAAAATCTAAATAGACACAAAAAAAGATATTTTTAAGACCCAAGTTTAGCTTCTAGAGATTATAACTACAATGTATGAGATAAAAAATATACTAGATGGAATTAACAGTAGATTAGAGATTACCAAAGAAAATATTGGTGAATTGAAAGGCACAGCAATATTGACTATTCAAAAAGAAATACAAAGAGAAAAAGAATTCTTAAAAATGAAAGACTGTCAGTGAACTGCGAAATAACTTCAAGCAGTTTAACATATGTATAATTTGAGGTGGCAAAAGAGGAAAAGAACAAAAAATAATTTGAACAAATAATGGCTTTATTTTTCCAAATTTAGTGAAATCTATAAACCCACAGATACAAGAAGCTCCATGAACTCCCTAGCATATGAAACATAAAGAAAAATGCCAACTCATGTCACAGTTAAGTTACTCAAAACTTGTCATAAAGAGAGTTTTAAAGGCATCCAGAAGAAAACACATCACCTTACATTCAGAGGAACAAAGAAAAGGGCGACAGTGATTTCTTGCCAGAAACAATACAATGAAGAAGACAGCAATATCTGTACAATACTGAAAGGAAAAAAACTAAAAGCTTTTAATCTAAAATTCTATGCCCAGAAAAAAATATATATTTCAAAAATGAAGGTGAAACATGTTTTCATACATACAAAAGCTGAAAAAAAATTATCATTAGCAGAGTCACACTAAAAGAGATGTTAAGCAAAGAACTTCAGACAGAAAGAAAATTATGCGGTTAGAAATATGGATCTACACAAAGAAATAAAGTACACCAGAAATTTTAACTCCATGTATAGATATATGAAACTTTTTTCTTATTATATAAATCTCTTTAAAGATAGTTGTTTAAACAAACAAAATAACAATGTTTTATGGGGTTCATACTATATGTATAAGTAAAAGTTCTGGCAACAATAGCTTAAACAAGCAGAGAAATGAAATCAATCCCACAAGATTCTTTTTTTTTTTTTTTTTTTTTTTTTTGAGATGGAGTTTTGCTCTTGTTACCCAGGCTAGAGTGCAATGGCACACAACCTCCGACTCCTGGGTTCAGGCAATTCTCCTGCCTCAGCCTCCTGAATAGCTGGGATTACAGGCACGCGCCACCATGCCCAGCTAATGTTTTGTATTTTTAGTAGAGATGGGGTTTCACCATGTTGACCAGGATGGTCTCGATCTCTTGACCTCGTGATCCACCCGCCTCAGCCTCCCAAAGTGCTGGGATTACAGGCTTGAGCCACCGCGCCAGGCCCCACAAGATTCTTATACTATACAGGAAGTGGTATAACATCACTTGAAGGTGGACTGTGATAAAAGAAAGACATATGCCACAAATGTTGAAGCAACCGTTAATATAACAAAATGAAGAATTATACCTAATAAACCAATTAAAGAGATAAAGAGATAAAATGGAATCATTCAAAAAACTCAATCCTAAAGTAGTCAAATGAAGAGCAAAAAGGAGCAAAGAGCAGAACACAAAAAACATAGTAAGATGATAGACTCAAACCTAATTACATCAATAATCACATTAGAAGTAAATGATCTAAACATTGCAGACATTATCAAATTGAACTTACTTTAAAAAAAGGCAACACCCAACTATATGCTACCTATAAGAAACAAACTTTAAAGATACAAGTAGTTTAAAAGAAAAAGGTATGCTATGCTTATACTAATGAAAATAAGCTGTATTGGCTATATTAATATCAGACAAACCAGATTTCAGATAAATATAACATCAGCAAAAATAAAGAAGTCTATTTCATAATAATAAAGAGGTTATCGAGAGGACATAAAAACCCTAAATGTTTATGCACCTAATAACATAGCTTCAAAATGCATGAAGCAAAATCTGATAGAACTATAAGGATAAATAAACAAATCCACAATTATAGTTGGAGATGTCAATACCCCTCTGCCAATAATTGATCAATCAAGTGGACAGAAAGTAACTGAGGATACAGACCACAAAACAACATTATCAACCAACTTGACCTAATTGATAATTCTAAAACAATCTACTCAACAATAGCCAAGTAACATGATGCACTCAGTTCTTGGCAAGTACTCACAGAACATTTACCAATTTATATGATACAGGGATGGAGGGATTTAAAAGGGCACAAGGAAACTTCTGGGTGTGATGAATATAAATCCCTTTATTTACTATCTGTATCATGATGATGGCTTCATGAGTACATATATATGTCACCACCTATTAAACTGTACATTTTAAATTTGTGCAGTTTATTATTGCTTGTTGTAGCTCAATAAATCCTTATATATACTACTTTCTCATTAACACTTCCCAGATAACATTGCTATAGAATTTATCTTAAAAGTCTCACACAGAAATTTGCTTTATAATTTTTCCCTAAAAAAAAATGGCAAAAACTGCAATAACTTTTTCACCAACCTAATAACATTATGTGTAATTTTATATATGCACAGGTGTGTGTGTGTAAAATTATCTTCCCTACTCCTTTCCCTATGTTCCTTGAGAGCTGGGACAGGGTCTTATTTCTTCTCTGTACCCCATCATCTAAGACAGCACTTGGCACACAGTAGGTGCTTACTTAAATAATTGCCAAATTTAATTGAATTGACTATTTTTTGCTGCTGTTATTTTCATGTTCTTAGGGAAATCAGATATTAGAAAGCGGAACACTAAATACCCATGAATTTTGACATCACTCTTCAGTGAGGCTATAAGTAATAGGTTTAATTTTAAAATCTGAGTGAATAATTATCAGAAATCCTGGGTGAACAGAAAGGTATATCCAGCAGAAATAAATTATTGCTCCAACTTCAAAATTAAAAATAAAATGTATATATCTTTTCCTTTCCAAAAATTTACTTAAAATCTAAACTTAAATAATACATTAATTATATATCAAACTTTATCTTATTCCCCTCATTTCTCATACCACCCTATCCCCAATATTCTATTTTTTAAGAAAGAAAGAAAACAGCCTTATGTAAGTCAGTTACAGCATCCTGTTGATGACCTGTTAGAGTGTCTCATCAGCTGGAGTATCTCATTTCTCTTTCTGGAGGGTACAGTGGGCACCTAGAGACAATAGGATTATGTTTAACCCCTATACACCCTTCATGGGGCTCAAACCTACACTTCTGAGTGGTACATGGTTAAAAGCACTAACTCTGGAGCTGTATTGCCAGGTGTGAATTCTAGGCCTACAATATAATAGCTATGTGGCCTTGGACAAGTTACTTAACCTCTCTATTTCTCAGTTTATTTGTAATAATGGTACTTGCCTTAAAAGGTTGTTGAGAACATTAAATTGATCTAATACATGTAAAGCAAATAAAAAAATTGTCCAGTGCACAGTAAGTAGCCAATGGGTGTTAACTATTGTAATAGGTATTCAATAAACATGCCTTAAATAAGTGAGTGACAGCTTTCTGACAAGAGAACCAATAAGCTGTCTAAAACTATAGCTTAAGTAAGTCCTATATGATAGACTAAATGGATTCAGTAGGTTTTTCTGCCCCCCAGAAATTCAAAATTCCTAAAATTCCTCCATCAAAAACTATTATGAGTAACACATCATCATCACCATCATCTTTTAAATCATTATTGTTACATTATGTCAATTAACCCTCAAAATCATTCTTTGAGTTAAGGCCTCTTATTATTCCCATATTATACATAAGAAAAATAGGGCACCAGATGAAACTTTGTGCAAGGACACAAAGCAAGAAAGTGGTAGAGCTAGGACTTGAATCCAGGCAACTGGCCCTTGAACCTATACCAGGAGGCATCATGTCTACCATTCATTCATCATGAAATAAATAAATATTTACTGGGTACCTTCCATGTGCCAGAATCCATGCCAGGCTCTGAACATGAGATCAGTGGGCACCCAAGCTGGAGGCAGAGTATACCCTAAAAAAAGCATATACCCTAGAAAAAGAGTATACCCTAGAAAAAGCAGAAGAGGGAGGTGGTTATAAAGTGTGGAATAGCTGAAATGAAGGAATAGAATTCTATCTTTGCTTATCATATGTTTACTGGTCACAAAACTTGTAACTCCCCACAGGATTTGGCTTCTGCTTTAGCTACAAGTCCTGCTTCTTCAGATTAGTCTCTGAGCATGGGTTCCAGAGATTAGTCGCCCAACTAAAGGCTCACTCCATCACATATGACCTGGGGCAATTATGCATTAGTCTCTTTCAGTTTCACTGCTGAAACAGGGATGTTAACTCTTACAGCTTGCCTCATCAAACTGGTAAAGTTTGATGACTAAAGTAAATTAAGTAAATGAGTACTAGGTAAAGTACTAGAAATTTTCTTTTTTCTCCAAACAGCTTCTTCTAGAAAATTTGATTCTGACAGTCCATTTGGTTAATGATCTGAAAGCCTTCTCCCAATCAAGTTGCTCCCAAGACTGGAAAAAAAAAAAAAAATCCCTCCTACTATCTCCTTAAGAAAAAGGAATAATGTGCAGTTCCCAAAAGACTTCTTAAAAGACAGATAAAAATGTTTGAGCAGGGGATGATTTTTTAAAAAGTGGAAACATCTGGACATCTCATCCCCCTGATCAAAACCGATCCTCATGACAGATTTTTTTCCCTAGGTAGCTATTTGGAATTACAGTAATAGTTATCTTTGGTTGACTGAACTGAGGAGCTAGGAGCCATAAGCACATTCATTTAAAATTAAAAGGAAATTTAAAAAAAAATAAAATCTGAACTACTGGCTCTGAAAGACTTCTTAAACTCAAAATCAAACTCAATTAAATTTCATATCAAGTTCCATTCCATCTCAGCCTTAAACTCATGCTTTATTCATTTATTATTCATATCAATAATTATTTTTATATTCAGTATTTTTATTTCTATTTATTGTTTATTTATAGCTCACTTGTCATGTAATATTAACCAGGCAATAACACATGCCCTGATGGAAAGGTACACTCCTTTTTCATTTATCTTTATAAATATTTCAAACTGGTAGCCAAAATACACAATTCCTCCATTTTTATATAAGCTCTTTGATGTGCTAGGTTATGGAGTACTACAAATTCTTCACCATGAGTCTCAAAAGAAGTGTTTATTAGAACTGACCCCAAACTTCTCTGCATTTAAGAAGATGCTCATACCTAGAAATGATATGTCACTGATTACACTGCAACAAAGAATAGGTTTCCCCAAGCTATGTGGTTTTCTCTTTTTCTCTAACATACTATATACTATACTACCTAATATACTATATATTATATGTAGATATATATTATATATATTTTTTATATATATTATATATATTATATATAATATATATAATATGTAGATATATAATATATTATATATTATATATATTATATGTAGATATATATTATATATTATATAATATATATCTATATATTATATATAGATATATATTATATATTATATAATATATATCTAGATATTATATATAGATATATATTATAATATATATCTAGATATAATATCTATATTATATATAGATATATATTAATACATATAATATATAGTATATTAGATAGTATAGTATATAGTATATTAGAGAAAATATATGTAGTATATTAGATACTATATTATATAGTATTTTAGAGAAAAAGAGAAAGCCACATAATAATATATATTCTCTTTTTCTCTAATATACCATATAATATAATATAGTATATAGTATATGTTACTAATATACTATATCAGTTTTCTCTTTTTCTCTAATATACTATATAATATAGTATATAGTATATATTACTAATATACTATCTACTGTGCTAATATACTGTATACTATCTACTATACTGTATATAATATAGTATATAGTATATATTTCTAATATACTATATACTATATCTAATATAGTAGATAGTATATATATACTATATATTATATTCTACTATCTAATATAGTATATAGTATATTAGAGAAAATATTAGTTTAGTATATAGTATATTAGAGAAAAAATATATAGTATATTAGATAGTATAGTATATAGTATATTAGAGAAAAAGAGAAAACCACAGAATCATAGACCAAATGGAGAATGTGACCACCATGCGGGTGTTGAACAATGAGAATACATGGACACAGGGAAGGGAGCACTACACACTGGGATCCGTTGGGGGGAAATGGGGGAGGGACAGGGGGTTGGGAAGGTGGGAAGAGATAGCATGGGGAGAAATGACAGATACAGGTGAGGGGACGGAAGGTAGCAATCCACACTGCCATGTGTGTACCTATGCAACAATCTTGCATGTTCTTCACATGTACCCCAAAACCTAAAATGCAATTTAAAAAAGGAAAAGAAAAGAAATATAAAATTTAAAAAATAAAATAAAAATAAAGAAAATTGGTTAATATCTATCTCTATGTTGACCTATTGAAATTTTTTAAAATATCAAGAAACAGATCAATGGAACAGAATAGAGAATCTCTAAATAAAGCCAAACACTTAGAACCAATACATCTTCAACAAAGTATACACTGGAAAAGGACACTCTATTCAATAAATGGTGCTGAGAAAATGGGTGAGCCACATGCAAAAGAGTACAACTGGATTCATATTTCTCATCATATACAAAAATTAGCTCAGAATGAATTAAAGATTTAAATATAAAATCTGAAACTATAAAAATCCTAGAAGAAAACCTAGGAAAAACTCTTTAGGACATTGGACTGGGCAAAGAATTGATGGCTTTTGCAGCAACTAGAGGCCATTATCTTTTTTTTTTTTTTTTTTTTTTTTTGAGACGGAGTTTCGCTCTTGTTACCCAGGCTGGAGTGCAATGGCGCAATCTCGGCTCACGGCAACCTCTGCCTCCTGGGTTCAGGCAATTCTCCTGCCTCAGCCTCCTGAGTAGCTGGGATTACAGGCACGTGCCACCATGCCCAGCTAATTTTTTGTATTTTTAGTAGAGACGGGGTTTCACCATGTTGACCAGGATGGTCTCGATCTCTCGGCCTCGTGATCCACCTGCCTCGGCCTCCCAAAGTGCTGGGATTACAGGCTTGAGCCACCGCGCCCGGCCCAGAGGCCATTATCTTAAACAAAATAACTCAGAAACAGAAAGTCAAACAGCACATGTTCTCACTTATAAGTAGGAGCTGAATAACGTGTACACACAGATGTAAAGTGTGGAATAATGGACATTGGAGATTCCTCAGTGTAGGAGGGAGGTGAAGGATGAGAATTACTTAATAAATACAAGGTATTCTATTTGGGAGGTGGGTACACTAAAAGCCAAGATTTAACCACTACACAATATAGCCATGTAACAAAACTGTACTTTACCTCCTAAGTCTATTTTTTTTTTAATTCAAATAAGTAAATCTGGTTTTACAGTGTACTCAATCCAAGCACTATATATTACCAGTATAGAGACAGTAAATACCATTTATTTCAGAAACAAATATTGAATATTAAATAACATTACGTTTCATAATTGTATGAAAACTGTCCATTCACCTCCATTTCTGGAATGTGAGGTTCCTTAACACATAGAATATGCATAGCTTTCTGAATGAATGAGTTTGGTCGCTAACCAAAGACCCAGTCACTAAAAGCAGAGTTGTATGTAAGAAAAAATATCTTGAGGGTGGATCAGACCTATATAAAGGTTTATTCTACTCAAAACTATAAAACTATCTAAAAAGAACCTATCTATTCTTTAACTGCAATTACCCTAAGACCCTACACTTGATTATTCTGTAATAACAATATCGGAGCTAATTTGATGACAACTTAGAATGGACAAGGCCTATTGCCAAGAATAATGCATGTTTAAAAACATGTTACCGTTTAAACATCACAACCTCCCTGTAAAGTAGATTTTCCCCCTTTTTTTACATAATCAAACCACATCTTGCTTTGCAAGTGTTACTTTTCTTATTAAAATATTTGTTGTTTTTAATCAATAAACAGTAAAAAACATATCTCAAGATTACAAAGAATTCATGTAAGTTATATGTCATTTCCCTCATTCCCTGGAGAAATGACAAAACAGGATTTTTATTTAGGGTCTGAATCTGTTCAAGGCAAGATTTTCACAATGCATTGTGTTTTTGGTCTGCCAACAATGAGACTTATTCTTACTATAAACACTCTCTCCCTCTTACTCTGTAACAGGTCTCTTGTTTAACTATCTCCTTCTTACCCAACTCTTGACCCTCTTTGACTTTTTCATTAGAGAACAACAGGTAAATAGGGAAAAGTCTAGCCCTACAATTATCCTTTTCAGATATTTTTCACTGAATTTCACATTAGTCTTACACTCTTGTTGAACTGTTTGGAACACACCTGGCTCATTTTGACACCAAAAAAGTTTAGGCTAGCTACGATATTCAGTGACTACAATTGTATTATGTACTATTCTAAAAATAATTCTGTTGTTTAAAGCCACCTGTATGCAATTTAGCCAGGACTTTAGAAAGGAAGCTTTCATAATAACTATGAATTGATGATTATTCTGGATAACCAGTACCTAGCACAGTAGCTGACATAGATAAGCACTTGGTAAATGTTTTTGAATGAATGAATATCCTATTACCTGTGGATCTAAATATTCCCTGCCAAGGCAGTCTTCTCTTATACTGCTAATCAACACAAATTCCAATCACAGTCCTATTACATGGCACTTGAATTAGCAAGTGTGTATAAACAAATAGAAAGTATGTCATTGCTTGAAGGATGAAAGGGTTTGGTCAACCAGACACATCACATGGGCCATTGTAGGGTGAGTGTTCACAGGACCATAAATGGCTTACTCTTTTGATAAATAGAGAAAAGAGGGTAGGAAATGTATCCCCATTTTATGGGTATGTGATCCAGTAATTTTTTTTTTTTTTGCCCTGAGGACAAGTATTAATTAAAAGGTCATTACAGAAGAGCTTTCCAGAAAGAACACTAAAAGTAGCTACAGGGAGCAAACATTTCCGAGCCTTTTGTATTATTTGACCCAAAATGAATTTTCCTCTTATTGTAACAGTAAACTTACCAAAAAGCCGAGGGATGGTGCTAAGGAAAAGATGGTGTATAAAGTTTTATTCTGCATTAATCGTTAACATTGTTTCTTAAAATTAATACTTCAAATTACTGGCATTTAAAGAAATTATAGCATGATGTCTTTTCTTCAAGATGTAACTTCTTAGTAATTGGCCTTTCCTACTGATAGCCAGATGTGAAGGAGAACAGGAAGCACTGTATTATTTGCAAAGCACCCAGCTATGCTATGCTGGTTCATAAACAAAACATTTCAAAGAGAAGATTCCATTTCTAAGTTAAGAAAAAATAAAACAGAACGTGCACACTTATAAACACTGATTCATTTTTTTCTCTCTGATGACAAAAGATAAATTAGTCTAAAAATTATTGCATTTGTAGAGTACCCCTGTGTTCTAACTACTCCACCTCTTTAATCACTTGCCATTCCAAAGTGGAAAACGATTTAGAAAAAGCTGCCAAACAGAAGAGAAAGAAAATCTAATCTGGGCAAGTTATTTAGAAATCTGCTTCTTTGAATTTTTAACATTTAAACTGTCCATAGAGATTTAGAAATCAGGTGAGGGCAGGATGGGGGTGAGGTAGAGGCTTGGAACACAGTGTCGGGGCTGCAAAGACAGACTAGCTGCAGCCCCAGTGCACTGTCTAGCTTGGAAGAAGAATGGGAAGTTACACTTGAGAGAGAAAAAAACAGAGACAGGTGGCGAAAAGAACAGGCAAGAGACAGGCAAAAATACAGAAAGAAGACAAAGAAGTACAAGAAAAGTGGAGGAAAAGACAATGAGAAGAAGAAAAGAGGTCATGAGAGGAGAGAGGGAGAACAGAGGGAGTCTGCAGGGAAGAATGAAAAGAAGAGAAACTGAGAGAGAAAAAGAACAGCTCCTCCATCATCGGTGCTGCCTTCTTCATCTTGGTCTCTTTTTTTTTTCTTTTTCAGATGGCACACTGACAGAAGATTAATTCAAGTCAGCTGCTGAAAATAATTATTGCATTATGGGAGCAGTAATCATTATTTAGAACATGATTAAATATGTCTGCACCTATTGACTCTGCCTATGATTTATGTATTTGTTTAGTCAATAGTCTAATGTAAATGATGTAATTAATTATAGATGGTGGTGTCAGGTCATTGGTGAAAACAATCTGAGGAGAACAAGGGCTCTGTTTTTTTCATGACAGATGCAGGGGGGGCGGGGGGCTGAGTTGAGGGAATTCCAGGGGAACTTTTTCACGTGTGAATGGCGGCTGGGATCTCAATTTGCATGTTGTCTTTCTCTTGTTCAGCCTTCGTTTAGAAATTGAAATAACTTGTTAAGCAAAGGGGAAGGGAGCACATGGTTGCCAGGAGGACACCTGGGACTTGGGCGGGTGAGTAGGTAAAGAACCAGCTGCTCCCCAACACAGGGGAGCGTGGCACCATCATTTACCGCTTCATAAAATTAAATGTTTTCCAAATTAAATCAGTAGGCAGTGTGCAGGAGGCCTACTATCTCTAATAACAATTTTTCAATCAATATGAGGGGCCTTGCCGATATGAAATCCGAGCTGAGGAAGTTAGGATGGGCTGGGGAGAGAGTGTCGGAGGATGGCACAGGAGAGGAGGTGGAAACAGGGTTTGAGTACTGAAGCTTTCAATCAAACCAAAGATTTTAAAAATATAGATATAGATGAATGGTGGATTCGCCATCACCGTGAGTCTATTCCCTGTAGATTTTTCTCTTAACTGATAATTCGGTCAGTCACATTCCTCAGAGGGAGGTCACAGGTCACCCCAGCCCCTGTCAGGCCTCAGAGAAACCATTTCCATTTTAATGCCACAGCTATAATCTATCAAAGATGTGATGTACAAGATACAATGAATTTAAGTGGTCTTCATATATCACTGAGCTTTCATGCCTTCACCTGGGTAATAGTCTGAATTACTCTCCCTACCTCACAATCTGTCACCCCCAGTAAAATAACTGCCATGCCGGTGTTAATGACAGATTTGTCCAAATTGGGGCCACGGTAGCCAAAGTCATTCTACATCATAAACTTTCGCATTCAGTGCTTAGCCTGGAAAGGGCCCATAGCTTAAAATACTTCTGTAAATAATTCTGTGGAGAGGCTTTCCTCATGTTTTTATTTATAAGAGCTAAAATAAATCTAGCTGGGGCTGCACACAACCTGCCTTCCCCATTTCTCTGTATCTAGACCTCTGTCTCTCAAACCTATCTAATCTAGCCTGTCACTTTCCCCTGCAAGGTGTCTAATAGACACGGGTCTCTTCCTTAGACAATAAACATAGCAGAGTTCAGAAGATTCAGCTTATAGTTAGTGACCTTCTCTGCAACTCAACTATTAACCCTTCTCATTTCACCAGTAAGTAGTAAAAGTCCTCTGCTGCCAACACGTACGTCTCCACCTGAACTATCGCTGGCTGTAAGGCAAGTGCATTGCAAACACCTCCAGGAATACAGGTCTCCATGTCCCGCTTTGCTCAAGCAGGTTCATGCATCCCTCTCAGTTTCCAGCCCTTTCCCCAGTTCCAACTTCCAGTCTATTTTATTTACAACCTTTAAATCAAGAGGTAAAAATAAATAATTGATTAAAAATACCAGATGAAGAGGTAGAAGACTGGGTTTGGACCCAAGGTCGGGGATTTGACAAAAATATTATACAGGAATGATATCTGTTCCAACTCAGGCAACATTTGCCATGCTACCAGTGGACCCATCCAATAGAAAAGACTGTGTCACGTTTTATCATTCAGGCGCTAAAACTCCTTGGATGAGACCAAGAAAGATTCAGACAGTAGATCAGTGCCTACAGGCATTCATTGCCCTGAAGTTCCTGCATAAATATCTTTTATCGGTGTATTGCCTATGTCTAAGAAACTCAAAGTACTTAGGCAATATTGAAAAAGGATCTTGGTTTTTGTGCATCAATCTAACATGACAGGGATATAGACTCTAAATGAAATCTCATAATACATTTTTTTCATGGAAAGGGCAATCTTATTTTGTTCATAGGTCACTTAGTACTAGAGTCACCCAATGCTTATAATTAATAATCACAGATAAACATATAAAGAGTGCTAGTTTCTCAGAAACAACTCACTGCTTTGAAGTAGTTTATAACTTCTCGGTACCTCATTCTTTATATAGGATCATTGGGGACCATTAGGACTTACAGACATTTTAACTCTCAAGGCCATGATAAGGATTAATGAAGTAAGGTTTATAAAATATCCTGAACCACTCACTCTTTTCACAGGCTATGGATTTCTAGAAATGGAGGCAAAGCTGTCTAGAAAGTTGATGGCTTGGTTAAAAGGCCAAAAAAGTCAATAGAATTGAAATTATTTAGGAAAGCTGCAGACAGAACATCCAGCAGCAAATAATTCCTTTAGGTTTCAGACCACTTCTGTTTAACAATAACAAGAGTCTGGTCCTCCTCTCTCTGATAATGCTTTCATTAAGGTAAACAGTATATTATTAATGCTGAGGGTTTCTCCAGCAGGCTCTGTTTGCTTCCACTTTATCTGCTGCTTTGCAGTGAATTATAAACTCAGGAGATGTAAGTCAGAAATATGCTCCCAGCTAGTCAAAATCAATGAAATCCCTTAACTTCAGCTGGAAAGAAACTGTAGTAAAATGAAGTAGAAAGAAAGAGTGTACTTTCGGTCAATGCTCTTGGACTCACAATGGATCTGACTTTACCAGACTCTCCAATACATTCATGAAGTGCGTTTTTAAGCACATATGTATGTAGCATGCATGGTGAAAAGATGCTCTCACTCCTACAGAGGCACACTTCTGCAATCCCTTGAAAAGAGAGCACAACCCATGGCCATGGATATCTCAAGTATCACTTTCTCGTAATTCTGCATGTCTTTGGGCCTGAAAGACTTCTTGCAATGTTATCACATAAAAAATGATTTAACCTGATTCTCCTCTAAAAAACACTAGAACTTGTGCAAAGAATTCCAACAAGCTCTCCTTTCAAAAGAATAGCATAAATTTACGGAGTAATTATCTTTGCTTTCCTAAAGCATGTAGAACTGAACAAAGAGGTAGCAAATTGTGTGGCCCAATATTAAGAAATTCATTATAGATTCCAAAAAAATGAATGAAAAGGTTCATCTAGGAAGTGCCTGTTTGTCCCCTTCCCTCATCATCCCCCTAAAAGAACAAGCTTTAAAATGATAATGGTGTGTGTGCTGATAACACTCAGATTTCCTAAAGTTGCTTTTCCTGTGGGAAAATACTTACCTTGTAAAACAGAATGGATTTTTTTTGCCCATGTTTGCAACCTTAGTAATTTACGAAGCTCTTCTCAGTTATTCAGAGTCAAGCAGCAAAAACACTGCCACCAGTCATTTCCCAAAAAAGTTTAGCTGGGGCCAGAGCTTTGCACTGGTTCAGAATGCTGAACCAGTGCAAAGTCCATGTTTAAGTCCATGTTTCTTAAACTTCAATGAGTATGAAATAGACTGTCCAAGAGAAGACGGAATGCTCAGTTCGATCTGAAGTTCAGGTAAACAACAAATGTTTTTTAGTATAAATATGTTCCAATATTGCATAGGTATACTTAAACTTTTTAAATTTTGTTTAGTTGAAATTCAGATTTAACTGAATGTCCTGGGGTTTTGTTTGCTTGCTTTTTTGTCTTTTGTTTTGTTCACTAATTCCAAAAACCCTGGAATCAGAATTACCTAGGATGTTTACAATGTAGCTTTTCAGTTCCCAAACCCCATAGGTTTGGATTTCATAATTCTATTGGTGAATTAGGAAACTTTTTTTTTAGTAGGCACCTTGGATGGCTCCAGTGCAAACAGACTTGAAACCACTTCGAGAAACACTTCTCAAGTGGTAGAATGTCACCTGATATACCTTTATATATCAGCAGCAAAATGTTTTGAATTTAAAGCTTTCAGTTATTATACCTTTGCCATGGGAAGTCTAATACGTTTGCCCCCACTTCTAAAATCCCAAAGACAGATAGAGTCCTTGATCACCCAGAGGGGATAGGCACAAACAATATGAATTTCTGTCAAGGGATAAATGGAGCCTATTACTTTTTACTTGTAATTTTCCCTTTTTTCACATATAGAATACACTGATTTCTACTGCTGTATTTCTTTTGCAACTCGGGTATTATTTACAATAAATTGAATTCTTTCCATATTTGACATATTACACTGATCTATGGCTTTGCTTTCATTTTGTCCTGTTAACTAGAAACCTACTTCATCATGAAATATGTTCCCCACACTTTTCCCCACAGTGAGTAAAAACATTGATAAAGCATCGTAAATTGTAGGTCATTTCTCAACTGCTTCCTGTTACAGTGAGGATTGGGAGAAGAAAAAGTAAGTACTGATCAATGGTCACTTGATAAAATTTATGCTGAATATATAGACAAAAATGCAGCAGACGTGTTAGAAGCCATACCTATAAAATGCTTGCCTCACATCCAGACTTTGTTCATTACTCCATAACACCAAAGACAATTCAGCTTTTCTCTCTCCAACAAATCAGTTCCACCCCCAAAACAGATTAATTAAGGTAAACTTTTAATGCTGATTTTGCCTAGGTCATCCAGATAATTGAAATAGAATATACCTAAACCATCAAGATGTATGTAACTGCAGGTGGGATTAAAATACTCTAAACCATGCATAATTAAGATATATTGGCCAGTGCTTATTTTCATAGTTGAATTTACTTATAAGGAACATTTTAATTTTATTAAAGCACAGCTTCCAAGAAGAAAGGCTGATAAAGCCATCAGTCTAATATAAGCCATCAGAATTCATATCTAGTCCTCCCTTTTATTCTGTGTAAATCCTGGGTACATAGAGTTGCTTAAAGCCCATTTTGGAACAGAGATGTCAAGAAACAACAACAACAACAACATTGATTGTAACACATGTAGTATCGCTAATTTATTTAGATATGCTGATTTACTGTGTACCAACAAACCCACCAGGCATTTTACAAGCACCATCTCAGGGAGGACATCACAGCTACATTTTACAAACAAGGAATTAATAATTTGACTCAGACCGCAAGGTAAGGGATGGATGAGTTAAGAGGCAGGGAAAGAAAGAGGGGAGGTGAAAAAAAGGGAGACAGAGAAGTGTAATGTTCTGCAAAACCTATTTGTTAGACCTTCTCCCAGTATTCTTTCTCCCAAACACCCTGCGTAGTATTAAATATCTGAGATCATTGAATATTCCAGATAATTGATGCCTTTCTTTGTCATAGCATAATATTAGTTTTATCAGCCTTTCTTTCATAGCAACTGTGCCTTAGTAAAACTAAAATGTTCTTTATGAGTAAATTCAACTATGAAAATAAGCACTCACCAATATGCTCTAGTAATACATGGCTTGGAGTACTCTAATCCCAGCTACAGTGTTTAGAATTGCAGAGGCCTCAAGGCAAGATGTGAAATATCCCTCTGCCAAGTCTTCTCAACCACATATTGAGGAAAATGAACCTGCCTCTCAGGATTGGTATGAAGAATAGCTTATAAAAATGAGTGCGAAACCCTTTGCAAATACCAAATGCTGTATGAATGTTAAGTAATAATAAAGATCTGTATAAATGCGCAGCGAAGCAGCCCAAACTCCAGGTGCTTTTTCAAACTGGACACCAACCATTTAAGAGTCATCCATCATTCACTTTCGGGGATCCTTTTCTTTAAAAAAAAAATAATAATAAAATAGGCTGTCTGCATTGCAAGGAAATGAAAAAACTGAATTTCAAAGCATATAAGCCCCTATACCTTGATCATTCAAAGCAATGGGTTCTGTTATTAAGTTAATGAAGATAACGCTCATGAAGTAATAAAGGGGCAAAAATATTAATTACCAGGATGGCTTTGTTTTCATCTCAGAAAGCACGAGATTCTAGCTGCAAGTAGATTTTGAAGACATGAATACATGTGGTATACAGCCAATATCACAGGGTAGGCATATTCACTGTGTCTATCCCTAACTCCTCTAAGAACTCACTTGTCGGTAATCCCCAAGCATTGTCTGTCTCTATGTTGTAGAACAAGGAGGGGGTGAAATACAGTGATCATGAGCAACATGACAATGATGATTGTCATCCTGCAGCCCCTTGCAGCAAGAGGGATAGAAAAAGAGAGAAAGAAAAAACACTTCTCCAGCAAACCATTTCCTCCGAAGACATGATTCACTAACATTTGATTTGACAAGCTGTAGGCACTCCTAACATTATTTTTTCCCCTTTACTGTTCATTTGGGGAGCAAAGATTTATTGCCTCTCCTGAAAAGGACAAGAGATGCACTAGAAATAAGAATCAATAAGGTTTTTCTTTTTTTCATTGCCCGTCTTTATAAGAGAACCACTTCTTGACTAGGTTCTTAATTCTTTTTTATTCGAAAATACAGTGAATATTTTTTCTATAATATTAAATAAAATTTGAAAATAGAAGCAAACAGTAGTCAAGTTGTGGGGTAATGAGAGGTGATCTATTTGAAAGTCAAATACTCTCCCCATGTGAAGTTTCCTTGCCACACAGAGTCAATAGCCTCTGTCACTGAACTGCCCTCCTCTTTAAATGTAGTGTGCATAAATCTGCCACACATATGAGCTGTATTGTATATGGGTTTGCCCTGAATATACACTAAAAAAAAAACTATGCAAGATTTCATTCATAAAATGCCAAACAATTATTGTTTAATAAAACAAAGAGAAAAAGTGATGGTCCTAGTCCATGCAAATTGTGCCAGGTATATAATAGTGCTCTATGAAACAAAAATAAGCCAGGAGAGCTGGCATTAAGCTGCATTGAGTTTCATTCCTGGGTGCAAAGAAAGAGCATAGGATTTGGATCCTCTCTGATAGTGAGTAAGATGGTCTAAGGAGAAAACCAAAGAGGAACAAGTAAAGTTTGTTCAATGTACAATATATGATACTAATTTTTATCAGTGTTATCATGTTTTATCACTCTTAAGACATGTCTAACCTCCTGATATATGCATATCATATGCATATACACTCTTTCAAAGCAGTCTTAGCTCTAGCTGTTGAAATGGCAGACAGCCTCTCAGCATTTCCATTATAAAACCTGATTTTCAGGGATTTATAACTAAACTGAAGATTTCCTTCAGAGTGAGGCAAGAATCACCAGGTGTCAGCTCGGAGCACAATTTTGCTTTCAGTTTTCTGAGTAGTTTGGTTTGGTCATTATCAAGTTATGGAAATGCAAAAATGAATAAATAAAAGTTTATAGGAATCTGGTTTTTCCCTCTATTTTTTTAACCCCCAGTAAAGCTTTCAAATAGCTTGGTTATCTGAAAAGGCACTTAGTCCAAAATATGGATTTCTTTCTTAAAATGGCTGCAACTTTGACATTTAAAGATTGGTTATTACACTTGCACAGAAGCTGCTTCCCCAAAAGATACTCAGCAGTACTGTGCAATATGGTATGTATCATGCATACTTAATGCCCTCTTGCCAAGTGATCCTCTACTATTGCTGGACTGAGGAAATGGCTTTTAACAGGAATGACAAATATATTACCAACTCCATTATTGCTTTATTATATTGCACTCATTAAAGATTGCTTGAAGAGTAGCATAGATTGTGCAAAAATTACTTAATTTCATGCATCATTCTAAAAGTAGTTATTTACTTCCAAATTAATAGTGGCTGAAAGACCTTAAATCCCTTGCCACTGAAGACTTCTAGAAAACATTATGGTGATTCTTTACAGGGTCCAGAGACATAAAAGAAAATAATTAACAACAGGATAATGCTTAGTTAGCATGCACAGAATGCACCATTACAGTGTCAGACAAAGATGCAATAATATCCCACATGCTCCAAAATGTATTTCCAAACACACAGATTTCAATCAAGTCTAGATTCATTTGAAGCAAAATAAATTTTAATTCACTGTGACTCTTAGATGCATAGTATTTCTTCCCCTTAATGAAAATACTTACATAATACACTTATAAAAAGACATATTTACAAGATGTATATACAAGGTGTGATCATAAAGCTTTTTGTACAGCCACTTGAATATCATCACTATAACAAATCCACATTCTTTCAGGAGAAAACTTATGTGAGACAAAAACCTTATCAGACAAAACTTGTAAGTGGGGCTGACATACAAGTTTTGGGTTGAATTTAGACTGATGAGACTGGGGTGTTTCTCTCTCTTTTTTCCCCCTGTGTCCCTGAAGCCCAAGCTGAAAGCATTATAAATGAGGAGGACAGAAAAATCTTTGGTGCAATGGAAGCGTGATTGAAACACATGACAATTTTTGATTCATGCAACAAATATTCATTAAATGCCTACTGCAGGCCAAACACTGAGCTCAGAACTGTAATCACAAATTTACTAGTTATGTTCTCAAAATTCTTATGGTCTAAAATGAACAGAATAAACTTTGACATTTTAAAGTTAGTATTCAGCCTTAATCATATGTATTGCTAGCTATTAAAATATGCTCATAAAAGTATAAAAGTCAAAGTCAAAAGGCATTTAAGTTCTTGTCTCAACAAAAAACTGAGTAAGTCTTTGGGATGGTGGGGGACACATGAAAAAAAGTGCTTGTAGTCATCAGCCAAAAATCAGTCAAGACACCTCATGTTGTTTTCAGCTTTTTGAACTTTTTAGAAAAAAAAAAAAAAAAGGCACCATTCAAGAATCTTTTTAACTGCTTGACCAGAACATAATTGATAAAATTGATGTATAATTCTGAAGATTTTTCTTGTTTCAATAAATTTTCACATGCATTTCCTTATTTAATATTCATAACAAATCTGAAATAGGCAGGGTATGTGTGTCTATTCTTACCTTTTAGACAAATAAACTAAAATTTGGAAAGGTTAACCACACAGTTAGAAAGTGACCTTTTCAAGACCAATCAGGAAGATAGAAACAATAAGAAATACTAACAAGGAGGCTTTACATGCAAATATTTCTAAAGTTTAGATTGTCAATAAATCTTTTAAACATTCCAACAAATCTACATTTTTGTTTCTTCTCTTAGATAACTGAGGCTGTTGTTTACCTACGACAATTGCATCTGCCAAAACATGCTACTGTCAATATTGCTGATGATCTTAGATACTAATAGAGAAGTAATCAGTTTAACTTCAGGGTAAAGACTGCTTAGGCATTAAAACAAAAACACAGATCGGCTTTGCTGCCATCTGACTTTTTCTGCCATCAGAGTAAATAAGACCAAGATATTTGCTGTTGAGGAAGAAGGAGTGTTTCAGTGTTTGCATCACCCAGAGAGGCTATCTACCCAGGAATAAAAAATCCTGTTGATAATGTGTCAATTCTCCACTTTACTCTGCCTGTGTATGCATCACCAAATTGTGCAGTACAATGTAATTGACACAATGAGTAGGCAGATGAATTAAAATAATGAAAACTATCCATTTACCTCTGACTTTTCTTGGTTTTGCTCTCTGATCTGTAAGAATAAAGGCAGAGGAGTTATCTCTCTAGGAAGGACACTTGACTGTCTTACGCATTTAACACAGAGAAACAGAATGTGCACACTATATACCAAGATTGTGGTTTATAGTAGAGAATGCAGAGCATTGAAGAGAACGTAAGACTTACAGGCAAATCCTGGACTCTAGTCTTCCTTCTACCACTTGCTGTATGACCTTGATCAAATCACCTCTCAGCCTTAGTTTCCCTATGGGGGAAACAAAATGTAAATACTAATAGCATCCTGATGTCTCAGGAGCATGAAAAAAGTGAAAGCCATTCGTAAACTATGCAAAGGACTGTACATATGTGAAGTATCATTTTAAAGGTATTATTATTATTATTTTCATGACCACAGGGAATTTTTTTTATTTTAAATGTAGGTTTTTAAATGCCTGAGAAAATGGGGCAGTCACAGAACCATGACTTTAAACAAACTTTATTTGGGCGCATGACTGACTGGCAATTGTGTGCCATCATTTTAGCTGTCACAGGCCCAGAGAAATGTGGGAGAGCTCTTCCATGAAATGTTTATATTTCATAAACAAAATGATGTGCTTAACAGAGTGATGGGAGGGTTCCGGCTAATGCATTTTCCAATGTGTGAGGCAGATTATTAATGCGCTCCAGTAGCTGTTAATTTCAGTTTGCTGGAATGATTTATGGGGAGGTAAAGGAGAGAGACATAATCTAATTGAGATCAGAATCACTGTTCTAGCAGCAAAGCACCAACATGAACCCTAGGCATGGCAGAATAATTAATATCTAATAAGCAAATAATCTGTTAAATTATTGTAAACATTACTTTTGACAACTCTTTTGTTGGCAAATGAAAGAGGGAAAAAGAAAAAAGAAACAAAAGATGTAAAAATCACTACTTTATCCAATAATATTTTAAAGGTAGATTTTGTTAGAGCAAGGGTGATGAATATCATGATGCCTTGAGTATTATGATCAATTCTGAGTACACTATGAGGCCATTTTTGCCATAATATAAATGACAATTGAATGCCTGGAGCAAGATCACTATTCAGACACAAAATTAAATAACACCCTTTCTCAAAGTATCACTTCTCTCACTGTACCTTATCATCACGCTGCTAGTAAGTTGACTAGTCCTTGCCACATGAAGGTAATCAGATGTAGAGCCTAAAAGGGAGAGAGAGATGAACAGTCCCTCTATATAAGCTCCTTTTAGTTTTTTGTCTTTTTAAAATTTTTAATGTGATAAAATACACATAAATTATCATTGCAACTCTTTTAAGCGTACAGTGGTGTTAAGTATTCGCATTGTTGTGCAACCATCACTAACAACCACCTCCAAAACTTTTTGCCTTCCCAAACTGAAACTCTGTACCCATTAGACAATAACTCCCCATTCACCACCTTCTAACCCCAGGCACCCATCTTTCCCTTTCCCCCCTCCTCCCTCGCCCCAGCGCCCGAGGCGGAGTCTTGCTTTGTTGCCCAGGCTGAAGTGCAGTGCTGTCATCTCTGCTCACTGCAACCTCTGCCTCCCGGTTTGAAGCGATGCTCCTGCCTCAGCCTCGAGAGTAGCTAGGATTACAGGCACATGCCACCATGGCTGACTAATTTTTGTATTCTTAGTAGAGACGGGGTTTCACCATGTTGGCCAGGCTGATCTTGAACTGACCTCGTGACCTGCCTGCCTCAGCCTCCTAAAATGCTGGGATTACAGACGTGAGCCATGCATCTGGCCCACCCATCTCCTATTTTGTGTCTCTGTGAATTTCACTCCTCTAAGTAAGTCATATAAGTGGAATCATAGAGTATTTATCCTCTTGTGACTGGCTTATTTTATTTAATGTATTTTCAAGGTTCATCCATATTGTTGCAGCTGTCAGAATTTGCTTTCTTTTTAAGGCTTAATAAAGTTCCATTGTATATTACCTTCTGTTTATCCATGCATCTGTTAGTGGACAATTGGTTTGCTTTCTCCTTTTGGTTACTGTGAGTAATGCCGATGTGAAGTTGGGTAAATACAAATATCCATTCAAATTCTTGCTTTCAATTCTTTTGAGTATAAACTCAGAAGCAGAATTGTTGGATCATACGGCAATCGCCATGTTTCATTTTTTAAGGAACCACTATACCTTTTCCCACAGTGGCTGCACCATTTTACATTCCCATAATCAGTGCACAAGGGTTCCAATTTCTCCACATCCTTACCAACACTTGTTATTTTCTTTTAGATCTTTTTTTTTTTATAATAATAGACATTCTAATTGGTGTGAAGTGGTTTTTTTCTTAAATAGATACAATTATTTAACTCACGTTGCTATCTTACCTCCAAAGGACCTAATAAATGTTCTTTTAGCCTTGGTTTTTCTCAGAGACTTTTGTCCTGTCTGTAGTTCAACACGAATTGGACATCTATGTCAGAACAATCTGAGAACTAGGTGGGTATGCACCAACCAGTTGAGGAAGCAAAACCACACTGGAATAAGTGCTTATCAGGCGAACTGGCCACCAGATGGTTCAGAAGGGTGTATGTGCATTTGAGGGGCGCATGCAAGTAGAACTGCCTTCACTATAATGCAGAAATTCCAAACATACTATGTAAGACAAACTCATGCACCCCTCAGGCCTTACTTCACCTTCCTCTACTTCTTTTTTTAACCATTCTTTCCTGACCTCCATGTCTCCAAGATTAATCATGACTGCTCGAAGCAGGATATCATTGCTCACTCCATTTCCTGCCCTTCACTGCTCCTTTGTCTGTCTGTCCTTCTTAGTGCTGTTTTTAAAATTATTATTATTCCAATAAATCTCTGCAATAATTTGTTCCCATGTTGGTTTTTCTCTCTCACTGAACAAAAGACTACAAATGTATGATGTAATCTTTTGTAATTAAATCTAAGAATTAATTACTTACTGCATGAGTGTAAACTATCTGAAGTCTAGTAGGAGTGACTCAGTCACCCAGGTTGGTGGCTCTAACCAGAGTTAAGCTCTGGTTGCCCTAACTTCTTGTTCCCACTCTATTATTACATTCTTTGGGGGCATGGACTAAGTCACATACCTTCTCTTTGCCTCAGTTTCTTCTTCCATTAGATGGGAGCAACAAAATTGCCACTGATTATATTAAGACCTCATCTGAAGACTGCAGTCTGCTTTGAGACTTTAGGATGCCTCTAATTAACATTATAATTAGCGTTAAAGCTAATTTTAATTATTTAGGAATGTGTTAGCTTAGTAAACATTAATAGATATAGGGTAATGGATGATCAGCAAAGAATGAGCAACTAAATATTTGGGACGTGGTTTTATACATAATGCATGAATCCCTTCCCAATCATAAAATCATCATAAAATGTCTAGATTGGTAATACTACCACAAGAGTGTATGAAATTATTTACTATCAGTTTGGTTTGTCTTCAAGAAATTTATCAAATTTTGAAATTGGCAATGCAAGGAACTCTAAGAATTTCTAAAATCTTACTCTAATATCCCCTTAAGAGATAAGATGTGCCTCTTTGAAGAATGCAAGAAGTGACTCTTCTTTGCACTCAAATTCCACAGTACACACATAAAAAAGGTTTCTGAATTCTTCCAAAACTCTTTGAAAGAAGTATTTATTTTAAGAAATTTGTTCAAAACTCTCTAGTTGTGCATTTAGGAAGGCCACCAAAAAGATAGGCAAACTTCTAGGCAATCCCTCTATTTCCACTTAGCATGTATAACTCTCATTCCTCAGGATCCTTTCGAAAGTACAGAGAGAAGTCCCATTCTCACTATCAATCACTAAAGGAGCGAAGTTAGAAATAATATTTGGAAAGAAAGAAAACACCTAGAACTTCACACAAAAAAAAAAGAAAGAAAGAAAGAATATTTGGAAATTCTTGGTCCCAGCCTTGGTATTAGACTTCCCAATTCTTGTAAAGAACACCCGATCTAAAGATCATGAACTGGCTGGCATAAAATTCTAATGGTATCTACTTTGCAAAAGCTTAGGAACACCTTACAGCAGGTAGGTCTCTTCCAAGGTATCTAAAGAATGTTATATATGCCAGAGGTTGAGGACGCCCCAGAAACTATTTTGCAGATGCAGAAAATACAGCTCAGAAGGATCATAAAGCTTGCTAGTGATAGAGTCGAGACTAAAAATGAGACCCCTGAGTCTTTATCTACAAGTCTTTCTACTCCTCCACACCACTTCCTCATCAAGTCTAGCTAAGTATTATTCATTATCGCGTTTATCTGCTAATTCAGCAAATTTCACTGCTGAAATAAAACACATTTGAACTTATTCATTCAATCATTGAGCACTTACTATGTGCCACACATTTTGCTGAGCATTAGGGACAGCGCACGAGTAACACAGGCAAGTTCCTGCCCTCATGAGTTTTCACTCCAGTAAAGGAGAAAGGAATTAAGCAAATAAATAAAATTTTAAGATAGGCGCACAAATCCTAAGTGTTACGAAGGAAATAGGGTGATGTGATAGTTACTAGGCGAGGCCGATTTACATTGAGTGGTCAGAGAAAACTTCTCTGAATAGGTGTTATTGAGCTAAACATGAAGTATGAGGATGTGCTAGCACAAAAGAGCTGGGGGAGTGCATTGCAGGCTGAGGGGATAAGCCTGTGGCACACCCAGTGGGTCGGGGGGCCAGCACAGAGGTCAGTGTGGCTGGAATGCAGTAAGAAAGGCAGAAGGAAGTATCAAGTGCGATTACAGAGGGATACTGGACCCAGATCATCTGAGACCTAGAGGCCAATGTACAGGGCTTAATTTAGTTTTATTTATAGGAAGTCATTGAAGGTCTTAAGCAGGAGAATGAAATGGTCTGCTTTAGGTTTTAAAAAGACCGCTCATGACGACAGCTGGGCACAGAAGGAATTGTAAAGGATTGAGTATGAAATTAGGATGACAAAACAGAGGCTGTGGCAATGTCCGAGTGAGACAGGGTAAAGTTTTGAACTAAGGGGATGGCAGTGGGATAGACAGAAGAAGGTAGATTCCATGTATGTTTCGGAAGTAAAGCCAATATGAGTTGGTGATTCACAATATAAGAAATATGCGGGAAATTAAGAGACTTAGTGTAACTCTTAGTTACAGCCATGAGATAATGGCAATGCTATCCAGCAAGGTGGTGAATTTTGCTATCTTTTCACGTCACCTCATAGTGAAGCCTACAAGGATATACAGCTTTGTAAAGTCAAGGACATAACTAGAAATTAGAAATATCTATGATACCTCCAAGAGAACCAATTAAATAGGTTCATCCATCTCTCCATGTGCTAAGCATGATCCCCCATCAATACTAAATAGAATGGAGAAACATGTCCCTGCATTAATTATAAAATATTGATTACAATCGGCTTACGTTGGCGACTCCACACCCCTTCACTCCAGGGCTCTCATATGCCTGCAAAATAGCCAGTGATTCACTTGCTAAGACCTTCAGGGAGCCTACAATCTTGTATAGACCCACTGGAAGGAATAAGTGAGAGAATTCTGGACAGAGTGCACACTTTTGAATATCATTGTATAACACACTGTCAACCTATTAATGGTGAACAAAATATACTTTACTGCCTATTTCACAGTTGCGTATCTAAATGACAGTTTGCTCTTTTCTTCCATGTAATCCAGATACACCTCGCCTCCAGAAATTATTCTATGGTACTTCTAAGAGCAACACAGGCTAAAATACAAGTAATATTGAGACATTTACTTCTGTGAAAAATTGGGAGAATAAAAACCATGGAATCTATAACAAAAATAACAAAAAAGAGATTAAATGTTAGTGAAGAAGATCATTATGCAACTCCTAGAATACCAGTGAAACTGGAGAAAACAGGGAGGAAAGTAAAGCTGGCTTCTTTGCTCAGGCCAGCTATAGCTGAGTGGAGTGTATTGTCAGGTCTTGGGTCCTTCCACAATCTGAGTACAGATGGAATAGAAAACATAATTAACAACTATGCCTTGACTTCTAATCCTGAGTAATATCCCAGATTCTAAAACCTGTTTGTATGGCACAACACCAATCTCCAAGTCTCACCGGAACACTGAACGACCTGACTTTTCCTTTTTAAGACACACAAATTATGCCTAAATTACTAGAAGTAAGCATCCAAAGAAGGAAACTGTGTAATTCCCACTACAGATGTGACCCAATCTCCAAGATGAAGGACTAAGGAGGCAGTAGTTACATTATAGCTTTTGCTTCTTATTTCTCTATACAAATGTTTTCTTCAATTCACATCCAAAAAAGGAGGCATAAATTTTGGAAATAAGAATAATAGTCCTAGTTTCAAACCAGTGGTGTGATCCTCACCATTTACATGGCTGCTGAGAAACTCTCCAGGAGTTTTGGGCACTGTGATTAGGAAATCATAAGATATCATAGCTCGTAAACAGTCCTTAACTGGTGAAATACAAAGTGTTTGTGATAAGGTTCCTCCTCCCCAAAGTACCAATAGTTTATTCCACTTTCCACACTCCTAGAGCCCACTTTTTTGTAACATAAATTTTTTTACAGAAATGTAGAGATAGAACTTCTCTAAACCTTTCATGCTCCTATGAAGTTCATTTTCCAAAGCCAATTTAAATTTGTCTTCTAAATGCACTTATGTATTAACTGATAGCTAGGCCCTGAAGATATGGATGCAAACAATTACCCTCCTAAAACTTAACTGTCCAGACCAAGTCAAAGATCAAAATGAAAAAGTACAGGCATAAAAACACTCAAATAAAATACGAGTGAACTTTTTTGGTAATCTTAGGATGAGGAAAGCCTTTTTTACACATTTCATGAAAACTAAAAATAAAAGGCTGATATATTTACCATGAAAATGATAAAAGACTGACAGATTTATAAAAAGTAAATTTTTTTAATTGAGAGCAAAATAACAACAATGATAATGACAAAATAAAGTAAAAGATAAACAATAAATAGGAAATATATATATTTAATACATCTGTCAGACAATAAGTAAACTTCCTACTACACAAAAGAGTTATTACAAAGCAACAAAAATAGGTAAAACAAAATGGAAAAAATGGACAAAGAACATGACCAGGAAATTACAGAAGAACTACAAATAGTCAATTAACCTGGCTCAAATTTATCTAAAACACAAATTAAAACAAGTAATAGAATTTTTATTTTAAATATTCCAAAAGATTTTAATCTAAATATGTCCAAGAATGTGGAGTAAAGTTTACTTACTATGAGAAGTACACATCTTTACATTTCCCTTTAGAAAGAAATGTGATTGCCTCTCGGTCTTTTGGCTAAGATTAATTGCAGAAAGAAATTTGATAAATTCTATTAAAATTTTAAATGTGCTAACCCTTTGACCCAGTGATTTTACTCCTAATAGTTGACCGTATATACTTGAAAGATATGCAAATATAAAAATATATGCAACAAAATTTAGTGCAGCAAAATTTATAATAAAATGTGTAAAAAATAATAGGAAATTAATCACAGGTAACAATACTCTGTAGCTGTTAGAAATAATGATGTTTGTTGTGCACTGAAAAGGTGTTCAAAATGTATTTTTAATGTTAATATATTTCATTATATATAAATATATAAATCAGTTGTTACCATATTTTATATATAATACTAATATATACATACATTAATATTACCTATTAGCATATTGCATATATTATCAATATAACTGTTATTCACAATCTGATATATTGTGAACAATGACTATTTCTGAATGTGAAATTTTAGAATTTTGAAGTTCATTTACTTTTTTAAAACATTTCTAAATTGTCTGAATTATTTGTAGCACATATTTTTACCTTGGCAACTGGATAAAGAAGAAACCTGTAAGGCTTAACAGTTACTATGTTGTTTATCAGGCATTTATTATTAAGATGCACTTTTTATCCTTTTGAAGTCTTGATGTCACATTGCCAACATAGACAATCTATGCCTATACACTTCATGATCGAATATTATGCTCAGTCAAACGGTGAGGAAGTATTATTTGAGTCTCCTAATGAGGGGAGATATGACTAGGATGAAATATATCAGGACATAACAGTTGCCTTCCACTGCAGTAGGCTAAGGAGACGTGTCAGCCTCAAAGGACAATCTAAATACATGCATGTTGTTACTAGCGAGAACATTGGACTAGAGCTTTTGGGCCTTCTATTACAATGAACAGGGCTGGACCATGTAGAAGACTAAAGGATTCATTCTACCACTTCAACTTAAAACTTACACTAGAGGAATAACAAAGGACCATCCAGTTTCACCCACACCCACACAACTGACTGGCCAACCAGATGCAACATGGTGGGGAAGATGAGCTCCATCCTGTCTTTGCAAGGCATTGAGTGAAGAACGCCTAAGTTTCTTTACAAGATTTCTCTCTCTCTGCTCTCTGCCCCCAACCCTGACCTATCTTAGCCTTCCAAAAGTGGAGGCATCCCCCAAGTGGAAGACACTTAGGAGCTCTATTTTAAAAGTTTCATGCACCTTGGAGAAAACATAGCGCAAAGCAAGATCTGAGAAGAATGCACATCCTGCCTTTTATTTTATTTATGATACTTTCATCCTTCCTGCTAAAAATTACAGCCAATTGTGTAATTTTGACATGGCTGTGTGTGTGTGTGTGTGTGTGTGTGTGTGTGTGTGTGTGTGTGTAAAAATGTTGGGAATATGGAGCTCCTCCTAGTGGTTAGAATTCATGGCCAACGGGTTTAAAACTAAAGTCCCAAGTTTGCTGTTTTCACTTGTTTAATTAGAAATATTTGAAAGGCAATAAAATTGAGGGCTAAATAAGCAATATTTAAAAAGAAATGGGAGAATTTCTGAAGGAGGCAACGGTTATTCTCTATTTTTGCAGGAAGAACTGGGAATGTCAGTCAGGCCAGTGAAAACTCTATCAAGTGGATAATTTTGGAAAATCAACATGTAAAGCTGAAAAGACTTCCTTCCAAATTATCAAATATGGTCATCCTAGCAGTAAACAAAGATTACATCTATGTTTTTCCCAGGAATTTAGAAAAACATTAATAACTACAGGCACATAATAAATATATCATTTGTTGAATTTATTGAATAAGGGGCCTAGAGAATCAAACCCTCCACATGTATTAGATCTGACTCATAAGATCTTTATTTATTTTATATTTTATTTAGAGCTCTCTTGTCTCACTGACTGTCAGGAGTTACCCATGGGCATCACAGTAATGAAGAAAACAATTGACTTTTGAGCTACTTTAAAAAACAATAGTAAATAATGGGTACAAAAAAAAAAGTTAAAAATAATAAACAAGACCTAGTATTTGCAAGCACAACAGGGTGGCTATAGTTAAAAAGCATTGTACATTGTAAAATAACTTAAAGAGTACAGTTGAATTGTTTGTAATACAAAGGATAAATGCTTGAGGAGATGGATACCCTGTTTACCCTGATGTGACTATTATGCATTGCATGCCCTTATCAGAATATCCCATGTACCCCTAAATACATATACTTACCATGTGTCCACAAACATTAAAAATAAAAGTTAAAAATAATAGCATTAAATATTATATACATATAAATATATATATACATATAAATATATATATATATATATGAAATCTGTAGCCTGAAGCCCCCAGGGAGCTGCAAAGCCCATAAAGTCCATGAAAACTTAATATGGCTTGGGGAATATTATAAAGCTAAGTATAAATATCTATATTTATCATTCACAAGACTATCCTGCCTAACATTTCTTTGGATTCATTGCTAACGGCCTTTCAGAATCATCTGAATTTTTCTCACATATTGATTTTTGACCCATTCATTTTAAGTAAAACAGTATTATTTGAAGAGTTTAGTTTAATTTTGACAAACATCTACTATTTTGAACACTGTAAATTACTGTACATTGTTTTAACAAATGATATATTATTACTCTCTTTTAGAGAGGAACTACAAATATAGGTCAAATGTGTTCTATGTCTTTATAAAGCAAAGTAAATAAATGAAAAATAGATGTATTAAATAAAATTTACTCTAGCATTCGTCATTTTAATATTTGTAATTTTGACTAATTTTTTAGTAAAATTCTAAGACGTGTAATGATTTAAAACTCTGCTAAAGGAAGCAATTAAATCAAACTATATCGAGGCTGTAAGGTGGTAGCAATTCACTTAGCTTGTGCAGCCCATGAGACTCTTGACGGGACTTTGTTCTCTACTTGTTTTCACATTTATAGAATTTCTCATTTCAGAGCTGACACTCCTTAAGGGACCACTTAGTAAAATAAAAAGAGAAAAATACAATCAAAATTTCCAAGAGTCCAAAAGGTATGTCACTTACAATTATAAAATCGCATAGCATAACCTTGGTTTCTTTGGTTTGGGGGCTGGGGGGAGTTGTTTGTTTGTTTTGGGGGACAGGATCACACTCTGTTGCCCAGGCTACAGTGCAGTGGCACAGTCGTTGCCCACTGCTGCCTTAACTTTCTGGGCTTAAGTTAGCCTCCCACCTCAGCCTCCTGAGTAGCTGGGACCAAGAGCATGCACCACCATGTCCAGATAATTTTTTTTATTATTTTTTGTAGAGATGGAATCTTTCTATGCTGCTCAGGCTAGTCACCAACATCTAGGTTCAAGTGATTCTGCTGCCTCATCCTCCCAAAGTTCTGGGATTACAGGTGTGAGCCACTATGCCCAACATAACCTTCATTTTAAGTTAGATACTATCATCATTTGTCTATAAACAGATTTGACCTTTAGACTCACAATCTGCCAATAATTGAATAAAAATGTGTATATATTTGTACATAAGAGAACATTAAATAGGTCAATTCCTGTACCCATGAGATTGTATCTGAAGATACAAAGCTACAAACAATAGGCAAAATAAGTACCTTTACAATATGAAAAGACAAAATAAACACATAAAGACCAGCCTTATTGTAAGGCTGCTCCAGCACTATCAACACCTTTCACTGAATACCTACTCTCACAAGCCAGACAGGTGTTTACATGCTACAAAATTTTTGAGCCCACGCCTGCCACAGGGCCATGTGCAAAAGTTCTAAGGAGAAATCAGCATGTCTCTTAGAGTTTGGGGAATTATGGATTTTGATATTAGTATCTGCTTCTAGATCGGTGAATCTGGAAAGCAGAAAGCAATCTACATTTTCCAACTATGTCAAGGAAAGAGGAAACAAGCAGCATTTGGGCACACTACATTCTTAAGAGTTTTACATGGCAAAGATAGTAAGTTTCCCATGAGCCAAGTAGATGCCATCAAAGGCAGCTGGGTCAAGCATAGCCTCCCAGATGAGCAGATCCCAGAAGTAAGAAGCTGCTGGATTTGAACTTGGAAGCAGAAGTTGAAGGGAAGGTCACAAGAGGTGTGCCTGAAAGTGCATGGTTTCCATCAGAGAAATGGGCAAATCCCCACAAAGAAGTTTCAAAAATCCCATAAATGTACCTCTTGAGAGATTCAGCATGTTGGCACCTGAAATTCTAAGGGGACCTTGGCAGAATTATGCCACTAGACCCTTAGCTACATTTGTGCTTCTTTTATCATTTGTCCCTCCTCCCCCATCCAACCCCAAAGTACCAGTAGCAACACAATGATTAGAGATGAAGAAGTGAAAGAACCAAGAGGAACGTCAAAATAATCTGCCAACCTCCCTTCCCCACTTGGGTTCTTGTGCCACAAGTCATGGCTTAGCTAGAGAAAATGGACACGCTTTGGATAGAAGTGAGATGGAAGTTAGGCGTTTACCAGACTGCCTGATTACAAAAAGCGAAAGTGTTCTTGTAATTGAAAGTTGCATTTATATACCTAGAATCTACTCAAGATCTGAAGGAGCAGAGAAGGAAACACATGGTGAATAGTAGTAGTTGGAGGAAAACAAAATTCATTCATTAAACCTGTTATTCATACAAAGCACTTTACAAGACATGGGGGAAATATGAAATGACATGATGCGGATTTAGCAGGTTACAGTCTAGTATGCAATCTATGGAATGGGAGAAAATATTCACATACTATACGTCCAACAAAGGACAAATATCCAGAAGCTACAAGGACCCCAAACAAATCAGCAAGAAAAAATAATAATAATTCCATTAAAATATGGGCAAACGACATGAAAAAACATTTTTCAAAAGAAGATATACAAATGACCAGTAAGCATATGAAAAAATACTCAGCATCACTAATCATCAGAGAAATGCAAATTAAAGCCACAGTGAGATACCACCTTACTGCAGACACAATGGCCATTATTAAAAAGTCAAAAAACGATAGATGTTGCTGCAGATGTATGACAAGGGAACACTTATATATATACTGTTGGCAGGAAGGTAAATTAGTATAACCACTATGGAAAACAGTATGGAGATTTCTCAGAGAACTAAAAGTAGATCTACCATTTGATCCAGCAATCCCACTGCTGAGTATCTGCCCAAAGGAAAGGAAGTCACCATATGCGAAAGACACTTGTATGCATATATTTATCACAGCACAATCACAACTGCAAAGACACGAAATCAACCTAGGTTTTCATCAACCAATGAATGGGTGAAGAAAATATATACCATGGAATACTACTCAGACATAAAAGAGAATGAAATAATGTCTTTTGCAGCAACTTATATAGAACTGGAGGCCATCATCCTAAATGCAGTAACTCAGGAATGCAAAAAAATATAGACCATTTCTCACTTATAAATGGAAGGTAAACTACAGGTACACAGTGGCATAAAGAGTGGTACAATGAACATTGAAGACTCAAAAGCAGGGAGGATAGGAGAGGGGTGAGGGATGAAAAAGTACCTATTGGGTACAATGTACACTATTTAGGTGACAGGTAACTAAAAACCCAGACTTCACCACTGTACAATTTATCCATGAAACCAAAAAATGCTTGTACCTCTAAATCTATTGCAATTTTTAAAAAAATCTTACTCTCTAGTATGGAAGAGAAGACATTCATTAATAACTCCAGTAAAATAAAGAAAAGGTATGTTATGTAAGACAGGCAAAACCAAAGTGTCATTGCACTGACTTTTCTGTTTCTCTCTAAATAAATTTGATGAAAAACTCTCATCTCTTCTGTCCAAAACTCTAATAAAAAATTCCATCCTAGGCTAAGAAAAGGAATTCAGATAAAACACAAACAAAATAATTAATTGCTTATATATTTTTATATAAGACTTTGGCAAAAGAGTTTAAAATAATAGGCTAAAGTGAGTTTTAAATTTTAATTACAAATAGCAATAGTAAGAATACTTATAAAACCTAAGAAAATAAACTGAAAAATGATATATCAATATGGGAGTTTAGTAAAGTAGCTAGATATAATCACACACACACGCAAATTGTATTGCCTATACATTAATAAAAATAGCTGGAAAATATAATGCAAAAACAAACAACATACACAGCACCCTAAAGAAAAAAAAGTATCTAGGAATAACACTAACAAAATGTGCTGGACCTCTATTTGAGTTTATTAACACAGTTTTTAGAGAGTAAGTATCAAGCTATTTTAGTGGGTGACAATTTTGTGTGCCATGTAATCTGGAAACAACAGACACTGTCAGAACAAGATGCGTGACATATGCTAAATCATGATCCAATCAATGGGAATGCATAAAACATGCTACTTCAGACATAGAGGTACCTGCTGTTTGGAGTTCTGCTACAGTTCATGCCTGCATAACACGAGAATTCTGAGAATTCCATTTTGCACAATTTTCACCAAAAAAGAAAAAAGAGATCATGGTGAGCTTATAATTTTAAGCCTTGTATTATTGAATACTTTTCTGATAAGAGAGAACATTCAATTTGATTAGACATTGATTGAAAACTGAATTCCCCACTTAAAACTTTCTGTGTGACTGATATTTGGGAGTCTTTTCTATCGACTGGTTTGTAGCTCTGTACCTGTCAATCTCGCTTTCTCCCCTACTACTCACATATGTCCAGAGGTAGATGCTATAGGCCGTGTTCACACCAACACGTAGTCTCTGGCCTTACATTTTCCCATCACAAACTACATCACTGCAATAAACAGTAGGAATCTTCCTGGAAGACTTTCCTGCATTGAGACTGCGAGGAATAACTTAACTATACATGGAATTTATTCTCAGTCGTGACATATATCTTACGAAACTGTAACTAAATGATTCCCTAAGTCAACTTCCCCTTAGCTGGGTATCAGAAATGCATGAGGGCAAGTATGACGGCAAGGAGGTCAAAGTGGAATGGGAAAGGGAATGTGACACTTAAAACGGATAGAAATTAAAATGCCTTACTTTTGCCTATCGTTATTATTTCTGGATGTGTAAAAACAGAATTTTCCTTTTTACGTACATCCACCTTCTTTCACCAATTCCTTCTACACTTGGAAGACCAGGCAAGAGAATTGTGGTATTTTTCTTGGCCCACTCTGTTGCTAAGCCAGGCTGCTGTTACGGTCTTAGTTACAGCTGTTTTTAGCTGCAGTGTGGATCACTCCATTGTCAGTGAATTTTCCACCCATTCAATGAAACTGCTTTGTCTCTTTAAAATGTAGTACAATTTTCAAAGCTCTGATCTCTTGTTACCTTAATGTGGCACCCCCATTCCAAAAACAAGAAACAGGATACCTTTTGAATTGTCTTCACTATAACTACCACTTTTTCCAAAAACCAAAAAAAAAAAAAAAAAATCGGAACAGAGGTACAACTCTTGCTTGAGAGTTTGGACTTTCAATCTCCTATGACCAGTTTCTCTTGAAAATAATCTTCAAAGCCAAAATGGAGAAAAGGAAGGCTAGAACCACAGAACATATCTGCCTGGCAACAATTCAGGGCAGTGAAATCCCCAGTTTTATGATGTTACATTCTCTTCTTGCTACCGGGAGGTCTGATCTAAGCTATACTCACATCTCCAGCCTTAAACACGCCTCCTAGCGCCCTTTCTCCTCTCCTCCCACCTCTAACCATAAGTAGAATTATCTGTGGTTTCTACCCTGTGCATGAACTTCATCCACAGCACCCATCATGCTATAGTCTCTGACTTTACTTGTCTGTTCACTATTATATCCTAGCACAGTGCTTGGCTTGGAATAAAATGCCCAATGAATGTTTGTTGTATAAATGGGTAAAATTCAAAGGATCTTTTTAATAGAACTTGTAGGTTTCCCTTTTTAAATTGGAGACATTCAAACTTCAGGAGGGAAAATGTGTTTATTCAAATTTGGCAAAAAAAAATACACGTTATTCAAAAATTAGTTTTTACATCTTAGGAACTTATTGTCTTTCTTAAGAATCTTTTGGGAACATTCAAGGAGAGATACTTTCAGAAGAATTTTGATCTTATAATCTAGGCCTCTCCATTAGCACAAATACCTAATACATGTAGGGCTTAAGACCTAGATGACAGGTGATGGGTGCAGCAAACCACCATGGCACATGTGTACTCATGTAACAAATCTGTATGTTCTGCACGTGTAGCCCAGAACTTAAAGTAAAATAAAAAATAATAAATAAAATTTAAAAATTAAAGAAAATAATCCAAGCCTCTCTGCAGAGGCAGTTTCCTTATGGAAAAGAATACGGACCTCTGAATCCAGGAAGCTCCTCCCAGACTATCCTTGACCTCAAGATGTATGGAGGCATTTCAAACTTTGTTTGCATTTCTTCTGCTAACATTCCATTGACCAAAAATAAGTCATGTGATCAAGACCAAAGCCAAGAAGCAGGGAAGTACACTTAATGTCTACAGGGAAGTATTCCAAAGTTACCTGGCAGAGACTATGGATGCATGGACAGGTGATGAAATGGGAGGAGCGATTCAGTCTCCTGAAAGTGTACAGTATTTTTAAGTTTCAACATGACCAAAGCAGCCTTCATGTCTTCATATGGAAAATGAACTTAACCATCTAAAAACTGCTAACAAAATCCACTGCAAAATGTTCTCAGAGAAAAAAATTATTCAGTTGAAGGAAATGGAAGTGGTGACTATGAATTCTTATATAGTAAAGGAAGGGAAATCAGAAAAATATAATGCACCAAAACAAAGAAATGTATACTAGGAAAATTTGGAAGTTTCATTTAACAAAAGTTGAGTCTGTCAATCTAGTTTTGCTGACTGAAGGAAACTATCTTATATAACTCACATCCCATACTGTACTTTTCAAAGTGATTTTAACTTTTTATTTTGAAATAATTTTAGGCTTACAGAAAATGCTCAGGAATAGTACAGAGAGCACACTCACCCATAATCATCAATTGTTAACATTTGCTTTACCATTCTGTGTGTGTGTGTGTGTGTGTGTGTGTGTGTGTGTGTGTGGCCATGTGTATAGGTGTGCATATATGTGTATGTGAGAGAGCAAGAGAGAGACAGAAAGCGAATGAATTTTTTTCTGAACCATTAGAGAGTAACTTACATGCATAATGCCTTTTTTTACAACTAAATATATCAGTATGTGTTTCCTAAGATCAAAGACATTCTCTACCATAATCAATTATCAAAATCCAGAAAGTAACATTGTTGCAATACTATTATCTAACCTGCAGAACCTATTCACATTTCCTCATATTTATCAATTATCTGGATAATGCTCTCCCTTGAACTCCTGACCTCAGGTGATCCACCCACCTTGGCCTCCCAAAGTGCTAGGATTACAGATGTGAGCCACTGTGCCTGGTCTTGGATAATGCTCTTCCTAGGAAAATAACCTCTGACCATTATCAGACATTGCATTTAGTTGCCACATCTCTTGAATCTCATTTAATCTGATACTGTTCATTGGTTTATATTTTTCTTTCATTATCTTGACTATTTTTAAGAGACACATCAAGTTATTTTGAAGAAGGCCCCTCAATTTGGCTTTGTCTGACGTTTCCTCATTATCAGATTAAGACTATGCCTTTTTGGCAGTATTGACACAGATGTGTGCTATGTTCACCTCAGTGCATCACATTAAGAAATATATGATATTGGTCTGCACACATTATTATGACATTAACTTTAATCACTTGGTTTCTCCAATATCAAGTTACTATTTCTCGTTTGAAATTAATATGTGTTTTCTAGAAAGATACTCTGGAACTATGTAAATGTCCTGTTCTTGATAAACTTTTACCCATTAGTGTTAACGTTTATTGATGGTCTTTTCATATGTCCATATTACCAAGACGTTTGCTAACAGGTGATTTTCTAACTCCGTTATTTCTTCTTTATGTATTAGTTGCCACTCTGCTGTAATTAAGGGTTTTTCATTTTTCCCATTCATTTGTATCAGTGTAGTCTCATGAATTTCTGTTTTATTCAATAGTTTGAAAGCCATTACTATCATTCTCATGCTCACATTGTCCCAGTGGAAGCCATATTGTACTTCTACAAATAAAAGACCCCCAAAATGGTACAATGAGTGAGCCCTCTTTAACTGTCCTATCCAGTCCTGGCTTTGAAAGAACTTACCATGGGGCTGCATCTCTGGTGTTCTTAAGTGTGTCATGGGTATGTATTCATAAAAATTACAATAAATCGTGATATAAATTACCTAAGAATGCACTATGTGCCAGGCTTATTATTAAGCACTTTACATACATCACTTCATTTAATCTTTTTAAAAACCTGTAAGGCGGATTTTTATTGTTATAATGCCTATATTATAACTTAGTAAACTAAGCCTGAGAGAAGTTAAAGAAAAGCCAGGAAAGGAGAAAAGTGGGATTTTAACCCAGGTCATCAGACTCCAGAGATTTTATCCTCTGAGCTATGCTTAGGTCTTAAGATTCCTAAAGGGTGGAGAAAGACTGTACTTGGTAAACGCCCGCATCCCTACTACTTCCTTAGGCGCAAGGCTCTGCACTCAGAAGATCAGCCTAGTGTGGTGTTTTGATGTCTCAGAGAACAGATACTTGAGTGAGGCTGCCTAGATTTTGATCTGTGCTTTCTCATCCATGAGCTGTTCTACCTTCTCTTCCATGACTTTCGGTTTCCTCCCATCCAAAACAGACGTGAGAATAAAAACATTACACAGAATTGTTTTAAAAATTGACAGGAAACATGCAGGTAGCTTGGTGCACAACAGACACACAATAAAGAATTTTTTTAAAAAATACTAAGATGGCCACAGAACAAAATCTCTGCTTCTGATTTTTAACTTGAGCCATACCTATGCTATGATCATCTCTTTGATGTAGCTTAAAGTATTTCTTCCAAGAAGCAAAAAATATTTATTGCTGTCCAATGACTGCTATCTTCTGATTTCTGACTCTCTGAAATTCTGAAAGCTTCTCTAAGAGTATCTTAAGATATTCTGCATCCAGTCCAAATTTGACTTTCATTAGCTATTAAAATCAAGGAAAACTTTAAATCAGGGCATGAAAGAGACTTTTCCTATGCTTAGCCTCACATTAGCATGTGAGACACTGTGCATCAGCAAAAACCTTTTTTTTAATCAACCTAAACCTCTAACTAAATTAATAAGAGTTGAGTTTGACCTTTAAAATGCTAAAAAATACAGTTCCCAATATAATTCTTGTTCATCTCTGGACCAAACCATTCTCATAGTAAATTATGGCACTAACAGCTGGCTGCCAATGAAGTCAACTATTAATTGTATGTTCACTGCACTGCCTGATATAAATCAATAGGAGCAATGAGCAATTGTCCTCAGTCTCTAGATACAAAGATTTTACATTGCAAAATAATTTAAGGTTAGCTGTCAGCCTTCTCATACTAGATGTCATTTGGTCTTCCCTTTGCTAAAGATATGACAAAAATGAACACGCATTGAAAACCCACCTGATCTACTGTCTCTGCAGCAAACTTCTAGTCATCTCTATGAAAATGACAGCAGAAAATGGTTTTTGATTGTGTATTCCAAATAAGCAAATTCTACATTTTTACAAATCCCAGTTAAATCTGAGAATGGGGCTCACAGAGTCACTATGATTTCAAACTTTCAAGATTTCTTCTCTGTTCACCCCCTTTTACCCTTCACTCCCTCCTTTCTGCCAACTTGCTCTCCATCTTCCAAAAGCCACCAACTACCCTGTTCTCCAAGTTCCCATTATCATTCTAGCTTCTCTCATCTCTCTGCCCAGTTTCAATCCCATGGACACTAAGAGCCAATGACACTCTCACTTTACAGCCAAGCTTTCCTACCCTTGGGAACCCCTTACCCTAGGCCATCCCACTGTTCCCCTTTTTAACTCTTGGGTGACAGAGTATTGCTAGGGAATATGAGGAAATGACACCGATAGAACCTGTTACAAATTCACCTCATCTAACTTTGGTGGGCCCTCTGTACAACTCAACAATATTTAAATGCATACATTGTCAAAATGTTGGTGTGAGTGAAGGATCCCATGGTTTCAAACCAGTTTGGGAAACACTGGTTTAAATTCAGATGAACAAGTTCTTTTCTGCAGAACTTAGTGGAAACTGGTAGACATTGTGGGTTTCCAAATGGGGATTATATATGCACCATTTCTCAAAATTTTTACCTAAAGAGTCACTTTTTCACAGTACAACTACATCTAGTGTTCTGTGAAACAAGTTGGGGAAATGCAATATAACTCATTTCTTTTTCATTCCTAGCACACTTGTTCTGAACCATGTCCACCCTAAAAACCCCAGACCCATCCTGGCCTCCTCAGCTGTAGCAAATGACTTAATTTACATAGAAGCTAGACACCTTTTCACATGATCTCTTCAGCTTCCCTCCTCCATGCTAAGCTGAGGAAATGGAGAGGAGTCTACTTCTTTTCCTATCTCAAGACCCGGTCCCCTCACTCCATCTACTGTCACTCTCACTCCTTACATTTGAAACTTCGTTTGGTGTCTTCCCTGTATCCACGAACCTGTCAGCACTTATATAGCATAAAAACTTTCTCAATCTGCTATCAAACTGTCTTCCACTTCTCACTGTCTCTCTCCCTCTACTCTGGCCAAGACAAACTACTCCTTGAATATGCCCTGTACTTTCTTGACTGCAGGCCTTTGCTCATGCTGTTAAGCCTAACTGGTTATTACTACCTACCTCATGCATAAATTCACCCCAAAGCATTCCATGACCCAGCCAAACAAACAGGATCTCTTCTGCCTCTGTTCTTTTAATAACTACCATATTCTATCTTGTTTATATTTTTAGAAGCTCTGTAACAGTGTTTAAATCATCTTTATTGAGCTGTAATTGGCAAAATGTATCTAAGTGTACAGTCTGATGTGTTTCAACAATGCCATCACCATCACCATATCTACCCTATGTTCTGAACTACGTCTACCCTAAAAACCCTATACCCATTTTGGCCTCCTCAGCCATAGCAAATGACTTAATTGACTGGGCCTTTTCACCTGATCTCTTCTATCTATCTCATCTTTTCTTTTTATTATTGTTTTATTGTGGATGAACTAAGTATATTTTAGGATTTCATTTTATCTCAACTATTGGCTTATTAGTTTTATCATTTTTGCTGTTTCTCTATGACTTACAATATGTGTCATTAACGTATCAGTCTTCTTTCAAATAATGTTACACTTTATATATAATAAAAGAATCTTACAATTTCTCTACCTAATCTTTTATTCTACTGTTGAGATTTTAATTTGCTGTTATGAATTCCTCAATAAGTGATTACTTTTTTTGTTTTAGAGAGATAATTATTAACGATTTCCACTTCTGGATTATCATGGCAACTCTACAGCTATTACTGGAACAATTCTTCACAAATAATATTTATAAGTTATAAAGAAAGTAATTTTAGAAACAACTACCTCAAGGCACTGAAGAGCGAACAAAAACAAGCAGAAACAGGAAGTAAGTCAATTGGAAGAAGGGAAGGGCACTAGATAAATGTCCCATGGGGGGGGTTGTTTTTGATTTTTTTGGTTATTTTTAGATTTAAGGGGTACATGTGCTTGTTTGTTACATGGGTATTACATGCATAGTGGTGGGGGTTGGGCTTCTAGTGTACCCATCACCCAAATATTGAACATTATATCTAGTAGATAGTTTTTCATCCTTACTCCCCTCCCATTCCCACTTTGGAGTCCCCAGAGTCTATTTTCTTCGTCTTTAACTCCACATGGACCGTTTGTTTAGCTTCCACTTATAAGTGAGAACATGCCATATTTGATTTTCTGCCTCTGTGCTACCATTTTTAATTGCTTGAGGGACAACCCAGTCTGAACTAAACAGAACTTTCAACACTCTGATGAAAAACCCCAAGTCACACTGGCCTGAAGAAACAGACGATGTAAATCAATATAACCAACAGCTACTGGAAACTGATGGCAGAAATGCCAGCGAAATTAGAGTTAACCATGGGAACACCAGAACTCAAATTCTGGTATAAACGTTGCCAAATCTCTGGCTAACACCTGACCCATGTATATCTCAGACAGATCCCAGACAGCCCAGAAAAGACTAGGAAAATTAAGTGAAAATTAAGCTACCATCCACCAGAGGGAAAACATAAATTGAAATCTAAGTTCAGCCAAATAAACTGCCTGAGAGAACTAAATACTTTCCAGAAAAGCACAACAAAATCCAGAGTTTCTACAACACATTATTTACAACGTTTAGAATACAGCCTAAAATTATTCACCATATAAAATAGATAAATTCTTAAGAGAAAATGCAATTAGAGAAAATTAATCATAGTTTCCCAAGTGTTGGAATTAGCAGAGGTTTTTAAGCAGTTTTATAAGTATATACAAAGATGTGAAGGAAAATATGTTCAAAGTGAATTAAGACATAGAATATCTCAGCAGGGAAACAGAAACTATAAAAAACATATGGAAATTTTGTCATTGGAAAATAAAATATCTGAAATAAGAAATTCATTGTTGCATATTTAGAGTATAATGTAGGCAATAGAAGAATCAGTGTGCTTGAAGATAAATAAATAGAAATCATTCAATTTGAATCACAGAAAGAATAAAGATTGAAAAAGTTTTAACATGGTTTCAGGGATCTGTGGTATGCAATAAGTTTATTGTCTATGTATTTGGAGTCGCAGAAAGAGATAAGAGAAAGAATGGGATTTAAAATATATATATATATGAGTGATGCCTGAAAAAGCTCACCAAAACTTAAGTAGCATTAATACAAAAAAAAACACACGCACACACACATACTGAGACATATTTTTCTCTTAATATTTTTAATACATATGATAGTTTAAAGCAAAAATTATAATACTATATTATGGAATATTACATAATGTGGCATGTAAAACATAATACAACTGTCATATAAAAATAAAGGAGGAATATTTGGACTTCTGCTAAAAATCTTTTATATTTATAATAACTAGTTATAACAATTCTAAGTAGACAGAAAAGATAAGGATGTATCATGAAATCCCTAGAAAACCTACTAAAAAATAATGAAAATATGTATAACTAGAAAGCCAATAGGTAAATTTAAATAAAATTCTAAAAAAGATTTTAATTATTTTTTATTCAAAAAGAAGACAGAAAAGATGGAACAGAGAAACACACACACACAAAGAGGATATTCTGTGGTCATAGAGTTGAAGTAAGAAAAAAATAAGAAAATATTTTTTTAAAAAGAGAATTAAAAGGTCAAATAAAATGGCAAGTGTAAATCCAGTCATATCAATAGTGACATTAAAAGTTAATGCACTAAACATCCCAGTTAAAAAGCAAATGCTGTCAGAATAGATCTTTAAAAAGCAAGGTCTATCTACATGGTACCTATGAAAAAACTTGAATACGAAGACATAGAAAAGATTGAAAACAAATGAATAGAAAATAAACTGGGCACAGCAGGTCATGCCTGTAATCCTAGCACTTTGGGAGGCCAAGGTGGGCAGATCACTTGAGCTCAGGAGTTCAAAACCAGCCTGGCCAACATGATGTAACCCCGTCTTTACTAAAAATACAAAAAAATAGCCAGCTGTGATGGCTCATGCCTTTAATACCAGCTATTCAGGAGGCTGAGGGAGGAAAATCGCTTGAACCTAGGAGGTGGAAGTTGCAGTGAGCCGAGATTGTGCCACTGTACTCCAGCCTGGACAACAGAGCAAGACTCTGACTCAAAAAAAAAAAAAAGAAAAAAGAAAAAAATATATATATGCCATGCAAAGGGTAAGTATGAGGCTGGAATATCAGTGCTGGCTAAAGTAGACTTCAAAACAAAAAGTATCAATAGAGACATAAAAGATCATTTCATAATGATAAAATGGTTAGTTCATCAGCAAGCAAAGAGTCACTGCCCAGGAAATGTATCTACAAGTCACTGCGAGCCTTTCTCAGGGTCCTGCTTCAGTCAAGAGTAGAAAAATATTAAACATCAACCCAAGAGGCATGGAAAATATAATTAGGAAGCAAGATGTTACTTTTATACCAACTAGTAAATTATGCACAAAATTCTGATCCCCACAACACACACCAAAAGAGCCCTAGAGACAGATTCGTTCAATAACAGTGAACGGGATGGTTGACTTTGTAGTCTTTGAGGTTAAACTTTTTTAAGTGAGCCTGTTTTGTTTTAGTGACAAAGGGTGAAGGGGATACAATCAAAGTTATTATCATTTTAAATGGAATGGACAGCTTGAACATGGACTCATTAATCACACCCAGAACACCAGAGAACCAATTGAAATTGGAAAGAGTTTTTAATAGAGCAAAGAAAGGAAGAAAGCTAACATGGAAATTCTTACTTTCAAAAAATATAGACTGGGGGAAAAATGTATGGGTGATTGGTAATTTCAATACAATATTACATAAGCTGAGGTTTAATTTAATGAAATGTACCTGCTATTATATCAAGAACAGTACTAGATATGAAAGAAATGTTTAAAATATGGACCTTCTCTTCAAGATACATAATCTCTAGGATGAAGTGTGCATTCATGAGCAACCACTCAAAGTAAGCTGCTAAGACAACAGAGAGCTGAATCGGAGGCATACATAATTCTAACCTTTGAAATATTCTTGGTGGCACTGTTAAAGATGAAACTCTAATGAGTAGACTGTTTGGCCCTATGATTGTGTTCCTTATGTTACCATATTCTCAATGAAAACTATAAAGAATGTAAACTATAATTTCCTGTTTATGTATGACTACATTTTACTAGCGGAAAAAAATAACCTATATAGGAAAACAGAAAACATTAGCAAAAATGCAACTTTATATTGTAAGGACATACATAATCCTAAAAGGACATGCAGCAGAGCATAAAGGTTTACACACTGGAAGCCCAGCACAGTAGCATTGGTTTGACAAGGCAGTTAGCTTAGAGACAAAGAAGAGTCAGGCTCCCAGGGTTTGTAGCTTGGCTTTGTTATTGATAATTCTCAGATTCATTGTCGGCACAGTGAGGACAAATGTAGTATCAACCTTACAGACTAGTCATGCCAATTAAATCATGTAATCCATGTAAAGTCCACAAAATGCCAGGCACATGACAAACGCTCCTTAAAATACTGGCTATTGCTAACAACAGCTCTCTAGGGCTAAGTAGTATAAAATAAAGAGAAAAGAGTCCCAGATTTTCCATTAGTAGCTGGGTGAGTTTGTGGAGTCTCTTATCTCTAGGATAGGAGCATTGTTTTGCCTGCTTCTAAAAAGAGATTAATTAATACTACTCACCTCATAGTGAAAATTTTACTAGGAAACAGAATAAGAACATATGCAAATAATACTTTGCAATACGTAAAGTGTTAAACATATATGGGTTGTTATTGTACTTAACAATTCCCTTGTTCCCCTTTAAAGAGATTTGGCTGCCTACAGTTGTGACTACTGCATTGGCAGATATATTCTCAGCACTTAGAACGATGACTGACACATTGTAGTGCTCAGTAAACATTGTTGAATTAATAAATGAATGTCGCAGTTCTGTAATTCTGAAGTTCATTTTGTTAGGCCCTTTATCTTCCTGAAATTACTGTAGATGAAGAATCTGAAGAGAATCGTCACCTGTACTGCATTAATGTTCTATTGCTGTGCAACAAAATTATCACGAACAGTGGCTTAAAACAACACCATTGTAGGTGTGAAGTCAGGAGCAGTATTTGAAGTCTCTCAGGGTAAAATCAAGATGTTGGCTGGTCTGCATTTTCCTCTGGAAGCTCAACTGGGGAAGGATCTTCTTCCAAGCTCATTCCAAGTTCAAGTTGTTGGCATATTTTAGTTCTTTATGACTGAGTATAGAACTCATGTTCCCACGTCCTCACTGGTTATCAACTGCAAGGGAAATAAACTGCCCATATCCCTTCTGATATGGCCCCTCTATAAGTACTTCATAATAGAAAGGCAGCCGAATCTCTCTCATATAAAATCCACCTCATGCTTCCAGTCTCTCTGACTTCTGCTCATCAGCTAGAGGAAAATCTCTCTGTGTCTAAAAGACAATCGTTTAATTTTCCTTTTGATATATAACCAAGAGAGTGATATCTCATCCTATGCAGAGTTTCCACACACACTTAAAGGGAAGGGAATTATACAGGAACAAGTATCACTGGGGTCATTCTTAGAATTCCGCCTGCCGCATACGCTATATTGTGGCAACAAAGAAAGACAGTCATAATACCTTGGTGAAATTTTTAAAAGCTGGTAATAGAATATGTGTTCAATATGGTCCTTTACTTTTTAACTGATGTGTTTAAATGTGCAAGAGGGAGGTCTGGCAGCCTCTAGACACTAGCCAGTTCCCGGTTGTTATTCCTGTGGAGTAAGAATAAGTCTCCCACAATAAGTATACACTCTCCTTAAAATTAAAAATAACAATAAGAGGGGAAAGTGCTCCTTTCATTTTATGTCTTTCATCTTCCTAAAATGCAAATTCTAAATAAATGTTTCTCCTCCATTTTAATTTGGCTCACAAATAATGCAACAGAGTCAAGTTAAATAATTTCTTCCCCTTTAAGGCATCTTTCTCCAAGAGATTACAGACATTTCCTTATTAATCATCCTGAGTTCTCACACCATGCTTCCCTAGAGTCTTCCCTTAAGGTTCAGGAGGCACTGTCTTGCTGGTCCCAGAGGCAGCAAAGACTTCTCAGCTCTGCAAACCCTACTATTCCTCACTATGTCCTCAACGCTATTGTTTTTATCAAGTAGGATAAGTCTTATCTACTTTTTTCTGCCCAAGAAAGAAAAATAAAAACTCAGAAAACCCTTCAGTTTAAAGAAAACTACTGTGCTGTACCCCAGCATAACTGCACAAAGCATGTTTGCAGCAGTAGATTGGATTAGCTGTCTATTGTACAATAAATGAGTTAGAAATCCAAGCAGTAAGTGTGCTGACATTTTGTTGTAAAATTCATGTGTCAAGAAGTCTTTGACAAGCAGTATTTCCATACTTAAATTGAGCAATGGATTGAAGCCTGGAAAAAAGCAAAGAGAATGTATTCTGCAGTTGTCTCTTAAATTGTGTTACCTATTGATAGTTTTCTACCACGGAAAAAGCAATCCCACCAATATAAAGAGATTGCCAGCCAAGAAAACAGGCTCTAATTAAATCAGTTATGTTGCATTATATCATGTGAACAATGCGTGTTTATGGCAATCTTTTCATGGAAAATTAAATTAAACATATTTATAATTCAAATATATATAAACATGGGCTACTTCATACATTGCCTGTCATCTGTTCAAAACAGCTCTGAACTCTAAATATAATGGATTCACATGTGGGGTACCAAAGAAATTTTATAACATATTTAAACTTCATTTTGATTTCTACATGATAAGCCTCTCAAAAAAGCTAGCAATAGTCCAGAACTAGCTGTTTTATGTGTTTCAATACCAATCCTTAGCCTATCTACTCTTGTAGTTTCAATAATAATTTTCTTATTTGCCTTGGTATCCCCTGTCTTTACCCACACAATGTTTGACGGCTTCACATTTTTTGAAAATAGCACAGCAATATAACATATAAATTAAAAGCAATACTAGCAAAGAAGAGGCAGTCATCTTGAGTAACTTTCCTTAGCTGCCTACTAAGTTTAGTAGTAAGATGGATCTTTCAGTGTGTTAGCAGTGCGTGATTTTATTTTTGTCACTGTGATAAGATTTTTCATTTAAAAATTCATGTTTCTTCTTTACAAAACTGTATATAAATCTTACAAAGCACTGGGCAAACATATATTTAACCATACATTATTATGTGGAAATTACACTTTGAAAAGCCAAAAGTGCTGCATATGCTTTAAAAGTTATCAATATTACTGGTGTTTAACTTCTAAAATTTTGCTGTGTGTTGAGTGAAGCTGACTTTTCTAGTTTTTTGTTATAGTTAATTTAAAAAAATGGGTTCTAGTGCTCTATCTAGTACTACCGGTTTGGACATGTCCAAAATCATTTCCCTGAATGCTTAATTTACAGTGAGGAATTTAAAAGGGGGGTGTCTTTAATTACATAATGTTCCTTTAAGGCACGTAATTAATAAAGATGGAGCAAAAAGATGCTAAAAGGCAGAGTTAAAGAAAAAAGAATACAGCAAACAACAGAAAGAACCCATATGTTTGATCCTTTATGTTCCATTCTTCATGTCAAATAAAACTTTAAATATCACTATCAAGATTTTTTAAACAGCACAAAATCTGGATAATAGAGATGTGATTGAATTAGTTAAGACAATGCTAGCTACTTTCCCAGATAAAATCTGAAGCCTCAGTGCATTATCTCAAAGGACGCTTATTTCTCATTTAAAGTTTAGGAAGGAATGAAGAGCAGGAACCCCACACAGTCATTCAGGCACCCAGGTTGATGAAGTCTCTGCAGGCTTCAGCAGTGGACTGCCAAAATTACCCTGAGAGTCAACATCCAGCCAGCAGATGGAACAAGGGGGAGAGTAGTACATCACAAAGTGTTCACGGGTCAGGTCCCAGGCCTTCTGAAGTGACATTGTGCTACCCACTTCTATCCACATTCTGTTGGCTTGAGCTCAGTACTGTTGTAGTCTACATCTAAATGCAAAGGAGGCTGAAAAATGTGATCTAGCTATGTGCCAAAGAGGAAAGGGACCCGGCTTAGGGAACTGCTAGCCAGTTTCAGCCAAACTGAAATGCCTTCTTAACCTTCCATTTTCCATTCAAAAAAAGAAAAGAAACAACAGCAACAAAAAAAGAAAATTCTAGTAGGACAATTTAGTCTGACTTTTCCAGAACTTCTATTTCTCCAAGACATTCAAACCCCATTCTTACTCTTACATTGGACGGTATGTCCATTCACATGACATTCAATAAAAGAAGAATCATAAAATATGGAAATAAAAGGCAGAGCAGAAACTTATGCAATTTAGTGCTCAGAAGTTTCTGGGCCAACTTGATTTGCTAATCTACAGTCTGTGCTTCTGGAGAGAAGAAGGGGGAGTTCACAAGCCACAAACCAATTTGTGTTGTTTCTGCAACACTGCAAAAGTACGACTCATGAATATGCTAATGAAATTGCAATGAGAGTTTTGGCACTATTTCATCACCTCAACTAGATTAGAGAGTAATAACACTATGGGTTTACACATCTTCAGAAACTGCTGTGGTAGTGGAAAAAAATGAATCTGTGATATTTATAATGCAACAAAAATTACAACCATGCTACAATAAAATAATGATAATTATTTTATATGTAAGTAAGAGTTTGCAGCACACACACGCACAGACAATAGTTTGCTATTAAGGTCTTTCACTGCTTTCCATGTTTTTATTTTTTTGGTGTTAATGTGAGTCTATATTTGTGAATGGGCTCACATCTCTGTGCCTCCTTCTACAGATAGAAAATAAATTTTAAAAAATGAAAATACTGGGGGGAAATTTTATTGACAAGGAAGAAATCTTTTTTAGAAGGACTTAACCTGTTTCTCTGATCATTAGGATATCATCTTAGGGTTCTGAGAACTGAGAACTCAGGAAGATATACTCTTACCTGTATTACTCAATTACTAATTCAGTCGTCAAGTTATGTCCCTGGACTCTGAGCCTGTCTCATGAATTCAAGCCTATTTAAGAGTTTATACATTCCCCGTTTGAAGGAAGTAGCCTCTTCAACAGGTAGGAAACTGCATTGAGGCCAACAGATTAAAGATTAACTGAAAAAGTTTTTAACAGCTTCATTAAGCAGGGCCAAGCCACAATGAGAAGTCTGACCATTTTTTCCAAATGACGTCCGGAGTGCCAAATGTGATGCCTCAGCCGCACCAGTCTTCCTGTGATATCAAAAACTGCTTTGCCTCCCACTTCCAAGCAGTTCTCATGAGGAGTTATATGAGGTATAAGAACATATGGGGTATAATAATCCCTAGGTTCAAGGATTTAGAATCCTATCTGATCCCTAAGGGATAAGGATGCTGTTGGTTACATAAACTAGGAGAATGCTGCTGATTTTCTTAGTTTTACAGCACCTTATAAGAAAAGATACTAGAGTTTCTTTTACATTTGTTTGATCAATACAGAAGAAATATTTCTTCAGGCAAGTGAGTAATAATAGCCTTATGTTTATTGGGACATATGATTTTGAAACACATTATCTCAAGTAAGGTAAGGCTAGGCACCCATTCACTTAGTATGTTAAGTATCCAAATATGGTAAAATTATAAATCCATTTATATAGATTTTTCCATTTTTCTCATGTGTCCATTCAGTTTGTAAGTTTTAATACAACTAAAAATATTTTTACCAACTCCAGTGACACTTTCAAAGTATCCCTTATCCAGAATGCCTTCATTCTGAGGGCAATTAGGCACAGTTAAACTGAGAAGATTTTGCTTATAAAGAAGTTTGTTGAGATCTAAGAAAGTAAATAATTCATTCTATTTATAAATAGCACTGTACGTGTTCTGACTTGTACCTTCTACATACTTAGATTTGTGTGTACATAACATACTTATATATATGGGTAGATGGATAGATAGATAGATGGATAGATACATACATGCATACATATGTGCCCTACCTGTCTCACAGGGATAATCTAGGGATGTAAGTGTTCCTGCAGCATTTGTCAATCAGAAATATTTGGATTATACTGATGTTAATTCAGGGAGCATATGATCTGGATCAGGTGTCCCCAAACTTTTTACACAAGGGGCCAGTTCACTGTCGCTCAGACCATTGGAGGACTGCCACATATTGTGCTTCTCTCACTGACCACCAATGAAAGAGGTGCCCCTTCCTAAAGTGTGGTGGGGAGCCGGATAAATGGCCTCAGGGGGCCGCATGCGGCCGAGGGCCGTAGTCTGGGGACGCCTGATCTAGATGAAGGTTATTAGGAAGAGAAAAACAGCACTAAAAAGGATCATTTATATAGATTCATTTTTCTTTGTTCCTTTTTAGTCTCTCTTCAGACCCACTTTATTTGACCAGGACTTTCAATGTCTTGGTATCAAAAATGACTTCAATAAATAAAGGTTGAAAATTAAAACTTCAAAAACTACTGAAAGTAAAATACGAGTGTGGGAAGGAAAAGGAATGTAGAATTCTCAGATACATAAAAAAGAATAATTTCTTTTAATTTGTGTATCTACGAAGGAAACTAAGAAATCTTATGAAAAAGTCAAGAACTTTTAGTTCTAGCTGGATAATAAAATAAGTAGCATATTTTTACTCCAGCAAAGTAATATTTTCTGAAAAGCAGAAAGTTTAAATGCTATTTCATGTAATATGACCACTTAGGCTATTTATTCTATGTTCTGGTTCTTAGACTATTCTTAGTAAACCTCTTTGAGAACCTAATAAAAGCTATGGACTCTCTCTCTAGAAAAATACACATGCATGCAATTTTGCACATCAATTCAGAACCCCCACTAGACCATGGACCACAAGTTAATACTCCAGATTTATAATGTTACCGCCCTGTTTAGAAAGTACCAGAGCTCTTGGATGAGAAGAGTCTGAATTTGTAGGATTGTTTACATAAATTTGCATACTCTATGCAGTCTGCTCTACCTCTACGTTTATAAGATAAATTATTTAGTCTGACCTACTACAATAGTATTCAAATTCAATATCGGTGACATGATATATGTAAAATCCTTTAGCAGGTTTTCAAGCCAATCAAGTTAATCACATCTCACAACCAAAGCATAGCTAGGAACACCCCGGCAAAAATGAAGATCATTACCCCACTAGTTCTCATACAGTGAAGGTGGGCACACCTGGCTTGGCCTTACCACAAAATAAGTCCCCTTTCTAATGTCCTCTGCACCCTGTGCAGCTCTAGAATGTAATGAAACTGCCCTTGGTAGTTTATTTACTAACCATCAAAGCTATTCTTTCATTACCTTCAGAATGTAATGGTTTTTTTATGAAGGCTCATTAAATTTAATGAGATACAGCCATGTTTATTGCCATCCTATAAAAGGAGTGGGGAGAGACCTGTCTTCAAACTGACTCTTGCTTCTGTGGAGTACCAAAAATAAAATGTCAGTCATTCCACTGTACTCAGAGCAAGGCACTTAAGAAACCAGAAGTTGTTCCCAAGAGTCGAAGTTGATTAGGATCAAGAATATCATTGTTGTTATGATTACTACAACATAGCATTATTAACAATAAGAGTGATAGTCATAGTAATACTGGCATCCATAATAATAACAGCAACTGATTATTGTGCACTTACTGAATGCCAGGCATTAGCACATTACATACTCTCTCATTTAATTTAGTTGTGCCATTAAACATAAAGCCAGAGGGTGCTACATTTTGATGTGTGATCTAAAGCCTCGGTACAGTCTAAAGACTGTAAGGGAAGCACTGCCTTATAAGAGCCCTAATGGAAAAGCAAAGGAGGAAACCTAGACCCCAAAGTCTCAAAGTCAAATGAGATGGAAACCTAAGCCGGAAATCCAGCTTTCCTCTTAGAGAACAGTTCTACCCTATAATTTTGTAATCAGATCGTTCAGATGAACATCCTGCCTTAATGCTCAACTAAAGCAGGGGCATCCAGTCTGCCAATAGTGACCAAGAGCTGAAAAGTAACTGGCCAAGAACTGCTTACATAGAGTCTGAACACATGGAACTTGGAAATAAGAATTGCTGCTTCCATTGGTCAGTAAGGCTGGAGTTGAAATTTTTAGCTGTCAGCAGCGACTGGGAGACAATAACTTTTTTTTTTTTTTTTTTTTTTTTTGACACAGAGTCTCACTCTGTCACCCAGGCTGGAGTGCAATGGCATGATCATGGCTCACTGCAACCTCCACCTCTCGGGTTCAAGTGATTCTCCCATCTCAGCCTCCCAAGTAGCTGGGATTACAGGCACATACTGCCATATCCAGCTAACATTTTGTATTTTAGTAGAGACAGGGTTTCACCGTGTTGCCCAGGCTGGTCTCGAACTCCTGAGCTCAGGCAATCCACCTGCCTTGGCCTCCCAAAGTGCTAGGATTATAGGCATGAGCCACTGCACCTGGCCGACAATAATTTTTATATGGCAGCTTGTAGAATGGATTCGAGGTTTCTAGGTTTTATCATATTTAATATATGATAATTAAATTTTATGTTGAAAACCATAATTCCAGAATCTAAATGATGGGAATATTCATTATATGAATTTTGTCACTCAAAAAGAAAAAAGAAAATGCTATGCAGGCCCTGATGTTAAGTTACTTATCAATTGACCTTGCTTGTCTCCTCTTAAATATTCTCTTTAACTCTGTCCCAGAGAGTGTTCAGGCTCACAGGAACCCAAAGAAGGACAGGCTGTTTTGGAAGGCAGGACAAGGAACATCCATTGCCCTCTGAGCCCGGATTCATTCCACTGAAGAATCTTCCACAGTGTATAATGAATATTGTGCATCTTGAAAGGAGAAAAAGGCTTATGAGAAAAAAGGGTTCCCTGAAATCTGTGGCCTGCAAGAGCCCCAGAAAGTTGCATTTCAGAGGCCAACCAGAAAAATAATCTAGATAAAGAAAAACTCCGGCAGAATGTGTATTTTTTTTCTTCAAAAGATTTCCTTCAGTCTACATGGAGTAAGCAGATTAACAACCAGATGGAACAGCTAGAAAACAACACAGTGCTGAGGTGTGGAGTCTGAAGAACAAATCCTCCCAGTCATCAGGAAAAAATAACTCTAAAGCAGCATTCTCATCTGCGAATGCCTAACAATTCCAAAATTACATTGCAAGTTACCTCACCAGGATTTTGTTTGCAGGCACCCACATGAGCCTCATATGACGTCATTACAATCTACAGGTCAATTTACTAGGAAGAAGTCTCTCTGTAGGTATGACAGAGTCCCCGTAAGGAACTGTCCCTTAGAGAGCACAAGTTGTTTTCTTCAGGAACCATAAGAAACTGTTTAGTAAGTTACTTTTCTCAAGCACAAATAAGCAATCTATGATCTGTTCTTACATCTCAGTCACCAAAAAGAAACTTCCTAATTGTGGAGATCAGGCATGTCATTTATATTTAGTTGTATTTACTGTGATACACAATATGGGACAGTTTTAATTAAACAACACTGATTTATCATCATATTCAATACTTGTTTATTAAAGAGTGATGTGAGGTAAGTACAAAACGTCATTGTTTTTAGAACCGAAATAACTATATGTATTTCTTAGGCCCCCTGATTCTATCATGTTAAACTATATAAAAGGCGACAGCTGCAAGGTAAGATACAAAAAAGTTTGTGGTTTTAAGATGGTGTGTAATATATTTTACGGAGAAGCATGGTGCAACAGCTTAGAGCCAGAGTTTGCATCCAGATTAATACCTCTGTTCATCTTGGTCCTGTCTTTGAGCCTCGGTAGACTCATCTGTAAAATGAGGATCATAACAATACCTACTTCATAGGGTTATTGGGAGAATTATATGAGATGATGAAAAACATGTTACATAGTGGCCTGGTACAAAGTAAACTCCCAACAAATGACAAATATTACTAAAATTGGTAAAGGATAATTTAAAAATTATATTTATAAAAAGTTATTTTCATCATTCTAAGAAATGAACTAGAATCTCTAAGAAAGGTAAAGTAAGCTTGTCTATGCTTATTTAGATGAGGTTGAGTAAAACTCTATTCCTGTTTTAATGCAGTGATCTAATTAACCTTTGCCAGGATTAAAATGACCTTGAATTGGTCTTATGACCTCAAATGCTTAATGTTGTTGACTTTAAACAGGCTTTTTGGGGTGGTCAGAAGTAACATCTGGTGAAATGGGCTAAAGGTCAAAATCATTTACCTTGTAATAAATAACAAATACATTTTGCACTAGATGCTTACAAATAGAAAGAAATGCATAAAATTCATTTGTCAAAGCAAGAAGGTAAGGTATTACATAAGGAATTCAGAATAAATCAAAAAATTCCAAAAAGCATCCAGCATTGATTTTTAGTCTCACATCACTTATTTTATACCAGGAAGTGATTAAATTATTCATTTTTATAAACTAAAGAAATACATTTCCAACTAACATGAAAATGAAGTAAAGATGAATCTAATTAAACAACACTGATTTATCATCATAAACATTCCTGTCTCAGGCAGAGAAATCACTGAGCTATAGTGAAATGGAAAAGATAAATGTAGCTTGTGAAAATGTCAGAACTGAAGAACTATATGATTTCTAAAACTCTTTCTTGTTTTACAAATGTTTATGCTTCAAAAACCAAAACTCTAATGGCATCTTTCACATTATCCACAAACTTCAGGGTGAATGACTCAGACTATTTTATCAATAGAACCATGTTTAGAAGATCAGTTTCAAAAAAGAATCCCAACTAAGAATAACATTATATTGTTTTAGCCATAACCAATAAATACAGCTACATCTGATTTTTGTGCCTTTTATTGAAGAATTGGTGAGGTTTTTTCAGACTGTTAGGATAGCAGATTTCTTTCTATTCATATAACTGTAAGTTGAGTTTCATTGATGTGTAAGAATTATTACTTCTGATACAGCAGAAGTAGCCATCTTTTTTTATTTACAAATTCTGCTCATCAGCTTTCATGTCCATTTCTGTTTGAAAGGGACAGCAAAAGAAAAGCATGGAAGCATTCAAATATACTGTTAATATGTGTGCAGTCTGGAGTCTTTATTCAAAATGAAATCAAATGCCTGCCTACCCAGCATTGTTAAGGAAGATTTATAAGGCACCTCCTTATTGAAAATATAGCCAGCATCTCCCTCTCCCCTGTAATAATTGTTGAGCTATTTAGTCAATATTTGGCTTCTGTGCATAGTTACCCACATTATGCAGAGCCACTTTATGCCTCTAGCGATCATGTAGGGCCATCACTCCTCCTTGTAGTCCTCTAAGTTCAAATGTTTGCCTCTGCAGTGGGCTCATTCAGTTATCATTTATATCAGTTATTGGTTAGAAGCTGATCATTCCAATCACTCCATTATTAATTTTTTATTGCCCCACATCATGACCCATTCTTCAAGTGGTGTTTCAGGGCCTAAACCGTTTTTTCTGAAAAAAAAAAAAAATCAAGCTATACATGCCAACAATTTGTAGTACATTATCATTTGTAATGTCCTAATTATTTTACATAATCAATAACATCAAGTCGCTTTTCTTGGAGACTTTCTGTTTATTTACATTTTATTCCACACACGTCAGTTTCCATCAAGGGCAAAACCGATTTTCTTGTCCTGCATCTGCTCTCAACCTTAATTCACCATAAATCTATTTGTGTTCACTACGTAGTTAGACCTAGTTGGTTATGTTGATATAATCCTAGGGCCAAACATGTCTTGCTCTGCAAAATGAGACTTAAATATAACTTGGAATGCTACGCTGATGATGATCACGGTGACTGGAAGTAGTGTTTCATTTCATTGTTGTTATTTTTGCAGAGGTCTCTGTTTATGATGTGATGCATTTGGGCCTAAGCACATTAACTGCATTATTCATTGGGTACATTTGTCAGAACATGCATGTGTATAAAGAACTAATGATCCATATTAAATTAATGGCGCTATAAAAAAGAAAAATACTCCATACAAGCAGCTATGTCAGAAACTACAGACTTTGATAAACCATAGAAAGGACCTAATCAGATGAAGCATTGGACTGTTCCGTCTCCAAAATTACATTTCTAGAAATGTACTTGTACACAATGTTGGTTTTATTAAAACAAATTAATTCAGTCATTAAGGAATCATAAGGCAAGTGT